>NW_028234442.1:15795870-15803370 GCF_977035675.1 Penaeus japonicus
TTAGTGTGTGCCATCGCTCTATAGAGACAGTGCATGCTAGAGACCGTGGATGGGTGCCATTCAAGGCTCTCTCACCTGCTGGTGCTAGAAAAAAGTGGTGCCATCTAGGTTTTGGACGTTAAGCTTGCACGATATTACCGTAATTATAGTAATTAGGACTGCAGTAGCCATCATCACTCATTCCTTTTTCATAGCAAAATAAAATAGCACAGTGATCCAAAATCCCCGAACGTCGTGTACGTCATGACGCCCGTCGTCAGGCCAAAGCTCCTACGTCATGTATGTCATGACACCCGTACGCAATGGGTTAAGGGGATGCTGACAGGCCGGTTTTCTTCTTCTTCTTCTTCTACTTTTTTGACATATGAAGAATAAATGTGTCTATATAAATAAAACTGAAATTAGTATATACTTAATTAATTATGTAAAACGTGTACTTAGAGGGAAAGATCATGATGTGATATCATCCGGCCGGAGTGAAATATTCCCATGACGTGACATCGTGTCATCCGGCGCGAATGGGCAAGCACCAGGATAAGGATAAGGATAAGCCAGATTTGCGGAGCAGATGCTACGCCGGGCTTATATGCACTGAGGCGAGCATACAAACACCAGACATAGCACATATGCAGACTAAACTATAACATTTCCCTTTCTAACGATGCCAAATCTGGCACTTCCCAAGTCCCAAGGAGACGGACTAAAGTTTCAATTGGTGTTGTGACAAATAGCAGGTCTGTGCATGATGATGAATAGCAGACGATTGCAAGGTTATTGCATTTACCTATGAGAGGTTATTATCAGACTGATGCATGGTGATAGAAAGTGAATTAGTGCATGAAGATACTTATAATAGATAAGGTATGAATGGTGGTGATATGATAAATGGTGGATAGCGCATGTCGGTAAATAGTGGAAGATCGGTGGTATAATATATAGTGGATTGGTGGAGATCGTAAATTGTAGATTTGATGTATCTATATCAATCTGTTCATATTTTCTACATAACACATTCTAGATGTGCTAAAGGTTCATAGATAGTGTATACATTTATTATGAAGATAAAGATGGTAGCAAATAAAACTTTCGTGATATTCCCAATTATGAGAACTGATTCCAGCTTGAACGATGCAAGTCCCCGGCATTGACATCGCACTCCCTTGGTATTGGGCATCTTGATAGAATCCCAGGACTCACTAAAACACTAGCGCCCCAAGTTCTTTAAGCTAGATAGAGTCTTTGCACATGCAGAACCTAGAGGGATTTGTGGTGATCAATTGCAGTGAAGTTTGTGGCTTGGTCGAGATCAACGAAACAAGACACCGTCTTTTTTGCAAGCGGTAGAAAGACACTCGAAAGCGGACCACGTATTCAAGAAGCATTATTCCATCGCATTAAGGGCACTACTTATGGCAAGCTTCTATTGGAATAAAGCCACTTCAGTTTCTCAAGCAATCCTTAAACAAGGTTTCATGAAAATGACAATGATAACTGGTTACCACTTGCAGATGCAATTAAAGCTTGTTCGTCATCCTACACTCTGATTGAGTGAAATCTTGAGCTAGAAACTGCAAATGCAGTACAGCAAGAGTCTCCTGCACAGGGTTGTGTAAGGGCGTCATTCGTAGAGACAACTTACGAACACGTTCAAAATTTGGCTGATGAGGTCTTTGGTTTCTATAGACGCTGATTGGCTGTTGAATGCGCTGCCAGGCGTAGGGCGAATTATGGGAAAAACTGTTTAATATCTCATTTCACACATCAGGTTCTCGAAATAACAACAGAAAATCCACAAGTTTGTGTAGTACTGTGCCATGGAGGAACTGTCGAGAGACATGGGGATGCTGGTTTAACATTTGATAGCCTTGTTTCACACTGACGTTTCCTATTTCTATCGAAAAATATATTTTAGGAAAGTATTTCACAATATACAGTATTTGTTTATGTACGTTTTTCTTACAAATGGTGAACGATTAAAAAAAAAGTCTTGATTAAGGAAAACCTTCCTTCTCCGTCTCTTCCAAATTTCTTTCTCTCTCACTTTCTCTATTTCATCGTATTTCTTCATCTTTTTCTCTCTCGCTTTGAGTCTCTCTTAAACAGGTTTCATCTCTTTCTTCATCTCTCTCTCTCTCTTTGGATCTCTCTATATTTATTCTTTCATTGGATGTCTGCATCTTTCAGTGTGTCCTTACATCATTTTATGTACATATCATATTGTAATTTCTGCATTTTTACACCTTCCGTTGTGCCTTTGTATCTCTACAGCTTTCATTGTACCCTGCATCATTCTGTATCGTTACCTATTTCATGATGTCTCTGCATCCCTCTGTATAATCTCTCTCTCTCTCTCTCTCTCTCTCTCTCTTTCTCTCTCTTTCTCTTTCTCTTTCTCTTTCTCTTTCTCATTCTCTCTCTCTCTCTCTCTTTCTCCTTCTCTCTGTCTCACTCGCTGTCTCTCTCTCTCTTTCTCTCTCTCCTTCTCTCTCTCTCTCTCTCTCTCTCTCTCTCTCTCTCTCTCTCTCTCTCTCTCTCTCTCTCTCTCTCTCTCTCTCTCTCTCTCTCTCTCTCTCTCCTTCTCTCCTTCTCTCCTTCTCTCCTTCTCTCCTTCTCTCCTTCTCTCTCTTTCTATTTCATGTCTTGTGAGAGATATTTGACTCCATCGTATTAATGACCATTTATATTCATATTATAAAATTTATATGATGAAAGAATGTCATATACTTTATACTAAAGAGAAATGATAACTGATTAAGCTGTATATTTTTCACCAAGCTTACGGATGAGCAGAGAGCTCTTCACCTGATACCACTCTTTACACGCTATGTCCGATTACAATAACACTATTATTGCACTTTTTATAAGGCTTTAATTTTTTACATCGTGGTTTTAATAGTTATCAAAGGCTTATTACATTCCCAGCTGTAAATCGTAATCTATTTTATCGAACATTAGCATAATCAGAGGAACGGACTAAGATACCATGAATTTGAATGGGAAAGTTAACACATATTTTTTTTTCTTTTCTTTTCTTTTTTCCTTCTTTCATAGTCGTTCCCTATATACATAAGAATTTAGAAATATATTTATTAAATCATTGTTGAAAATATAACTGCATTAGTCAAGGATGAATCACAGGCAAGCAAAACCAAGAATGAGATAGGAGCAAATTTGGATGTAGGTTTGGGATGGGCGTGGCTTGAACGATGACGTAAACCACCTAACGCATTGCCGGGAATATCGAACGCTCCTTGTAGTCGTTTGAAAAGTCTGAACGCGTTCGAGGGTTTAGATCTTGCCAAAGACGCCTTAAGTGTGAATAAAGACGAAGCCAAAGACAAAGAATAAGTAACTTAATTTCGAGTTTTATTCTATAATTATGTAAATAATAGTTTCGGTTAAAATTTTACACATACATATGGGACCTCTTTGGGTAAAAACAGAAGCTTTACTCCTAATTCTTAGCATCCTGAAGACAAAAACCAAATGTGTTTATGCAAAATCCTGTGACATTTAGCTCCTACATCGCAAAAAGCTGAATATCTGAAGGTGGCCCTGTATGGCATTGCTCTTGGCACCCTCCAAATTCGAAGTACTATAGTATACTCTATCAGGGCCAGGTTTAGTGCTTGCAGTGAAATCTTCACCATGCCCCTCCTCCTATTGCTCTTGGCTCGAATATTAGAAGAATATCAGCATCGTTTTAATAAGAGGATAACCAATAATACAAGAATGTATATGCAACTAAAATATCTTTAACATTTCCTTTCTAAGCAACAAAATTAGAATGTGATATAGATAGTGAAAGAGTTTTAGTATACAAAGTGATAATCTAGTTTGCATTTGATGGTACTGTGTACAATACAGGTATATAATATATAATAATGTGGATACAAGCACAGTTATTCAGATTTTTAAAATTCATGCAACATAACCTCTTAATATTGTTACGCTCCATTAATACTAACAACATATGGTCTAAAGAATGAGCTACATCCATATATACAGTTCACTATGTGGATCATTATAAACTCATTGTCATTAACGAATCCAGATTTGAAAATAAGAATAAGCAGGAGAAAAATAATCATTTCGGTATGCTTAATGACACTGGGGGAAATTAAATTAATTAAATAAATTAATGACACACGGGGAAATATGCTTAATGACACAGGGGGAATTCAGTAGTTAAATTCCTGTAAACGTTCTCTTAAGAAATAACCAAAACGACTAACAATAACCACGTCACGAAAAACAAATTATTATTAATGAAAGAAAACATGAGGGCATGTTGTCGAAAGTCCAAAGCTCAAACCATGGAAAAGTAGACGTCGGAATATACCTATAACCTACACACGCCATTCGAAATGGTAGGGCAAGCTGACTACCATAGGCCTCGGTGCATTTATCTCTTTGGGACGATATCTTCGTTATCAATAGGCACTTATTGTCTGATTTAGGGTCCCTACTTCAGTTATATTGAGGTGATCGATGGCAGTAGTAATTCATTATTCATGCTAGTCCACTGTGTAGGATGTGAATAAAGTTGGATGCAAAAATATACAAACTGAAATATCTCTCTCTTTAAGCTCCTTTGTTATTGTTAAACCTGTGCTATGATTCTAGACCTGACTAACAGCCGCCAGAGCTTATACATATGACGAACTGGAGGTATCATCAAATTCTTATCTGACCAGCTTTTCCAAATTTATTCGAGCGAGAGACATCTGTAAACGTCACCCCCCCCCCTCGCCTCAACCATTAGCTCGTTATATTGTTATCTCATTTGCTATATGACTTGCATTTTTTCGGTTCTAGGAAAACAGCTGTATATGTCAGCTGTTTTCTTCCTACCAAATTCAAGCTATGAACAAACGACATATTCCCATCCGGGTTCAAACAGCAAAGCTCTCTGGTGCCAGCGGGTGCAGCTCAAAGCTCACCCTTTTTTTTTACACTGACACTCTCTCTCTCTCTCTCGATTTTAGTCACATTAATTCTTCTCGCTCTCTCCCAAATGGTTTAAAAGCTTCAGTTTCTCTATCTCTTTCTCTCTCTTTCTCTTTCTTTCTTTCTTTCTTTCTCTCTCTCTCTCTCTCTCTCTCTCTCTCTCTCTCTCTCTCTCTCTCTCTCTCTCTCTCTCTCTCTCTCTCTCTCCAGGTAAATAAGGACCCTAAACAATATTAAAAGATGTGCAACTGATACGCAAACATTAGCAATAGTTAATGAATCATCGCCATAAAACCACTCATCTTTAATAGTGGTTTTATTAGTTATTAAAAATGAAATTATTTATTTTGTATAAAAAAAATGAATGATGAAATAAAAGTGTTTACACGTCTTTCCAGGTGTGCAAATCTATTTCATGTCAGGAATGCTTGATTTACAGTTGAAAGGTTATAAAATAAATATATACGACTACTGTAGGTATGTATGATCTAGGTATAAACAGAAAGTTTGTCGGGATATTTGAAAAGGAATAAATGTATCTTAATTAAACAGCATTTATAGGAGTTTTTGCTGTGGAAACTCCTCCTTCAGCCCGTTCTGTCCGCAACCAGGCACTCACGACCGGTAGGATGAAAGCGCCCAGATGAAGTAACCGACGAGGAAAATTGTAAAAGCAGAGAAGAGGAAGATTTTGCTGCAGACGTCGCAGATCGTTCGGGACGAGCGCTGAGCGTCGTGGGCCACGCCGTCCTTCGAGGTGGTCCCGGTGCCCTCCCCTGAGAAGTGTCCTGCTGGGGGCGAGAACGCAGAACGGCGTCTTCCTCCTGAACCAGAAGAGGCCGTGGTGATCGTGCCGTGAGTTCCAAAGCGAAGGTTGAAATCGCGCTCGAACTTCTCGAGTCTTATCTCTCTGCCTCGACCCGTGGCGGACATGGAGGGCTCCTCCGCCCTCTGCGACGCCTGCGGGAAGATCGACTTCACGGGAGGCAGCAGGCGGCGCCCGATCATCCTCATCGAACGGACAGAAACTGGAAATGTGCAAGGAAGAGATAAACAGGATAGGAATGATAAAGTAAGTCAAATAGAATACACCGAAGATATTTTATCACTTGCTAGTTGATATTCTAAGACGTCATCAAAACTTAACTTTTCCTTCACTAATCACAGACTTTGATTATGTCCGAAATGCTCTGTTCTAATGTTGTTGCATACCGAACAGTGGACTACAGTTGAATATACAGTATCATTATTGATAGAATTATCGATAAAATTATATCCTCTTTTCGGAGACGAATGACTTTTCAATTACGAATACAGTAATACTTCGACGTTTCCAAAGTTAGAATGGCAACTTCTACTCAATCGAATGGGTTTTCATATTCAACTTTCTCGAGTATCATAATTTTCTTGCTGTCATTTCTGATTCATTTTGTAAATCTAGTATTCAAAGAGATATCCAAAGAATGAAGCAACTGAAACGAAACAGTCTGTTCACATATTTCTGTTTTCTGGTCTGTGAGGTCAGAGTATTGCCGCTGATGACGTCAGAATGACAACACTAATGATGTTACGAAATGTTAATCGCCAGATGGACAAAGTTGCGTATCCTTCTTTTAAAGGATCTTTTGTAGAAGTCATACAAAAAATTATTAGATAGAAAATCGAACGAAAGAGACATAATCTCATTTAACTTCAACCAAACTGAATCTTTCGCCTTTCCAGGGCAAGAATCATTTGCAATTAATTATACAACGAATACTGATATTGGAAGCAAAGACGGTCCCGGAACAGGCATAAAATTCACGCCCCTTGGACTTCAGCCAAATTAGCTCTTTCACCATGAGTGCAAAGATCAATCGTTCCCATGATAGTTAAACTCACCGCTGGATGACGACCTCCCCACTTCGCCTTCGTCCCTGAGGTGTTCCAGCACAGTCTGGATGACGATGATCACGAAGATGGTGACGATGCTCGATAGGAACCACACGTCGACCAGCTTCAGGTACGATGTCTTGGGTAGTGACGAGGACGACTGATTGAAGAGAGACGACAGGACGAGGAGTGACGTGAGCGACACCATAATGCGATCCTAAGGGAGGAAGAAGGCCTATGAATTAAACCGAAAATACTGAACATATTTATCTAGTAAGTTATAATAGATATTATAACTCCGGTCTAAGATAACGTATGAGTGAACAGTATATAAACCCAATAGCACAACTGGTTTCAGACAGAATTGCCTATTTTCATATCTTTTTGAAATTATCTCAGAACAAAAAAAGTGTAAAAAACCTTAGTTGTAAAGGCAGTATTATCGGATAATGGATGACAATACAAGCATTCGTTTAACGGTAAGGTAAAGGAAAAGGAGTAGATGATATCAAGTATGAGGCTGAAGATTTACTTAATAAGGATCGAAACAGAATGCAGCGTAGGTTGATTGTGAAGATTATGTCTGTAGGCTCTACTACGGGTGTGTATGTATATATGTATATACATATATATATATATATATATATATATATATATATATATATATATATATATATA
>NW_028234442.1:15805870-15808370 GCF_977035675.1 Penaeus japonicus
GCAAAAACCGTGAAAATCGTTTATCATAGTTTTAACAAGATCTTTGTAGTTTTCAATTTTTAGTTTGCTCCCGAGGAAACTTTTCACAACATTCACAAATGATTTCCATCCTCCTTTCCTAATCTCTTTCATTGCGATTGTAAAAAGCAGATCCACAAATCCTCTAACCAATCAAACTAGGCCAGTTATTTAACGACCAAAGGAGGTCGTGGCATTAAGAACAACGACAGAAAGTCTCGAACACTCACTAGGAATGTCTCGAGAAACTACACGACGAATCAATGTAATTCAAGGCTACTTTTAGTCATGATTTTCCGAGTTTAGTTTGTAGGATGGACAGTAGTACCGAGGCAAAGGCAAGAAATAATCATTAATAAGTGCTTTTACCTCAATGTGAATCCAATGGCACATCATCACAAGGGGAACATGTGATGTTACCAGTGGATGGATCGTGAAAGGACAGAAAACTTCACATAATAGGTACAGACGGATTCTTTTTTTTATTAGAAATCAGCTGCCCAACATCAGGTGTCAGATCTTAGTCAAAAATCAAAATTTGTTTCCTTGTATGCGTAAAAAAAACAAGGATAGAAAGCGATGTAGTTTTTTTCTACGAACAGCCGTTTCTTTATTTGTATTTTTAGTGAAAGCACGCCACCATGTCAGTGTACGTGCATATATATTTATGTGTGTGTATGTGTGTGTGTGTTTGTTTATATATGTATATATGTATATATATGTATGTATATGCATATATATACATATATATATACATATATATATACATATATATATACATATATATATACATACATATACATATACATATATATACACATACATATGTATAAATATATAAACATATATATATATATATATATATATATATATATATATATATATATATATATATATATGCTCACCTTCGTAAGCGTGGGAGGAGCGGGAAAGGACTCCATTGCTCTCTCTTCTCACCGTCACTCTTGCCTCCTCATCCACGACAGTGTGACTGTTGCCTTGTCCGTTCTCGAAAGTTACCTGCGTAATTCAGAAAAAGCAGGATTAAGGGAAAATTGAAGAAAAAAGCAGAAGTAGGTACTGATATATGTCATTATATAGTCAAGTACCCTTCTGATTGTTATATCTGAAGTGAGGTCGTGTGTGTCTACAGAAAATGTTTACCTCGGGCGTCCAGTGGCTGTTGGATTCTTGCTGCCGCAACAAGTTGAGGTTCTCGTCCCCGGCGAGGTTGTGGAAGATGAGCCTAGAGTCTCGCCAGGACATCCGCAAAGTGAACTCTATGGTGAACTCCATGTCCTTGGCACTAAGGCTTGTGACGGCCGAGATGTCCATGAAGAGGTACACGAAGAGAGGCACGGTTGTGTTGCCGGACCCGGTCCCTAAGGGCGCTGCCAGTTCTCCAAGGTACAGGGCCTCGTCCTCTGTGAGGGGAATCGACGGCGGCGGCAGCGTGAATCTGTAGGACGGAGGGATGACCATGATGGTGCAGTTCACCTCGTCGGAGGCATCGTCGCAGTTGTCGACGCGGTCGCAACGCTGCACCAAAGGGATGCAGTGACCCGAATTACACGTGAACTGCTCCGGCTCGCACACGGACAGCATCATGATGGCGGAGCCGTTGCTGACGCCCGGACAGCCGTCTCCTTGGGGGAACTTCCACTCGTAGCGTCCCACGGGACAGATGGACTGTTTCGCGTCCTTCAGAAAGGCGATCGGCTTCGCCCCATCCACTACCAACCCATAGTGATGCCCTTCTAGCAGGATGATGTTGGAGGACGTGAAGCCGATGAAGTGCAGGCCGTCGTGAGAATCCGGGTGAAGGACGTACTCCGTATCGACCCCCAGCTGCTCCACACAGGGGCCTCGCAGGTGGAGGTACGGGCGAGAGGCGAAGCGACAGGAGGCACACAGTGGGGCTCCGTCGCACATGATGTCGTACCACTTCCCCGCCGCCACGCCCTGGCCCTTCACCCCCACGCAGTTCTCCGTGACGCCTCCGTTGGGTTCCACGCCGTACCAGTGAGTGTAGTTGAGCCTGTGTCCCTCCACAGTGGTCCAGGTGCCCTCGTGGCCCTCGTCGATGGCGTTCAGCCACATGAAGATGACGAAGGATCCTCCAGCGCACCTTGATATCCAGGGCGAAGCTGAGGTCATCAGCCGCCTCGTCTCGCAGTTCGAGCCCGGGACGCCCAGGGTGCCGCCCAGGGACTGGCAGATCGAGGAGTGCTCCAGGAGGCTCAGGGGGATGCCCATAAACTGCAGCAAATCCTCCTTGCTGCCTGCGGTCTCCTCCCCTGCACGCATGTCCCGCCACTTGGCTCCGCCCTCAAGCTCCCAGCCGGTCAGCCAGGGAATCAGGTTATCTGGAAAGGACAGCGGAGAGACCGTGGTGATCGGGCAGGAAACAGAAACATTTTCTTTTTCAGGTTGGACAGCAATAATCGGTATAAAAAATAATTAGCTATACCGCAGTTAGAAG
>NW_028234442.1:15818370-15823370 GCF_977035675.1 Penaeus japonicus
TCAGGGATAACCCACCAACACCTTACAGGGCGAAACTTCCACGTTAGCCCTTCCTTAAAGACGATATCAGGGATAACCCACCAACACCTTACAGGGCGAAACTTCCACGTTAGCCCTTCCTTAAATAAATTGGGAAATTTGTTTAAAACAGAGAACAATTGATATCTTTGTTCAATCGTAAGATGGTTTACCTTCTCCTTCGGTATGTCGAAGCTAGCTTCCGTCTCATTCACAGTGAACGTTTCGAAATTGACTTCAGGGAAGACTGTGTATTGGTCCTCAGTGTAGCCGAAATCTTGGGTCCCATAGAAGTCATCGAAATCGTCGATGAATTCCTCTGTAACACTTAGAGAATCCCCATCATTATCCTCCCTGCTAGTGGGCACAACGTTCTCAGGAGGCACTTCCCTCGACGCAGAGTCTTGGTGAAAAGTTTGTTCTACTGGTTCAACTCTTGCAATAACCATACCCCCCTTAAGTGTCACTGGCTTTGGTCCATCATTCACTACCCACACATTAACCATGTTCGTTTTTACAGTCACCACGGTCCTAGGCACTAAAACACGATCAGTAATTCCACAGATACATACCTCCGGATGCCTGGTTCCATTCTGCACTTGTCCATGTATAAAAACACCACTATGGGGAGGGCACTGCACTGTCTTCTGTTTCTACCTCACCCATGTTGCACGTCCGTCCACCTGAACCAGGTTTTTCTCTTCCGGGGATTGTCTTATTAATCACCTGCACCTCCCTTGAGGCGGAATCGGAATACGTGAGCGGCACCTTCACGCCATTAAACACCATATATTTTCTAAGGGGTGAGTGGTAAGAGATGAATCTTCGGAGTAAGTCTATGCCCAGTAAAATATCACCTGGGAAAGATATTTCATCCACTATACATACTTTATGGAAGCAGAAGACATGAGGAGCGATTTCAATCCTTACCGTCGCTTCCGCTTCAGGCTGAAACTGTCGTCCCGAAGCACCTCGCAGGGTTTTCGATGAAGAAAAGGGTCGGTGTATTTTAAACCTTTCCATGGCATCTCGGGAAAGTATAGTTACTTCTGATCCAGTATCCACAAATCCTTCAGCCGTTTGACCATTAACCTGTAAGTGGTCTCCCATGTTTTACTTGGCTACTCACGGGCATTACTGGTTCCTTGGGGTCCTCCGCCTGGGGTCGGAACCTCTTCGTCCCGGCGGGCCGCGAGAAAGGGACACCTATTGGCAAAGTGTCCTTCCTTCTTACACAGGAAACACCTCGTCAGTTGACGACTTCGACAGTCGGCTGTATCATGGGAGTCAGATTTGTGGTAAGAACAATACCTTTCAACAGGAGCTACTTGCCTTGGACGTAAACTTCTCCTTGGGTACTCAGGTTCACCTGCTGTCTCTGGGGTACTCACATTACCTTCACTTTCACCTTTTACACCAACTCGAAGGTTCCAAATCCTCTGGGAAGCATCGACAATCTCCGACAACGAACCATCCTCTTTTAGGACTAAAGCTTCCCTCAACCAAAATGGCAAACCTCTTAAAAATACCCTCCTGATCAATTCGTCAGGATCCCCTATGGCTCCAGGATAATCATAAAAACCTTGGTACACATTACCTTCTAAAAGAACATAAAAATCAAGAGGAGCTTGATCGGACTTCAACTTATATCCTTCAAGTATGTTAAAGAAATCTGTGGCAGAACATGTCCCCCTGAATTTAACCCTTACTTTAACTTTGAACTCTTCCCAACTTGAAATTCTATCAAACAGGGGTCCATTTATTATCAAGTCTGCCGTTCCTCTACAGGAAGCCTTCGCCGCGCGAATATAGGCTGAATCAGTGGGAGGTCTAGTCAAGTTCTCAATGCTGCGGATCCAACTCTCTACCTCCTGATTCCTTTTAAGTGGTTGAGCAGCAGAGGTCTCAGCTTTAAATATCATTACCGCTTCTTTCTGTACAACATACTCAACAAAGTCACGGGAAGAAGCTTCACTAGTACCTGGTGTTGCCCTGTTCTGTTCTAATTTTAATTCTAATTCCGCGTTCTTTAATTGCAAATCCTGGACAACAGCTTTCAGACTATTAATTTGAGTTTGAAACTCGTCAAATAATGAAATGTCCATGTTTTCTCTGGGCAAAAGGGTCAACTCACCACTCGTGTTTGAATCGTCTCGTGAAGATTCTCCCGATGGACCTGCCTCTGACTCACCAACTAACCCTCTCCGCAGCTTTCGTTTACCCATTACTTTAAATTAATGAAATAGACCTTTACCTATACGAAAAATACTGGACTTTCAATCCCTGAAACAAACTTTTAACCCACATGAAAGAATACCTGAAATTAATGCTTGCCTGAAACATTCAGATCCCACCGCTGCCACCAAAAATAAATAAGAGCTGTAGTGATTCCCCGAGATATTCCCTTGCCCCAAAGTAAAATCCCGATTGAATCCATGGTAACGTGAACCCTGTCCTGTGTAAAATGTATGTTATGTATGTGTACGATCATAGTTTATTATCATATATATTCAAACACAAATCAAAAGGGTCTCTGGCCATGAATTTGTCTATGGCCAACCCTCTTGAAACTTGTAAAATTTCTATAAAAAGAGAAAGAAAAAAACAACCGTGCCAAAAGGGCAAAACATAGTGAGCAGTGGCAGTGGATTGCCGAGCTAATATCTCATGTGAGCCCTGCAAGAGGCAGTGGCTGTTCTGCTCCCGAATAACGCCTCGCAGGGGGTTTTTCTTGTCCAGGAGGGGGGATGTGGTAGGCCCTCCTGTCCAGGGAGGGAGCGGCGAGTAGGGTAGTAGGCCCTCCAGGGCTCTTCCGCCGCCTCCCTTGTTACTGTGGCGAGACCAAGGGGGACACACGTTGCATTGGTCTGAGGGGGGCGGGGGGTGCGAAGCACATCACTACACCTGGACCCCCGTGGTCTTTATATATCGTGTTCTAACCATGAAACCCACCTAACCCCCTCCCTAGCGAAGGGGCTCTGCCTGGGGAACAGACCTTGAATGGTAATGGATATTGCCTCGCTGTTTATACGTTTGTTTTAACATGTAATTTGCTATCAGAAAAAACACTTCCCTTTGTATTTAGTAAAAGCGACATTGCACCTTTCTTCGGTTCCGGCGATTTCGTCTCGATTGCTTCAATCAAAAATACGTAATTTCAACACTTATGGCTATTGATGAGCTTTGATATCACACCGAGATGGATACTGATGTCCCTTTTTTTTCATTTTTGCTACAATGTTCATCGAAGAATGACTGATAATTTACATAATTACCAAAAAAAAAACGATTCTCACAGGTGCTCCTCGAGGAATGACGGTCGAGAAGCAATCAAATCGCCCGGTAGTGAATACGCACATGCAGTTTATTATAAATTAATTCTAAAAAATCATTAAGAATTGTTAGACATGTTTAATTATTAGAATAAGATGCACGGACTATAGGAGCGTGAAAGAAAATACTTTCTAAATACAATTGATATTTTTTACAATTGCGTAGTAACACACGAACTAGTTGACATACCGCAGAAATGAGTTACGCGGTCAGTGTAAGCTGCACATCTTACTGTTAACATCGTGAGCGACTTAATAAATGTCACTTGTGCATCAAACCTGCTGAAAAACTTTTATTAACAATTTGCAGAGGAAGTGTTCTGGATTAAAAAGGTCATATAATTTCCGTTCGATCTACTACAAGTATTTCCTTGTATTTTATGGCCGTATGAAACAACCTATACTTTATCACCATTATCATTTCAATCATCATCTCTATCCTTATTATCATCATCATTACCACCGTCATATTTTATACCATGATTATTGGTATTTCTTTCACCTTATTGTCAATTATTCATCTTATATATATATATATATATATATATATATATATATATATATATATATATATATAATATATATACAGTATATAGATAGATAGATAGATAGATAGATATTTTTTTTTTCATTGTTTTTTTATATTGCATCGTTGTGTCCTTGTCAATATTACAGCTTGCGCTGTAAGTGATCCCTTTGACGTTGCAGTCTGACAGAAATTACATGAAGCGTGACAATAATGCAGGATATGCAAAAGAAAAACGTTCTACCGTATTGATAAATGGCAGCAAAAGTACAATTAAGCCATGCAGTGCGTGATCGTGCCGGAAAAAAATATATATTTATATTTTCTTGCAAGTTTGCTCGTATAGGCATTGAAAATACTTTACATCGCGTATGTACTGCTTGTGCGAGTGTGAGGATGATGATGATTTCTATAAAAAAAATATATATATATATATATATATATATATATATATATATATATATATATATATATATAAATAAGTAAATAAATAAATAAATGGTTCTGTTGCTATAGTTTTCATTTTGCTGTAGAAACCATGCTTAAACATCCCGCAATATATATAAAAGTGTATATTCTGTCTAAAATGTATTTTCACATTACGCAAACGCCTTCAGAAAGGTACGTGACTTAGTCGACTGTGATGTACTCTCGGAAAAACACCTGTCATCGTACACGCGTTTGTTTTGGTTCGCGAATCGGGTGGAAATCATAGGTTATTGTTTTTTCTTTTTTATATAGAATGTCAAAAGTACAATATAATCCTGAAAGAAAAACTATATTGATGGCATATATGATAACACGTTGACGCCGGGATTGTATGTGTACGTGCGTGTTTGGTGGGATTTGTTTGTTTATTTCTTCCTCTTCTTTTGTACACAGGCCGTCAGCTGTCAAGGAGTCATTTAGTAGGCCTATCTCTTTGTTCTGTTCTTTGAATTTTCGTGAAAGAAAGGTTATTTTTTACCATCATAAGTGTCATTATAGTTATAGTAATGAAACCTACTACCAAACACCTATAACAATTTTTTTTTTTCCACAAGAATTCAAGGAACTGGTTCAGATAGGCCTACCAACTGACTCTTTGGTGACTTATGAAACTATCTATGCATAGGATAAATAGC
>NW_028234442.1:15843370-15858370 GCF_977035675.1 Penaeus japonicus
TGTTGCACGAAGTGCCCTAAAAAGGGGGGATCCAGGGGTGGGGGCAAAGCCCCCCCTTGGCTGGGGATTAATTCAAAACTAGGCAAAGTTAGGTAGGTCATTGGGTTAAGATTTTGTAAGGCACGAAGTGCCTTAAAAAAAGAGACCCAGATTGTGAGGTCCAGGGGTGCAAGCGCTCATTAATTTCACTATATATGAATAGTACAGGTTGAGAGGAATCCATCGATACCACTTTTGTGGTATTTCGTAACGCGGTGTTGTACGGAAAATTTACCATATGTATATATATATATGTGTATATGTATATATGTACACACAAATAAGTCATGAAATATAACAAAAATAATAATTAACCCCTGCGTGACGGTAACCCTTATGTATAATTGGACAGGTTCTGTGGCTTAGTGTTATCCATTAATACTTATCAAATGAAATTTTATAAATGATGGCAAAGAACCGATTTTGGCAATTGGATTGGTAATCAGTTTGTGTGTGTGGCTTGTATACTCGTATATTTTACTGATTACAAATGTTTTTTAAATCTTTTTACATCATAGCCTTTGTTCGTGTGAGTCAAAGACAAACAATAATAGTATTACAAGATATCTTTTTGCGCGGTAATCATACACGCACACGCACACGCACACGCACACGCACACACAAATACAAATATCTTTATATAAGGCTACACAGGCATATACATATTTGCTACAGGCATCATATTACGTGTCTTAACCTTCTGTACTTTCCTTTTGGCATTCCATCTTATGATTTTGTTTTAATTTGGTTCCTTTCGTTTTATGTTGTTTTTTCCACATTTTAGTAAATGCTGTCACTGTTCACTTCAAGTGGCATGTTGATGTAATCAGATTTTATCATTGTATTTTTTATTTAACTTTGTGTTAACTTTCTCCTACGTCATTTTTTGTTTTAATATTTTGCGTATGCATTTGGTTAGCTCTCCTTAATGTTATGTTTGATGTATTTTACCTTATTTTGTTATCTTTTATGCTTTCACCCGAGCCTGTTGATATAATTTTGCTTATCTTTTACATCTTAAGAGTCTTTTAGTCACTACATCTTTTAATATTTCATGTTGTTTTATTTCTATTTATTTTCTAATGTGATCAACTGTGTGTTTATTCAGCATAACATAAAAAAAAATCTGATTACATGAAAGACAAAATATATGTCCTAAGTACAGGGTTCGCAAACCCCCTGGATTACATATGTATATGTATGACTTTGGTGTGGTCAATACCCTTCCTAAGACACAGCCTGGAGTGCCTCAGCCGGAATTCATCACAAAGATGACCTATGAGCCCTTATATCTTTACGTTACTTGCCACAATTAGGAGGTGGAACGGCTGTAAATCATTTATAGTGATCACATCTGGAACTGCTTCAGATAATAACTTTGCGGTAAATTTTCCGAATAACACTAAATACCACAAAAGTGGTATCGATGGATTCCTCTCAACCTCTGCTATTCACAATATGGGTCCCGATAGTAGGGAATGGCATGAAGTAGATCAGGGAAATTGCGAGGTAAAATATGAATTCCGGCCATATTTCGTATGCAAAATCTTAACCCAATTAATTACCCACCTAATTTTGGCTAGTTTGGAAGTTAGCCCTAGCCAAGGGGGGGTGTTCGCCCCCCCCCTTGGACCCCCTCTTTTTTAAGGCACTTCGTGCTACTTCGGGGCATATTTCGTATGCAAAAGCTTAACCCAGTTACCTACCTCACTTTGCTTAGTTTTGAAGTCAGTCATTGCTAAGAGGGGGCTACGCCCTCCTGTGGGCCTATCCTATTCAGGGCACTTCGTGATACTTATGATACGTAATTAGTTATGTAGATGAAAATGTGACTACGAATAACCCTCACACTGCATCATGATGACAGCAACTGAGTCTTGGTCTCATATATCCCTCAGGATAGGAAACTAGGACCGATAATGACACGGCCACTCAATAGAGGGCACTCTATAATTATACTGTAAACAATGGAGAACATTGCGCCATCTATCGAGAGAACAGAACAGTGCATGTAGCTAATTCATTGGAGGTTTCCAGTCCACAGCTTGTTGCTAGCCGTAAATACGTAAACCATGGTTGGTTGTCAATCAAGGCTGTTTTTCCTACTGGTGTCAGGAGAGAGTAGTGCCATCTATGGACTTTGACTTAAACTATGTTAATTGTAATTTTCATCATCTGTCACTAAATATAACTATTGCTCTTATTTTGATTGTACAAATAATTATAGAGTATTTGTTGATGTCTCTCTCATCAGAAATATTTATTATGGTGGCATTATAACATCATATTTCATCCTCTGGTATTACCTTCGTTTCAGCCTGTCTGACTTAATTTCTATGATAAGTATAATACGAAACGAAATATGAGAAAACTTGGTTGTTTAGTTGTGTGTGTGTGTAGAGGGCATAGTATGGATTTTTCTGTTTTATTTATTTATTTAATTTTATTAATTTCTATTTGCAATTTACGCATTGATAAGACAAAAAATACAATTATCTTCTCAGTTCACAGCACGTGCAAAGTCTTGTAGAATATAAGGAACCAACGGACAGACATTTCTTTATATGCCTTCCTCATGCTTGTCCCAAAGAGACCGAAATTAATACACAAGTGCGAACGTCACAAAAAGGCGAAAAAGGGATATTTATTAGACACAAAAAAATGCATTGCGATCTCGATGTTTGATTTTTTTTTTCTCATCAAAGTGAGAACAAAGAGTTTGTTTTTACGAAAAGGGATTTTGTAATACACGATGCAAGTGGCTTGTGTGTGTGTGCTTATGTGCATATTTACTTGTACGCATTTACGCATTCACGTGTAATAATCTCACCGCCCTTTGTAGCAGGCCCTGTGAGCACATTCCGATCGCACAACTGATCCTGCAATCGGCAATGGGGCGAGTCCATGTGCCCAGATTCTTCAGAGCTTGTCTGGTGTTCCTCGGGCTGGCAAGGTAATCCTGAGACTACATCTGAAGAATGTGTTTACAAAGATATATCATGAGAATATGGAAAGGAAAGGAAATGAGTAAAGGGATTTTATGATATGGGGATGAAAATAGTTTTAAGGTTTAAGAGACAAGTTAATTCCTCTATGCAAGTTTTAGTCAAGATTTTTTTAAATATTGGTTTTCTTAACATATCTCTCTCACTATCTCTCTCTCCCTCCCTCTCTCTCCCTCCCTCTCTCTCTCTCTCTCTCTCTCTCTCTCTCTCTCTCTCTCTCTCTCTCTCTCTCTCTCTCTCTCTCTCTCTCTCTCTCTTTCTCTCTCTCTCTCTCTGCTTCACCCTCTCAGCCTCCTCTCCCTCATTGCCTCTCCTCATATGTCCCTCTCGTTCCCTTCTCTCTCCTCCTTCTACCTCTCTCTCTTGCTTCTACTCGGTCTCTCATTTCCTTTCCTTTTTCTCTCCTTTACTCAATCCTCTCCCTCTCTCCTCCCTCTCACGCCGACTGTCTTCGAAGTCTTTTCAGCTGTTGGATCTACCGCGACGCCATCTTAACTTCCGGAGAGTCGGCTAAGCAGCGGTCTGAGCAGCTGTTCCGTGAACTCTCTACTAAGGCGCTTATCAAGTACTTGGAAGATCGAGAAGCAGATGCAAAATCAGAAACAAAAAATGAAACAATCGTTGAACAACTGCCTTACCCGGAGGTTTCAAGTAAGTGATTTATTTTGAGTTTATAATTGCTCGATCGGCTCTGCTGCCATAAATCAGATTTGACCAACGTTTTAACCAATTCTCCTCGACTTTATGGTTGCATATAAATCTGCCAATTCTCCTCGATTTTATGGTTGCATATAAATCTGTCAATTCTCCTCGACTTTATGATTGCATATAAATCTGCCAATTCTCCTCGACTTTATGATTGCATATCAATCTGCTTTACTTGAAATACACACCATTACTAACTACCCACCCAGCCCACGCAACCTGTGAAGTAGGACAGGTAATGCCAAAACCCTTCCAAAGGCTTGCAATCTTGCATCACGTCTCGTTGCAGGTTCTCCGCTCGACTTCCGCGACCAGTTCTTCGCGCACGTGCTCGAGGCGTTTCGGGAGCCAGGCGGACGGGAGGGGCGGAGAAAGAGGTACGGGAGAAGCATATTTTCGTGTCGATAGATAGACAGGATAGACGACATAGAGCGTGAGAGAAGGAAAGCATGAAAGAATGAGAGAGTGAGACTGAAAGTAAGAAAAAACGAGAATGGGGGAGAGAAAGGGTGAGACACAGAACATATGGGAAAAGGAGATACCAAGAGAAAGAATGTGAGATGAATAGATGGTGAGAGATAGAGCCCCTGATCTCTCTAAAGTCTGAGCTGAGTGTTCCTGTCTGCCTGCTCCCTTCCCCACCCCAAGGCATCTGGGCTAACAATTACAGCTGCAGAACTGGAAGCGAACAAAGGCATGCCACATAGCAAATGATATTACAGTACAATGAGAGGATAGTAAAAGGGAACTGGAGAGTGATGTCGACAGATGTTTTCAACTATGACATAAGTGGAATAGCTGCTAAAGGAAGATGTTGACAGCACTTCCAGTCAAATGTCCAAATAGTATGATATACCTTAAGATTCATGACAATTAGTGGATAACTGATGGAGAGAGAGTGGGAGGAAGAAAGAGAGAGTGAGAGAAGGAGAGCGAGAAAAGAATTAATGAAATAATAAGAAAAATAATGTAAGAGAAAGGGAAAGAGAGTGGTATAGCTCTAGATAGTGTAAGAAAAAGAAGGAGTAAGTGGGGAAGCATAGAGATCGAGAGAAGGATAGATGAGAAAATGAGAGAAGGAGAGAGAGGGGGGAGGGGAAAGAGGGCGAAGGAAAGAAAGAGAAAGAGTGAGAGAGGGAGAAAGTGTAAGAAAAAGAGCGTTGGAGGCCGGAGAAGAGGGGTGCCCAGAGTGAAAAGTAAAAGGAACAGAAAGCGTGAATCAGAATCATCCTCTTTTGCCCTTGCCTTATTCGTTTCACCATCAACCACCAACCATACCTGTCTCTCAATCACAGATTCAAAAACGGTGACACCCCGAAAGTAGTGGCATACATGGACAAGCAGTTTCTGAAGAGCAAATGGTACGCGGCGCACATGAGAGACATCCAGGAGGGCCATTGCCCCTTACCTTGTAAAATCACGCCGTATCTGTCCGAGGTACTTGTGTTTCTCGGAATTGCTAGCTTAGGCAAACGTGGTTGTCTTGTCGTTATAGATGTATGGATTTAAGCTTGTATAACTTATCAGCTTAACGTGATTATTTATCTCTCTCCCTCTCTATATATCTATCTATCTCTCTCTATCTATCTATCTATTCGTCTCTCTCTCTCTCCCTCGCTCTCTCTCTCTCTCTTTCTCTTTCTCTCCCTTTCTCTCTCTCTCCCTTTCTCTCTCTCTCTCTCTCTCTCTCTCTCTCTCTCTCTCTCTCTCTCTCTCTCTCTCTCTCTCTCTCTCTCTCTCTCTCTCTCTCTCTCTCCCTTTCTCTCTCTCTCTTTCTCTCTCTTTCCCTCTCTCTCTTTCTCTCTTTCTCTCTCTTTTTTTTTCTCTCTCTCTCTCTCTCTCTCTCTCTCTTTCTCTCTCTTTCCCTCTCTCTCTTTCTCTCTCTTTCCCTCTCTCTCTTTCCCTCTCTCTCTTTCCCTCCCTCCCTTCCTCTCCCTTTCTGCGACCGTAGGTGAAAACCGCCGACGCCCTGTTGATCCACGTGAAGAGCATACCGAGCCGCCAGAAGCTGCTCCAAGACCTGCATCCCCGCGATCCATCTCAGCCTTGGATCATGTTCGAGGCGGAGACCCACTTCATCGCCACAACCAAGTACCACGTGGACTACAAGACCCTCAATGGCGTCTTCAACCGCACCATGTATTACCGGCGAGACGCGGACGTCCTCTTCAACCATGGCTTTGTCGTCCGACGCGGTGAGGACGCCAGCCTCCTGCCGCAGCACTGGGTCCGGGAGCCGCAGGTGGAGAGGGCGAAGGATGCGCCTGGACGCCTCGCTGTGGCGTTCATCTCGAATTGCAAATCGCACAGTAATCGCCTCGTTTATGTCAGTGAGATGCAGAAGTACATCGCCGTCGACGTGTACGGGAAGTGTGGGACGCTGAAGTGCGGGAAATCGCGATATGCTGAGCACGAGTACCGCGTAGACCAAGATCCCTGTTTGCAAGCTGCAGCGAAGAGATATCTGTTCTACCTTGCCTTTGAGAACGCTATTTGCGACGACTATGCGACGGAGAAGTTGTATAATATGATGTTCTACCCGCTAGTGCCCGTAGTGTTAGGGGGAGCAGATTATGATGCCCTCCTCCCTCCGAACTCCTACATAGATGCCACGCAATACACCCCTTTGGAACTTGCAAAGAAGTTGCAGCATCTGGCCGATCACCCTCAGGTAACATTTTGGCCTTCTGTACATTTGTGACATTTCTTACTTACTTGTTTTATTCTTATTTTATTTTTTTAAATCTGGATTGTCATTGATGATCCACAAGTTGTAATTATTATAATTTTACAATATAATTTGACCTCTAGAAGCCCTGTAAGGATGGTTCAACTCCACTCTAAGAAATTGGTCTCCTACTCCTGATTTTGAATTTACTTATCGTTGCCAGTCACCACGGAGTTCACGATGTTGTCAATTTATCTTTCCCCCCGAGATAGCATATCTAATCCCCAAAAAACTTTACCTAATAGTTTTTTTAAGTTCAGAAGTGTGCAATTCTTCTTACGCTTATTGATTGTTGGTATCTTGCAGTTTATATCACTATTGAACATGGGTTGTGTTGCACATTGATGATAGCTAATACTTTTATGATAACATCACAAAGCTCACGCAACCTCGGGAGAATCCGCTTAAAGCTAACCCATCCACAATCCACACACACACACACACACACACACACACACACACACACACACACACACACACACACACACACACACACACACACACACACATGACACATACATACACATCTTGCACAGTACACAAACATATCAACATGGCGCATCACACATACCCTTCCGTACAGACTATCCATCCCTCTGTCCCTCCTTCACCTCATTTAACAAGATTTCTCTTTGACTCCATCCTCCAGGAATACCAGACTTACCTGGAGTGGAGGAGGGACTACCAGCCCTCCACAATCGGCGGTAGTCGTATGCTCTGCGACCTGTGCACGCGACTCTACGACCAGGCATTCTACGAGGAAAAGACGATTCAAGATTTTTATGACTGGTTTGTGACGCGATCTCACTGCACGGCTTGGGGGGCCGGGAATGGGACTGGCGAGTCACTTGTCACGTAGAACCTGTCGGATGCTGAAATGCGGTCTTGGTACAATGAATTATTCATTCGTTAAATAGATATGATGGATATTTATGTACGTGCGTGTATGGAGGTATATGTAATATATATATATATATATATATATATATATATATACAATAAATATTATATATTATTTATATATACATATGATGGATATATATATATATTGTATATTATGTATATATATATAGTATATATATATATATTAATATATATATATATATATATATATATATATATATATATATATATATATATATATATATATATAATGTACATATATATATACATATCATTATCATTACTGTTTTTGTTGTTGTTATATATCTTGTTACTATTTGCATTATTCTTATCATTACGATTTTCATTATCACTTTCACCATCATCTCTAATTTTATCATTATCATTATCATCATTATCATTTCATCATCATTATCAATATTATTATTACTATACTTCTATTATTATTGGATTTTTTGTTTTGTTATTATTGTTATTTCTTATTTCTATTACTCTCAAATATAGTTCTCATGATTATCAATGTGTCTGTTATTGTGATTATCATAAATTATCATTGCACTTGTGACTGCGATCGCGACTGTGATTACTACTGCGATTGTGAATGTGTGATTATGACTGAATGGTTGTGACTGTGTGATTGTTAATGGTGTTATCAATACACACACACACACACACACACACACACACACACACACACACACACACACACACACACATATAACGAGGCCACGTGACGCCAGCACATTACCAGTGCTACCTTGCTTCTTTGGCACCACCAGCTGTTAAAAGAGCTAATTTCTCCGAATAAATTTACCAAACCTTCTGCTGGATTTAATACAGTATTTGTGGGTTCTCTTGATCAATCAAACGAGAACATCAGAGAGTGAGAGAGAGATTAAGGGGAAGGGGAAGAGAGAGAGAGAGGGGGGGGGAAGAGGAGAGTGAGTGAGTGATGGAGGGAGACAGATAAATATAGACACAATTGTTGGAGGGGGCAAACTGATAACAAGATAACACATAAGGGAATCCCATTTGAGTCCGGTTATTATTCTCTCTCTCTCTCTCTCTCTATCTCTCTCTATCTCTCTCTCTATCTCTCTCTCTCTCTCTCGCTCTGTGTGTGTGTATGTATGTGTGTGAGTGTGTGTGTGTGTGTGTGTATGTGTGTGTGTGTGTGTGTGCGTGTGTGTTTATGCATCTATTGTGTTTTTCACATGTTTCTTTTCATCTTGAAACTTTTATTTATGCGTATATATTTAAGTATATATAATATTAGATTTTTAAAAAATGCATAGCAACGCAGAAGAATATATATATATATATATATATATATATATATATATATATATATATATATATATATATATATATATATATCATATAAACACTAATGCATCTACACATGCACATGGAATAAATTCTCTCTTATGAAACAGACCAGTGAAAAACACGACAGGTATCCCTTTGCTACATTATCTATATAAAATAAGTATAGTGACAACAACAATAACGATATGATTCATTACGGACACCAGTACTTGGCTCGCCATGGTAGCGAAAATCCGTTTTCTTTGGTCCCGACCTCACGTGGCCATGCTCTTTCACTCCAGATACTCCAATAATGAATTACTCATATATGCGTTTTCCAAAGAGTATAAATTGTGTCTTGTATCTTAGGTGTGAAGTCTGTAATGTGATCGTCTATGTCCACGAATAGATGAGCGTTAGATTATGTTTGGGTAGGCTATCTAATGCCCTCAAGATTAGGTTAGTTTAAGGTGATTTTAGGCTTAGGATAGGAGCTTTGATCAGGATCTCTATTTTAGGTTAGGGACTTTATATTAATTTAGGGTAGGTTATACTATGCTTCCTTTGTAGTGATGTATATACCGTTATCATATCCCGAGAGAAATCAACCTTGTTTCCTTAGCATAACAAGCTATAGTCATGCATAAGGGTAGGTTGCCAACAGCTGATTAAGGTATTAGTATTCATTTATTTGCGAGATAGTAGAAGACATGTCTAAATCTGTTGTTTCTTTGTGTGCATGAGTGTCCAAAAAGGTATCTTACCCTTGATATCTTAATAATCTCATAAATTATTTCCTCTGGTTTATTGTTCAATCATCATTACATCTTACTCATAGTCAAAGAAAAATACCGATACATCTTCATCAACATATTTATTTTGCCAAGACCAAAACAAAGAAACAAGATGTCTCGCCCTTTTGCATATTTCTAATACGATTTCTTGAGTCTAGCCATGATGACAGACAGGCGGGAGATCTGAGCTCATGAAGTCCTGTGTTGTCCTGTTTTTTCTTTTTTTTCTTTTTTTTTTTTCTTTTTTTTTTTTTTTCTTTGTTGGATTTATTGGCTATCAACCAGCGGCACATAACAAGGTCATTAAAGCCAATGATTCCATTTTATCTTATCAATCTAGAAAAAAAAGTCATAAAGTTTTGTCTCCTTTAGAAAAGTGGATAATCTTATCATTATCTGATAGTATATTTTTAATTCTGCAGCATTTTTTGAGGCATTGTCTGTAGTTATTTAATCTATCGACGTTATTGATATATGCGCTATTGAGAGGTTGGTATTGGAATAGGTGCATAGTGAAGGGAAGCGTTTTACAATACATGGAGTGAAATAGGTTAATCTAGAGGCATTAACCCTGAGGCAGGCCAACACCACCTCCTCCCTTCTAACTTCTCTATGGGCTGTGTCCCATTTGTTTTGTTTGTGTTTGTTGTTGATTGTGAGGTTGGTCCACTCACTTTGCCACTGGAGATGAATTTTTGTTTTTAAAAAAGGAAACTGCCCAGCCATGATATCCGAATTGTATATCAATAAAACTCATATGAAAATTAACTGTTCTCAATGTAAATACAATATTAATATGTATATCGTTTATTGAAGATATGATTTTACTTGTGTGTTATTAACCATTTTCTCTAAAGATTCTTTATACGATTTGTTTATTACGCAATATGTAAGTTCAATATAACAAAGTAAGATACGATATACAGCCTGCTGCCTAAAACCCTTGCAGATTGCATGTAACATTATAACCACACGTAGTAGTAGCACTGCCATGTGAAACGCCATGCACGTGGAAATAGCGGTATTGTGTCTATCGTGACTCCATTGCTCATTCAATCTTTCCATTGTGATTGTGCCTTCGGTGTCCACTATCTTCCCTAGTATCGTTACCAAATTATATTTCGGGGTAAAGTAACTAAAATAACTAAAATCCAGACAAATAGTCTTGAATGTACAGTGATATTAAATGGAACACGCAATAATAAGAGTTTGAGAGTAGGGTGATGATTTGACATAATTTTTTTTTTTATAATGCTACAATGCTTACACACAAGATTAATCCACCGAACGCCAATCTTACCCACATATTAAGAGCTCACGACATTTCCTTGAAATTTATCTGGACATCCATCGTTAGCCCATGGACCCCCAGCGGAATAATGACAGCAAGGATGATTGACAAAGTGGCAGCAAAGATGCAAGTGAAGATGTTGTTGAGTCGCACATGGCGTTCTTTCCCGCCAACGAAAAACGAAGGGATCACCGGAATGCTCGACACCGACTTGGTCTTCTGGCGGTAGAGGGGCGCCTTCTGACGGACCTCTTCGATGTAGATGATGGACAGGATGATGCAGAAGTCCTCCCAGATGAGCGAGATGAACCAGACGTCAATTAGCTTGAAGTAGGCCGTTTTGGGAATCGATTTGCCGGAGTCGGAGAAGAGCGTGACCAGCACCAGGAGGGACGTCAGGGATACCATGATGCGATCCTGAGGCGAGAAGGTTGAAGGATCGTGAGTATAAAGGCGGCTTTATATACGATTCTTTAAAAAAAAACACAGATACAAGAGAAAAAAAAGGTCATAAGTCATTACTAGGGAAAGAACAAGGAGTTACACATGGAAAGTAGGCCTATCGTAGAATATGAGTTGTACTAACGTCAGATACAAAATAGATTCAGCTATATTCTCACGCAATAGATAGTCATTATCACATGCTGAAGAAAGGAAGAAACACTGACATTGAAGTCATCCTCATCGAAAAAGAGAGTGACGTAGCAGAGGACTGTGAGCATGAGGCTTGGAATGAAGACGTTCCCCACGTAATACAGGAACTGATTTCGGAATTTCAACTCGACCTGAAAATAACGATAATGATAACAGTGCCATTGGTAATACTGATAACAATTATGTAAACTGGAAATAAATATAATGATAACAACCAATATTATGATATAACAGCAGGGCAATGAAGCGGTGACAATAGTGTGTGTTTGTGTGTGTGTGTGTTTGTGCGTGTGTGTGTGTGTGTGTGTGTGTGTCTGTCTGTATGTGTGTGTGTGCATGTCTGTCTGTGTGCGTGTGCGTGTGTGTGTGCGCGTGTGTGTGTGACACAAAAGATGAATCTAAATACCAACCGCCACATGACTTGCGTTGTGGTCGACGTACTCGAAGGTTCGTTCACCGTCGAGCACGTACTCCATAAGGCGTCGATTCCCAATAAACTGGGACTCATTAGCCACCTGGGGAATGATGAGCTTGTGTCCTTATGGATGGTTATCTGTATGATTGATTATATATACACAAAAAGTGCCTTTGAGGATAGAATTCCTGATTATACATGATTATATATATGTACATGCTGTGTTCTTTCTGATATATAAATATGATTTTATATAGAGACCAGGCCATTTTTGATAATTAAGCTGTCCTTTCTGGTTAACATAAGCCGTCATTTCTTCAACACCATTATGTATCATTTTAGCAATCGAACATTATAAGAACTGAATAGATTGAATATATAAGTTGTCTGTATATTTCAAATATTGATGTAATAACGACCATGTATGAAAATATGCAAAACAGGTTCAACCACTCGTAAGTAACTCTAGTCGAATCTGTAAATATTACGTGTAAATATTAACATCAGTTTAATTCTTTATATGTCCTTTCATATGCATTTTGCAGATAAATTTCATGTGGTATTTGAAATAGATTAGCTTGTTTTATTGTGCATATCTGAACACAATCATTGGCGGTAACACTTTATCTAACATTATTTGCCCATAGTACATGATTCTACATTACGGTTCCCTATGTAGAGTTTTGCCTTTTTTATAATTAACCTGCTATATGATTACAGAGAGGGGGGTTCTTTTGATTTTTATGCTGTGTATGTGATCAATTTTAGTATATAGTTAGTATAGTTAATCAGTTTAACCTTTATATTAGCATCAATAAACACCGTGTCCTCGCCAATAGTTAACGCGTATATCGTTTCGTTCATTGGTGACGTAACAAAAGTTGAGAAAATGATGCAAGGATCAATAAACAATACGTTATTAACCAAAAAAAAGACAAGACGTACCAACCGAAAAAAGATCGTTAAATAGAAATAAAGAGACTGACTCCAGATACAAAAGAGTTAATCTGCACTGTATCTATATGCCTCTCCTGTTCTTTATTGCAGTGCGTAGCTCACCATTACAAAGTAGCCGAGTGATAAGTCGTAGTTGTGGATTTCGAAGGCGAGGAAGCATTTCTGTTGGTCGAACGGGTACATGACCAGGTTGAACTGACAGGCAAAATTAACGGTCATTTCTTCTTGAAACCTGAGGTAATTTTCGGCTCCACTATACATGTAATCTGTGGAAGGGAGGCGGGGGGGGGGGGAGTATTATTAGTTGACAGTTAACCTTTTGTCTAAATTTTGCCTGTATAAAGATATATCCATTATCTGCCTACTTTGTTAAAGGAAAGTCTTAATATGCAAAGAGCTTTTGCGCTGCATGGATAACATTACACTATTCACAGAGTTAAATAGGTGCATGCACCCCAAAACACTGAAATTATTTTATGCATACCTACATCTCTCACTCTCTCTTACTTTCTCCCTCCCCACTTTCCCTCTCTCTCTCTCTCTCTCTCTCTCTCTCTCTCTCTCTCTCTCTCTCTCTCTCTCTCTCACTCTCTCTCTCTCTCTCTCTCTCTCTCTCTCTCTCTCTCTCTCTCTCTCTATCTATCTATCTATCTCTCCCTCTCCCTCTCTCTCTCTCACTCTCTCACTCTCTCTCTTCCTCCCTCCCTCCCTCTCTCTCTTCCTCCCTCCCTCCCTCTCTCTCACTCTCTTTCCAGACCCACTAAACCATAAACCCAAACCTTCATATATATTGCTATCATCATCCAGCAACGGCTCAGCCATCTTGACCACAAAGACGGCCGTGTTGATCGGGTTCGACTTCACACTCCCTTGCGTCATGTCAGTCATCTTGAGCGACGGGATCCACACGCTCTTCGGGTCGTTCAGCTTATTCGACCTCCTATCCTCCTGGAGGTTCCTGTAGCGGAGCCTCGTGTCCTTCCACGTGAGGATGAAGGCGAGGTCCAAGGAGAGCTTGAAGTTCCCGATGTCCATGCTGCGGACCGTCCTTATCAAGACGGAGGCGAAGAGAGGGACGGGTTCCTGGTCGATCTTCGGGGGCGGGAGCGTGGAGGAGTAGCCCCTGGGGATGAGCACGCGGTCGCAGTCCTTCTCGTCGCTCTTGTCTGGGCAGTCGAGGGACAGGTCGCAGCGTCTGGACTTTGGGATGCAACTTCCGTCGGCGCAGGTGAATTCGTGGCTTTTGCAGATGGTTAGTAGGAGCAAAGGCTGAAGAAGAAAACGCAGGAAAGAATGAAAGGCAGTCTTAAATTATGATCAAGAATTTGTCAACATTTGAAAGTTATTTAACATGTCTTTTTTCTGTTAATGACAAGATATACGACAATACCGAATTAAAGTAAATTTCAGTGCTGTGTACTGTTAATGATAACATATATGCCAATACGGAATTAACTTACTAATTAAATTTCAGTGCAGTGCAATAAGACGAGATGTAGTGCTGCTAATCAAACATCTTATTGATGTAATGTGGCTCTCCTATATTTTTTTAGCTTAATCCTAATAGAAAGACTAAGTTAGAACATATTTCAGAATGTGAGGCAGTCGTAGAAACTTTCAAAAACACAAAAAATAACCATTTCAAACGTAAGGTTATAACAAGAAAAAGAATTACCTCTTTATCCAGACACTGATCCCCTGTGACCTCCCACGCGTGGACGCCCAAGGGAAAGACGCTAACCTCTTTTGTGACTCTGGCGGAAATGTTCTCGAATCGGCGACTCTCCATCCTCCAAGTGTCTTGAAACTTCAGTATCCTCATGTGAGATATTCCTTCAAAAACAGGTTTAAAATCTTCGTTCGCGAAAAAGTAGAATTCGCGATCCAGGAGCGAAAATTTGCAGAGGCCTCGCAACCTTGCCCTCTGGAAGGTCTTAAAGCTGCAGAAAGTGCATATCATTACATTGCATGGGCTTGCAGTCCAGTGGTACTTGCTATGACTCACCGTGGCCGCGCACTGGTACTCCTTCGACGGGGAACGATTAATTGGCAAGAAATTGGAATAAGAGAGAGGATCTTTGTCGTCCAGTCCAACCCACTGGAGGCTTTCCTGGTCCACGGTGATTCCAAGCCAGGTGAGGTACATCCAGCTGTCGGAGCACAGGGTCTTGCTGCCTGCTGTGGCATTCCACATTATTTGG
>NW_028234442.1:15883370-15885870 GCF_977035675.1 Penaeus japonicus
ATTCTGTGGAACAACTGACAAGTAAAAAAAAGCTTCTGATCAGTAGGTTCTAAACATAAACCATCAATAAATCGGAATTAACCAGTGGATTTCAAATACAGTTACTAGCAATACAAGGAAAAAGTTAACCTTCATATTATAATTATAAAAACGAGAAAGATAAGAATAATAATCTCACATCATGGCTTTCTTCACTAAAAGTTGTAAGGCCAAGAACAGATAAATAAAAAAACACAGGTTGCTATAACAAATATGAAAAAAAAAAAAAAATCTTTACCCAATAATACAAGGCTCATAGTCCCTGCTCTTAAACATTTCTAAAACTATAAACCTAGGTAACCGTCATTTCTTCCAATTGCTCCTCTAAATCGTCTAAATCCTCATCGTCGCCATCGAAGAGTTCTTCATCTATGTCCACTGGTGCTGCTTCTGCCCCACCGCCTGTGGCACCCTCTGCGTTTTCTGTGGCAGCGGCAGCATCTTCTGGAAAAGGGAGGAGGGATTGACAATTACTCTGCTAGGAAGGAAGGGTTTCAAAGGTCTGTTCTAACGGTTATAAAAGAGGTAACATGGTGCAACTAAATTCAATCTATTCAATCAATCGTAATTGAAGTTTATGAGCATCTTGTGATCTATAAATAGATGAATGTTGCACATGATTCTATAAAATCTCAATGTGCAGACTTTGTGGGACAATATACTTTTTAAATCCCATACCATACAAGAACTAATATGACAAACAAAGAATTGAAAAGAAAAGAAACAAGGAATTTAAAGGGAAAGAAAAGATGGATAACATAACAACAGAGACACAAGTACTTACTCTCTGCTAGATCTACTTCATCTTGCAGCTGCTTCAGTCTGTCTGGTTTGGCAACTGACACCTTGTCTGTTGTGTCAATCTCTTGGTATTCAGACATCAGGGAGTTCATGTCAATTTCCTTGAACTGAGGGCAAAAAAAATGTATAAGATTTTTTTTTTTTTTTTTTTTATGCATATCTTTCTTTCTACAAGAAAACTCCTATGACTCAAGACCAAAATAAATGTATATGATATGTGGATATTAAGGAATTAAACTTGTAGAACCAATAAGATTAGGTAGACAAAAGGAGAACATAATGTAATGAAACCTTTCAAGTTTAAAAAGATTGAATGTAAGTAATACCAATACTTCGAAACTCAGTCAACTCATAACGACTGGCAAGAATCCTCACCACCCACCTTCCCACCATAAAACTTAGCTGCTCATGGGTATAGTCCTTCCCAGCCAATAACCTCACCTCAAAGCGCTCATCCTCTTCATTCTCTGGGTCATTCTCCAGATTGCGGACATCTACGGACTCGTCCCCTTCTTCCATCTCGTCTCCGCCACTCATAAGGCTCGGGTTGAATGTAAACATCTCTCGACCAGAAAGCTGCAATGGGGTTTGACAATCAGGTATTGGCACATTACAGGTAAAAATCCTGTGAGTTCACATTGCTAATCACAGGCTGAGAAATGAATTGTGTGTGCTTGGACTATTATACTATCATATTATCTCTCTCACTCTCTCTCACTCAATCACTCTCTCATTCACTCACTCACTCTCATTCTCTCACTCACTCACTCTCATTCTCTCACTCACTCACTCTCTTTCTCTCACTCACTCACTCTCTTTCTCACACTCTCACTCACTCTCATTCTCACACTCTCACTCACTCTCATTCTCACACTCTCACTCACTCTCATTCTCACACTCTCACTCACTCTCATTCTCACACTCTCACTCACTCTCATTCTCACACTCTCACTCACTCTCATTCTCACACTCTCACTCACTCTCACACTCCCACACACTCTCACACTCTCACTCACTCTCACACTCTCACTCACTCTCACTTGAACAAAAGTTGCATTCCTAAATCTCTTCAGGTCATGAGAAAATCCTAAGTACAATGATGCCTTAAAATCCTACTCAAATATAAACAAAGGCCATAATTACCCCCAAGTTTCTGCCAGCGCTGAACTCTTTCTTCTTCTTGTCGGCTTCTTTCTTCTGTTTCTCTTCTTTCTCTTTGAGTTTCCTCTTCTTCCAAGCCAAGAATGTCTCTAAGGTAACTTTGGTGGTGTCAGGACCCAGGGCTGCACGCTCGCGATCCACCAGCTCTTCTAGACTGATCTCTTCCTTTTCCTTTTCCATTCTCTTTCGATCCTAAGGAAGAACAAGAGGCCTTATTGGAAATCTCAACTCTCTCATTTTTCTCCCCTCATAAGAGCCTTTTCCCTTTTCCTCTGGTATGTCACACTCTTTCCTCACAATTCATATTGGACAGAGAGGTCCATGCAAACAAAGAGATCCTAGGAGTCCTCACCTTCTTTAAGATGAAGCCTGGAGGCAAAGCATGACGGAACACACACGTATCACCGTTGGGGCATTCCCAGAACCAGCCATACTTTGAGTTCTCAACTGCATCTAAAAAGTGTTTGCAAACCTAAAAGGGGAAGAAAAAATTCTTGCT
>NW_028234442.1:15890870-15895870 GCF_977035675.1 Penaeus japonicus
ATACATGCATAGAATTACAAAGTAAATGAAATCTAGAGGACTTATTAACCCATTGCAGATGGGTGTCATTACATACGTGTCGCAGGAGCTTTGGCCTGATAATGGGCGTCATGACATTCGTGACGTTTGAGGATTTTGGATCACTGTGCCATTTTATTGTACTAGGAGTAAGGAGTGAGTGATGATGACAATTGCAGTCATTATTACTATAATTACTGTAATATCAAGCAACCCTAACATCAAAAACCTAGATGGCATCACTTTCTTCTAGCACCAGTGGGAGAGAGAGCACTATCTTTATAAAGTGGTGGCACACAGCAAGTTACCGACCTTCATCTTGATGAAGGATGTGCAAGCAGAATGAGAAGAGGAATGTGACTCAAACCATGCCTAGTGTCTAAAATGTGCCCCTGTGCTAGTAGGGATGTTTTTACTGTGGCACTCAGTCATAAGCACAGGTTTTTTTCCTTTTCCCTACCTCTTCATGTTATCTTCTTTGTAGATGACAACATGTTTTGTATTCGTTCATGACAGCACACAAATATGAAAAAATAAAGTTTCTTTTTGTCCTCCCATAAAACAGCAATACTTCTATCTCACTGAGAATAGAGAAAATAATGAGCTGATATGGATCTTATACTATAATTTTAGTCAACTGCAGCATTGATAGAGCCTGTCTTATAGCATATATAAGTCTCTAAACACAATAAAACACACAAAAATCAAAACACAAAAATAGCTCTACTTTTACAATGAGTGACTGAATGAGAGTGGGAAAAGTCACAGTTTGTTGTGTGAAGCTGCCACACTCTGAAATAAAACCCATCCTGGAGATTGGGCAAACGAACCTATCCACCGTCCAAAATGGGTCAATTCTGAATTCATTTGGAAAAAAGGAGAAAAAAATCCTTCAATGAGATAAAACCTTCATGAAGGAAAAAAAGACAGAAAAAGAAAAAAAAAAGAAAACAACAAAAGTGGGGAGAAAGTTCACAGCTAATGGATAAGAAAAAGCATACATCTCAAAACTTGCATAATTTAGCATTCTCAACTATGTCAAAGGCAGATGGTCCACTCAACACACAAATCTCTTCTGTACTTAGTCTAAAATGGAGCTGTAGAAACTACACCTACATTTAATGTAACCACCAGCTGTTAATGCTTACACTGCAAATGAAGCTCTTGATCAATAACCAGGAAGAATAAAATAAATGTGAGAGTGCTTTCAAATTTAAGATATTAAATGAGTTAGAATCTAATGATTGGCTAGCATATTTCAAATATTGAATTTCTAGTCATTTACAATTATTTCCTGATGAATTTTTTGCAACTGATATCCTTTCCATCTTCAATCTTTTTCCATTGTGATGCCCATCTTTAAATTGGAAATTGAACCAATATGACACTAAATGGTGGTAATAATTGAAAAAAATTTGCAAAGGTAGATCAAAGTGAGTCTTGGTCTGAGTTTTTCCATCTCTATTGTTCTCCTATGATTTTTGCCAACAGAATACTAGTTTTGTATAGGAAACTGTATAAGAACAGTGCAAAATAGTGACAAAAACCTGACGAGGGACAAAGATTCCCATGCTAGTCTAAACATTCCCATTCTCAGTAGTAGTGTTAGTGTTGCAATTATAGTGTCCCATGTTTCTGCCCAGCATGCCACTCCCAACTGACTCAGCTGTAGTATGAGAGTTCCACTTGGAAATGGGACTAACTTTAACATGGGAGTGGGTTGGGCAATATTTGTCCTTTCAGATAATGTGAAGGTATAAGTCAATGTTGAGAAGAAATTCTCACATAGAAGAGTCACTTTGGCTGTCACCTAATATTTAAAACCCTCCTAAAGTGGGGTTATAAGACACACTGTCTACAATTACTTATTATGGTCAGTAACGTTTCAAGTTTTTGTTACTTTCTTTTTCTTGAATTTATTCCAACATTTTCCTATTTCATGCCTGCCCTATCTATTTAAACACAGACCGTGGATATAATTTAGCACGACATTCACTTACTGTGCCACTAGCATAGTCATAGTGGCAGCTATCAGTTAACACACTGAACTTTCGCAGAACCTGGATATAAACTCTCCTGTAAGTGGGGTTACTAGGGTTGGGAATCCATAGAAAATGCAAATTACCTGTAGAATAATTTTCACAGAATTTGTCTTTTTCAATTCTTAGTAATTTCTTGTACCTTTAACCTGGGTAAACATTCAAAGTACAGCCATGTTACTCAATATTACAGAAGTAGTACTAATGGATTCTTTGCACCCTCTACAACTACTAATATATGGTGGGTATAATCCTGCACTAATAAGTTGATGTAAAAAAGCATATTGGAAAAAAATAAATCAGGATGTTCAGTTCATTTATAGAAAGTAGCCAATGAGATCTATCCCTTGATTGACTGCTCAATCATGGCACTTTCAAGTTCTCTGTTGTTAGTGACTCTGCAGGCTTGACTTTTTGAGCCGGTTTAAGTCAGATGTCTTATTCTGAAGAGGTGTGTTTGTGTTATTGGTTTTGGTTCAAGATATACACTGACAAAAATATGGTGAATCTGAAGTACAAATGTTTATTCATACATTACCTGCAATGTCCCTGATCTACATCTTGCCCTCATTTAACCTTTTGATGACAGTGCATCACACCCACGTGACACGGCTAAATGCCCGATGACAGTGTGACTTCCCCGATGCAATATTGCATAGGCCCGGCATAAGGGGTTTCCACTTATCGCTGGGCCCGTCGGGATAGGGTTAATATCGGGGCCTAAATTGTGGTGTATGGGGGAAACTGCGTGTCATTTTCACGATATAGAAGAAGGTAAGATGATTCTATTGTCCTTACCTAGTAACTAGTAAAGCTATTCAGAAAACTTCCCAAATACAGCAAGCAAAATGTCCATATCACATGGAATAGGTCAGTAAAAAATATCATATTCGTCGACATGACACCTTAAAAAGAGATTACCAGGACTGACACTCATAATACCTAGCCACCACCACCAAAAGTGCCTGTCACTGACTCCTAAATGAAGCCGCTGCATGGCACTTTCCCGTCCCTGCATGACCATCCCTCACCCACTACATTCCCGGCAGCTCGGCAAAAATGGTGCAAGCTTCTAATCTCTCTAAATGACACAGCCCCAGTAGCGCCATCACACCTCCACCAAGTAAAAAGCAATGAAAACATCCCTGGCGTTCAGAGAAAGTCTCGTCGCCGTGGAATAGAGGCGAGAAATGACGGGCCTGGGCCATGTCTGGCTGGCCGCAGTGCCTGGTGTGGAGGCCTTATTTCCCACCTTTTCTCCCTCGGACCTTTGCCTACCTCGATTATTTTCTCCTTCTTCTTCTGCTCCGCTTTCTTAGATTGACCCCCTCCACCCTTGCCGGCATTTTTTGGAGGCATTCCGGCATAGGCAAGAAAAAAGTAATTCCGAGACACTCAGTCCAACGTGTGGATCAGCTGCAGCGAGAAACAACTTGGCCGATGGTTCTCTTTCGGGTTTTCAAGTCGATGTAATCAACTCCGTATCTTAAAAACTCAAATTTAAAAGACGAATATTCAAAAAAAAAATAATTCAACATCGAGTACTTTCCGAAGATTTAAAATAGTAGGAAAGAATCAGACAAAATAAGAACCATCGCGCATGAGTTCAAAACTGTTCATTATGGCTTCCCTCTGATGACCCTGAGAAACGGGTTGTGAAGGATTCCTCTGTGAAAATGACAGTCTAGGCCTCCCAAAAGGATTACTAGGGTTCAATTCGGGTTCCTCAAGATACCGGCATTATGCTTGTCCAAGAACCAGTTCAGGTGGGTGCCTCAGAGGGCGAGGAGAGACGAGAGTTGGAGTCCGGAGGAGAGGGGACTTTCTTGACCTCGATCTGCTATTTGGCATGAAGGATTTCCGTCCCGTGGGTGTCGGGGCCTCCTATCAATCCCTAGTTTGGACCCCGGGGCATGCTGGGGATGTGGGACTCTCAGGTGGAGGCGTGTGGACGCGAGATGGAGGTGGAGGAATAGCAGATGACTTTCAGGGGCGAGAGAGGGAGAGAGATGGGGGGGGGGGCTGGTTGTGCCCTTAGGGGTGGGGGTGTTGTGGGGTCAGGATCGGGATTAATGGTGGGGAGGGGGGGAGATTAGGAGATTGGGATGGTTTATGGGGAGTTGGGATAGTCTAGGATAGTAGGAAGGATCTGGGGCTCCAGGTGGAGGGAGAATCTAGGTGTGTAGGTGGGGGGGGGGCAAGGGTCACCAGATGGGGTAGTGGTTTGTTTTGAGGGGGAGGGAAGGGTGTGTATGTGTGTGTGTGTTTATCCAGAGTTTGTGGTGATGGAAGTGATCGAGCGACTGGATGGAAAATAACCTCAAAGTGTTCAGGTTCTGCTATGGTCTAGTTTTTGGACGACCGGGTGGACGGAACGCAGTGGTGCTTCCTTCCTCGGAGATTTATTTTTTTGTCTCGGGGAAATAGAATTGTGTATCGAAGGGCTTTGAACTCTAAGGAAGTCATTTAGGACTATAATTGATCCTAGTGTTAACTTACAGGGAATGTTATGAACACCTTTGTTAATTGGATTATTAAACCCCATTGATACAATGAGTGTATGTATACATGCACTATCCACTGTTGCTTTATTTTATCTTTAGTGTTATGAGACACAAGGGCTTAGGAACCAAGGTATTAATTAGTAGGCCAACCTGACCTTATCTAAACCTATTCCGTGGAATGTTGGATAAATATCTTTTATTTCTACCATTATGAACATCATAGTGGTAATTTTGTCAGAAATAATGTTTTTTTTTTTTTTTTTAATTCAAGGATTGGGATAGACAGGTATATGATGTAGGCCTACTAATTTACTTCTTGTTGACAGAGCACTTTTGCAACCATCTAGATGTTACACAATAACAAGTATAAAGCTGATACTGTTATTACTATTGTTATTATTACTAGTGTCATTGTTTATTATTATTGTTGTTGATGAAT
>NW_028234442.1:15903370-15915870 GCF_977035675.1 Penaeus japonicus
ATATGTATATATAGATATATAGATGTATATATATGAATAAATGCATATAGATATTTACATAAAGATACAAACTCACACACTTGCTCACACACACTTATACACACACATTGATATATCTATAGATGGAGCGATATGTATGTGGATATTTGTATTGTGTTTCTGCGCTTTCATTCCTTCCACATTTGCACCTTTGCCATTGCTTTGCTCTTACTTCCAGTGGACTCGGATGAGGCGCTGCACCTGGTGGCAACATCCTACTACCGGTCGGGGAAGCCAGGTAGAGCATACTCTGTCCTCCACACCCACGGCACACGCACACCGCAACTCAGGTTTCTTATGGCCAGATGTTGCTTCGACCTCGGAAAGTAAGTTCTCATAGCGACGAGTAATGAGTGAATTATCTGTGATCATTTATGTATGTATTGTTCTATATATCTTTTTCTCTCGAGGTTTAGTTTTTTTCTTGTGGCATAATATTTCTTAAGTCAATGATTATGTTGTTCATGCATACCATTACAGACAAAAAGTTGGGTGTCATTGTTGAAATTCAAATGTCCCTATTAACTCCTATTAATTGAAGCTGCAATTCACTAGGCAATAGCTTTTGATTACTCTGATCTGCATAAAAAAAGAAAAAGGATTATATATATATGAAATCTACAGATCAAGATCTACATTATGAGATGTGAAAATATTAGTTCTTTTTTTACTTCCCATGAAATATCAGTACAGGTTGCTCAACTAAGCTGAACTAAATTTAGTTTGCACATTCAGTAGGGGTTAAGCTGTCACAAATCTTTTCTACTATTATGCAGCTTGAATGCATGATACTGAACTGAATGTTCTAATAATTGATTGAAATGAAAATAAATCAGAAAGTGTTTATTTATAAGGATCTTGCTTTTCGACACAGGTTGGAGGAGGCAGAGACTGTCCTGACAGGGGGCAGCGTTCTCCATCCCAAGACGGTGGATGAACTGGCCACTGAGTATGGAGACCTGGCTTGCTTTGCCCTGCAACTCCTAGGACTAATATGCGCCAGAACGGAAAGACTTTTAAGAGCAGGAGAGGCATTCAAGAGATCATTGAAGCTCAATCCATTTTTATGGCAGTCATTTGTTGCACTCTGTGATCAAGGGGACAAGATAGATCCCTCAAAAGTTTTCAGGTTGGACTCGTTAGAAACTTTTTCAAATTGTCACGGTAACACGGTGCTAACTTTAGTTAACAGTGCCAATCCTGCAAACAATGTCAGTGTCAACTCGGACTCAGGAGTCACCAATAATACGTTAAATAGTGTATCAGTTAATACCCCGTCTGAAGGTGTTCAGCAGACTCACATTCCAACTCCTGTGCAGAACACTCCCAATAATTTATTACCCATTGTTAATACACCAGTACAGAGCCTAAGTAACATGAGTACGCCAGTACCCATCTCGTCTCAGAATACTCCTGTGGCTGTGATGGTCACACCTGTACAGGATAGAGGTGGTGGCGACAGTGGCGATGGAGTCTTTCAGGCCCCAAAAAAGAAAAAGTTTGTAAGAATTAAGAGCATGTTGGGAGGACCATGGTCGGTGAGCCCCATGACCCCCAGCTTTGGGGTACTACCTCTGGACGTCACCAGCCCCGTTGGTGACAGCGAGCAGTCGCCTCTTAACAGTTCTGTGGCCTTCCTTACGCCTTCACCACTCACCCTTTCCCAGCTAGAGACTGAACCAAACACCAAAGTTCCTCCACCAATAAGTAAAAGGGTAAGTCTCCATGAAATTTAAGAATTTGGGGATAATTTTTTTTAACTTCGAGATAGTTTTAAACAGAATTGGAGTAAAAGGCACTTGTGACTATATCTTACATACCTTTTGTTCATATGTAGACAAAATATCTTCTTTTTCAATAGTTTACAAACAATAATTTGAAAATGTTTAAGTGTATTAATCTGTGAGAAATAGATATAATAAAAAAATAATGATTTATTCATTTATTTGGGGGGAGACTTTTTTACTTTCTCACTGAATGTCATCATTTACTTGTATCACTAACTATTTTTTCCAATTTCAGATATTATGTAGAACAACAAAAGACTCTCCCTTGGTTTTAAATAAGCCGGCGGTGTTTGCCCCAGCCGGGAATAACAGCAACTTCCAAAGCCCCCCAACTGGGCAGCCAAACCCCAATGTCCGCAGGTCATCCAGACTCTTCGGTAACAGCAACTCCGTTAAGGTAAGCTTGAGTGTTTCTTGTGTAAGTGGGAGTTTTTTTGAGGTTGGTCTGTATTTATGGATTGGCAGTTTGAGAGAGACATAATCAGTTGTTAAAGGAATAAATGAAGTGCAAGGATTTGTGGTTTTGATGGAGGGTAAAGGGAAACTACTGGCTCTGTGGATGGAGGCAAGGACTCTTAGTTTCATAGACTTGGTTTTGTAGGACTTTCAGTAGTTTCTGCATTCTTTTAGTCCTCATGTTGAGTGATGGTATTGGTGGATACAGACTTTGTGGCATGTTGGGTGTCTCATGAATTTTTTGTGAGTGAATACAGGCGAGAGCTGTGTGTTAAGGTGTGGTTATGTTTGTTGTCGTCTTTGAGTTTTCTCTATTCTTTCTTTCTTTCTTTTTCCATCTTCCTCTTCTTTTTTTTCTTTCCTTTTCTCTTTGTTTTTCCTTTTCTTTCTTATCATTTTTCTTTTTCCTTTTTTTCTCTTTTTTTTTGTGGTATTTGCAAGATATTTGGCAATGTGTTCTTATTCTGCCTTTTTTGTTGTTTTCTGGTGTGTTGTTTATGTGCAAGCAATTATAAAGTCTCATGGGTATTATCTAGTATCATTCATGTGATTCGTTAGAGAGCCAGAAAAAATATATTTTTAAAAGTTTACCTTTTATGTATATGTTAATTGTAGTGTGGATAATGTTTATGAGGATATACCTGTTTTGAGACAGAGTGAGTGAGGGTCTCTTGTGAAAGAGAAAAAGATCTTGGCTATCTTTTTTTGGTTACATTATAGTTGACTTTGGAGTAGAGTTATATTAGTCCATCCCTATTTATGTCTATCTGTCTGGTCAACCTAAGATCATGGACAGATTGTACTTGATTCTGAAGCAACCAATGTTTTTATTACATTCAGTCTGTTCCACTCAGTTTCATTCTTTTTAATGCCAGGATGATAGAGTAGAGATGTCTGTTTTCTGTGGACATGATTCGTCAGGATAGCATATCCAGTGGACAGAAGGGGAAGTGGGAATCCCATATATGTCTGGGAAATTGATATCCCTAGGATGTGTTCTCTGGGATGAAAGAAATTTGTGAAGATTGTGCAAGTTATATAAGTAGATTGGTCTGTAGAAGGCTGTGATAAAAAGTGACTTGAGAAATATGTAGTCGAATCTAGGTACCTTTGCAATCTTTTTAAAGTCATAGGTATCCTTTATGATGAGCTTTTGGTTTGAGAAAACATCCCCACCTTAGCTAAAGGTAGTTTGAGCAGTTTGTGTGTCAGAATTGATTTTATTTGAGCTTCTGCAGAGCATTTGCAAGTCTCATATTAAAGTTATGTTCTTGGATATATGAGCTTTGGTTGTATGTGACTTTTTAAAAATATATAAAGAAAATTTCTTTGTATGTATGAAATTAAAGTTGAGAATGAATGTCAAAAGTGTGTGTGAAGGTGAGAATATTGTTATACATTTTAAATATCAAGACCACTTTTTTCTTTCTTTCTTTCTTTCTTTCTTTTTTCAATATCAGCAAAAATGTGATAATCTTCATGGTTTTACTTTGCTAATGACGTTTGTGTTATACTCTATAGTGTTCAGGAAAAAGTGGGCTAATTTATGTGATCCACAAAGTTAAAGGATCATAACCAATTATCTCTCCTATTAGTAAAATGAAATGCCTTTTGCTATGATATCTTGATGTTTACAGACTAATTACAATTACATTTATACACTATCTGCTAAATTTTTTATTTTTATCTTCAGGAGAACAACAAGAGTCGCTTCGTAGCACCAAAATCTCCCGCTCGGAAAGCCAAAACTAGATCCTCTAAAAGTCAGTCCAGCTTGTCAGAGCTCAATGAAAAGAACAAGAGTGAGAACCAGGACATCATCTCACCCTCGGATAAATCGCTCTCGGAAAAGCCAACCACTCCACAGAATCTCGCGCAACAAGCACACACTATACAGAAGCAGTCTGCTGGTACGTTGGAAATATGCTTTGGTGTGCGCTATGGTCACAGTGTTATTGACAATATCCATTGATTTAGCTGTGAAGGTTGGAATATTTTGGTAATGCATGATTATATTCATCAATTGAGAATGATCATTGATTCGGTATTGAATTTAGGTATCATTTAAAATCATACACTCATATATCAATTTGAATAGTATTAATAATCACATTTTTATTTTATCATTTCTTTTCTTTTTTTTTACCATTTCGAACAGAGGGCTTGATGTCACTCCTTCGGGATATGGGTGCAGCATATCAGCAGTTAGCACAATACAACTGTGCCCGAGCTATAGAGTTACTAACCGCCCTCCCCACACAACACTACCGCACAGGCTGGGTCTTGTCACACATCGGCAAGGCACATTTTGAGATGAACAATTACCAACAGGCTGTAAAGTGAGTAAGATCATGTATATGCTAACAATAAACTGTAGGTTTCTTACTCATTACTGTGTGATTGGAAGATTTGATTAATTATCCTCGTGAGATATATATTTGCGTGGTGGTTTGTTTTTTTATTTTTCTTGTAGTAGTTGGATATATGGTTGAATGGTTGGCTGTGTCAGTATTGTTGTACATTATTTTGTGACCAAAATTAAACCAGAGTTTGAAAAACTAAGTTATTGCTTTTAGATAGTGAATTTAATATTTTTTATGATCATTAAGAACAAGAGATGTTGGAAGAAATACTCATTATTTTTGGTTCATTTCAGATATTTCAGTGAAGTAAGAGAAAGAGAACCGCACCGTCTGCATATTATGGAATATTATAGTACGGCACTGTGGCATTTGCAGAAAGAAGTCCAGCTGTCAGCGCTTGCTCAGGTAACAATTTTTCAAATAGTCCTTTAACATATTGGAAGGTCGCATATCTTTGTGTAGGAGAATTATCTTTCCTTCTTTCTTTTTTTTAAGAAAAGAAAGAAAATTATAAAAAAAAAAAATGGAGAAATATCCCTTCTTTTCTTTCAGGACCTGATAGAGGAAGATAGAGAATGTCCCCAAGCCTGGTGCACAACTGGGAACTGCTTCTCTCTCCAGAAGGAACATGAAGCAGCAATTAGATTTTTCTCAAGAGCCATTCAGGTAAGGAGAGGGAGTGTTAGATGGAGAACAGTTTGTATAGAGTGTGAAAAGGTATAGGAATTACTTTTGTTATTTTATTTATACATGCCATGTTGCCTATTTCCATCCACTTGAGCTTGCTTGAAGGTAGATTTCCATCATATTATTTTGCTTGAAAGCTTTCCTTTGAGGAAGTTACCATGGCATTTTGTTGCTGTGTGCATTTGGAAGAACTTGCCACGAAAGCACAAACACTCTGGAGGTTGGCAAACATTTGCAATGTTTAATGCAAGGCTGAATTGCAAGTCGGGAAGAAGTGACTGGGATACTGAGTGACTTTTGGGAAGTCCCAAGTCTAAATTAGACTTTTGTTTTAGGAGTACACTAAATGAGTTTAGCAGAAATAGTAACATGGAAGGTTGCCAGTGTACAGTATTATATTATAAGATGATAACCTTTAATTCAGGAAGATAATTTCGAAACATATCAAATTGATAAACATGCCAGTGACTTGTTAGAAGAAAAGGTAAAAGAGATGAAGTGTATGTTCACAGTTGTTCCATAACATCACTTAAGTTTCCTTTTTCCTCCCCACTCAGGTTGATCCAAACTTTGCATATGCCTACACTTTGTTGGGTCATGAGCACATAGCGACAGAAGAGTTGGACAAGGCTCTGAGTTGCTACAGAAGCGCTGTCAGGATAGACCCTCGACACTACAACGCATGGTGAGTGGGAGTTAGTCTCACAGTCATGCTATCTGTGCCCTAAGATGGACCTTGTGATCACCATTTAATTACCAAGCTTTTGATGGAATTTTTTTCATTCATTTGTAATATAATGAAAGTTAATGTTATTATTTATAGGAAGGGTATTAACTCCTTTCAAATTCACAGGTATGGTATTGGTTTAGTTCTGTTCAAGCAAGAAAGGTTTGCTCAAGCAGAGTCTCATTTCAAGAAAGCACTTGGAATTCACCCGCACAGTTCCGTTCTCATGTGCCATGTGGCTGTGGTGAGTAACCATGTTATGGTGTTTCCTTGTTTTTACAGTCTTTCTCTTTTCCTTATTTCATTTTTCTCTTCTTATCTCAGTTTCTTCTTCATCCTGTCTTTCCTCATCCTCCCTTTTCTCCTTCTGATCTCAGTTTCTTCTTCATCCTCCCTCTCTTTCCCCTCTTCATCCTCCCTCTCCTCCTCCTCATCTTCTTTGTCCCTCTCTTTCTCCTTGTCATCCTCCCTCTCCTCCTCTTCCTCTTCATCCCCCCACTCCTCCTCTTCCTCTTCATCCTCCCTCTCTTCCTCTTCCTCTTCATCCTCCCTCTCTTCCTCTTCCTCTTCATCCTCCCTCTCTTCCTCTTCCTCTTCATCCTCCCTCTCTTCCTCTTCATCTTCCCTCTCTTCCTCTTCCTCTTCCTCTTCATCCTCCCTCTCTTCCTCTTCCTCTTCATCCTCCCTCTCTTCCTCTTCCTCTTCATCCTCCCTCTCCTCCTCTTCCTCTTCATCCTCCCTCTCCTCCTCTTCTTCTTCATCCTCCCTCATCTCCTCCTTCTCCTCTTCATCCTCCCTCTCCTCCTACTCTTCATCCTCCCCCCTCTCTTCTACCCTCTCCCCTTCCTCTTCCTTCTTCCCGTACTCCCTCCTCATCCTCATCACACTCCCACTTCCTCTTCCACTTTCATTTCCTTTCTTTCTCCTTATTGACCTTTTCTGTCTCCTTTTTCTCCTTCCCCATTTATGTCTTTATGGAAAATAAAACTATTTTGCATTCAGGACCTAAAATGAAGAACAGTTTACCAGCATGCATAAACTACTCTGAAGTTAGTAAACAGAATTTCCAAATGACCTAATAACATGCAAAGATTAAAACCTTTCTCTTTCCCCTTTTACTAGGTGGAGCATGCCCTTCAGAAGAGTAGTGCAGCACTTGCAACGCTGAACCGTGCACTAGCCGTAGAACCCCGCAACCCACTTTGTAAATATCACAGAGCATCTATATTGCACGCAACGGACCGCCATCAAGAAGCCCTCGCAGAGCTGAATCAGCTTAAGGAGATTGTTCCTAAAGAATCTAATGTCTATTTCCTGCTAGGGAAGGTAAGGAGGAAATTTCAGAGTGTGTTATTAGCCAGCAGAAATGGTAAAGAAAGTAACCTAATGTTTTGGAGAAAGAACAGAACGACTTGGCTACTGTCAGTCAATATTAAGGGTTTTAAAAAGATGTTAAAAGCAGTTGCAGAGAAGTGCATAGTTTAATGTTGGATTATCATAACAAAAAGTTTATGCCATTCATTAATATGGTTATTTGCATTGCTTATTGACTCCTAACAAATAAATACAATTTCGACAAACATTGTAGGCCATCTTGAGCTTTCGTCGTGCCATCTCTCACAGCCGACTTATCCCTACAGGTGCACAAAAAGTTGGGCCAGACCCACCTCGCATTAATGAACTTCTCGTGGGCCATGGACCTTGATCCCAAAGGTGCCAATAATCAGTTCAAGGAAGCCATTGACCCAGCCATCAACCGTTTCCCCGTAGATGACGAGGACACCACCAACAACAACCCCCATGATAATGGTGGGTTCCTAAGTCCGTATCAATCATTTGTTTTCTTTTAACTTACTCTTAAGTGAAGTAGATGGTAGTGTATGTTACGATGTAGATGGGCATGCATGGTGGCTAGTGACTTCCGACATTTCGCATTAGTAATTATAGCAACTTCTTTTTCTGTTTAAGGGCAGGCTTGTGTGTCGGGTGTATTTAGAAATGATAAAAATATCTTACTTGCAATTTGGTTTTGAGTGTAAGATTTAGACAAATAGTAGAGTTTGCCTTCCTATAGCATTTGTGTCTTCCCCTCAGGGTTTCAAATGAAGTTATTAACTATTCAGTTTTTAGGCTAAATTATATATATATTATCAGTTGTCATTGTTCATAAGATGGTGTAATCTTTTAACCTGTTAACAATGGGTGACAAGATATCACGTCTAGTGGTTTTTGGGCCAGGCAACGGGGACAAGTTATTTTGTCCAGCCCGGCGTGCCGGGTGAGCAGACGCACAGCGCTTGCCGAGAATTCCGACGCGTTAGGCTTATGCGTTTGAATGTCCTGGCATTTCGGCCATTTAGAGCCAAAATACCCCTGTCGGGAATGGGTTAAAAGTAAGATTATGTTCTGTTGGCAATGCCATTTTGTTTAGATATAGTTTTCATGTAAATGAGTTGTCTTAGGCATGAAGGAGGAGCATCATTACATTTATTGTGATATTATACATTTGACCCTTAACCCAATGACGACGGTGCACAACCCGTGGTGCAGCAACAAACCTCCCCGTTCCCTCCCGTTCCTATATTTTTCATTGCATGTTGCAATCAATATTGCAATATGTTCTTCGCCAATAAAGTGCATTTCCGTCGGTTAATCAAAGATACACAAGCATACTTAAAGTAAGTTAGGGATAAAGACAATATTAATTAACCCACATCTGATGGAGGGTAAGGATGATCTGGAATTCTAGGTACAGTGACAATAGAAGTTACTCTATCTTTTACTTACTATGTAGGCCTGGATTTTTATGCCTTGGTAGTTGCTCGAGCAACTGCCTTTCAATGGCAGTCTATTGTATTATATAGTCCATATCAGCTCATTATGATCTGTACTGTCTGATGGAAGTATTAGTTTTATGGGAGGACAAAAATTAGCTTTATATTTTTTGTTCTTTGGCTTTACTTTTCGTTAACAAGTGTGAAAAATCATCCTTAACAAAAGTAAAACAAAAAAATGGGGAAAGGAAGGTAACCTGTGCTTACATCTTTGAGTACCACAGCATAAAGCAACCATAGGGACGGACACATTTCAGCCACTGCACTGGTTCACCATCTCAATTAGCTTGTGTTGGTATGTCCCTGTCAGTCCCCCCCTTGGTGAAATTTCTCACCATTTGCACCAGGGTCTGTTGGCCAGCAGGTTAATGTCCCCTAGATGCTGTGGGTTGATAGTGAGGGCAAAAAGTGTTCATTTGAAGTAGAAGTAATGGTATGCTCTTAATCACCAATATTGTAATTCATAACACTTACAGTTGGTATGTGTGTGTGTGTGTGTGTGTATATGTATGTATGTATATATATATATATATATATATATATATATATATATATATATATATATATATATATATATATATACACGTATGCTTATGTATGTATGTATGTGTATGTATATGTATATGTATATGTATATGTATATGTATATGTATATGTATATGTATATGTATATGTATATGTATATGTATATGTATATGTATATGTATATGTATATACACACACACACACACACACACACACACACACACACACACACACACACACACACACACACACACATATATATAACACACACACACACCTGTGGCTCAAGTTGAAGCCAGCTAAATGATTAAGAACATTGGTAGGTAAAATATTCATGGCCATACAAGAAGGCATCTAAAGAGTTGCTGCACATATCTTCAAATAAATGTATAGACAACCGCTCTTGTGTATTTACTGGAGCCAGAAGCACGGAACTCTTACCTTTAACACATTTCTTTCCCTTTTCAGGCAGTGAAGCCAGCTCTTTGGCCCCCGCAGAATCTTCCCAGGAATCCCTTATACTAGAACCACAGCAATTGCCAAACATGGAGAGTTTAAGTGACGACAGCTTATAATAACGGCATTTTTAGGCGTCAGATATTCTATACAAGTTTTGAAGCGTTGTAAAAAGGATTGATGATTTTTTTTCCTATGCTAGAGAGGATGCTGTAAAGAAAAAGTTATATAAATCATTTTGACATTGTATCTCTGTTAGAAGAAGATGAGAACACTTATAAAAGATAATATAGGTAAACCATTGGAATATTTATAAGGAACTCTAGAAGTTAAGAACAGTGAAATCATCTGCTACAGTTTTTAGTGCCTGGTTTATTGTGAGTATCAGAACCAGTCTGAATTTCAGTGAGTTTGCAGTGGACATGTCATTGGAGGAGGTGTGATAGGCATTCTTCATACAAATTTGTAAATGTGTAAAACAAGTGGGAAAAAAAAGTAAAAAAAAATAATAATAATAATAAGAGAGAAAAGATTACAGTATGTTCTTCCAAATGAATATTTTTTTTTCTTAGTTGGGTTTCTAGAAAGACAAAAAAAAAAAAGGTAGATTTCTTTTTTAAGCAAAGATTTTCATTGGTGATTTGTATGGTTGCTCTGATGTAAAATTCTTCTTATTTTGTTTCTTTCACTAAATTTCTCTTATTCAAATGAGATGGATGGATGACTCTTTAAGTTTCTTGCCTTTTACTACTAGTCAGCACAATATAGGTTTACAGGGATGGCAGGTAAATGAATCATATAAATATTCTAAAGGCTAGAATGTACCGAAAGAGAAAGAATTATTCTTTAGATAAATTAAGAAAAGGAATTTCTGGAGAGTCATTTAGTTATTATCTTTAGTAAATTAAAAAGAGGCAATCTGTATGATCTGTACATTTTCTCATATCATTGTATGAATGAACTCAATTTTTTCTGTATTTATTTGTTTGACATAACACCAAGTAATTTAAGGATTTTTTATTCATAAAAGGAAAAAAATATTTGATTTGTCATCATTATTTGTAGGAGAAAACCCATATTCTATAATAGCTGTAATTAAGTTGTAAAATATTGCATTCATATATAATTTTTATTCTGTTTGATTGACATTTACACAAAATACCTAAGATGTGAATTTTTGAAAGTCTTAAAGCAATAATGCATTTCTGTTTACCTAGTCTCTTTAAAAATATCATATGAATTAAAGCAAAAAGCCACATAAAATCAACTGTGTGAGGCAATGTATGTGCACATTCTCTATTAGATAGAATTTAATTACAATGTGTTATTGATACAAAATAAAATTACAAGCCAACAGGAGAAAAAAAAAACACATGTGCATACATAACAAAAGTTGATCTCCTCTTTTAATTTATGACCATCTGATGGTGGAAAACTGAAGAATTGGCTTGTGCCAGCAAAAGAAGTTCAGGTTTGCAAACTTAACTAAAACTACTGATTATATTCAGTATGCAAAGATGTTTTGTTGCTGGCAGTTTGTCATTAAATATCCTCTGGGAGTTTGCTTTCACTTTCCTTTCCTTTTTATTCTTCTTTCCTCCTTTGTTATGCTTTGTTGAAATATATTTTTTTGTACTATTTATTGAATGAGAGTTTTGATCAGTGTAGTTTTTAAGTTGAGTTGAATGAATGCATTCTGCCTCCTCTAATACATGGAAAACGGTGAATCTGAAAGAAGGGATAGAGTCCTTTGTGTTCATGCTATTAATGATGATAATCCCTGTTGAAAGATCCTACTGCTGAGTTGTATATGCAACACAAAGTCATTGCTGAAATATATATTGCAGTACATATAATGATATTGATAAGATTTGCATCTGAATTCCGATGGTGCACATGCTAAACCTTTGTTGAGAATTATACAGAAAAGCAAACAAAATAAAGAAAAAAAAAAGAGGATGCTTCTCACACACACACACACACACACACACACACATTCACTTACTCTTTTACATCACCCTATTATTGTAGTTTTCATATTATATTGTATATTTTTTGCATACACAGATATTTTGACACTGCACATGCATATCTATTGAACAAAAATTTTAAGCCCTTGATCATTGGGCCTTTTTAACTCATTCATGCCGAGGCTTGTATTTGTGTAATGCCGCTCCCGCCAGCTAGATAACAAACATGAGACCTCTCCCTGCGCAATGCTGCTTTATATCTCTATGAGCACTTTTCATCTGCCAGCTTCTATGGGGTGAAAACAGGAGGTTTTTGTATTTATATAAATTATTTACACAAGTGAATAAAAATGTGCTTATGCAAATGGATCTCCTGTGATTACGTACATATACAATGATCTAAAATGTACTTTTTGAGGGAGAGATCATGATGTAATAGGAAGTCACCTGGCGGGAGCGAAATATTTCCATTACGTGATATGTCACCCGGCGTCAATGACTTAACTTGCCAATATCAGACAAGCCACATAATTGCAATTGTCTCTTGCCTTATCTTCATTTGTAGGAGAAGGGTATGAACGTGACTAAATATCTTAAGACAAGAGAGGTATCTGATGCCTTTCACCAATAGTCTTCATCGGAAATACTTGTATTTC
>NW_028234442.1:15928370-15930870 GCF_977035675.1 Penaeus japonicus
TGTCCCTTTGGGCTTTTGTATGTTAATCGAAAAACGTTATTCTCTCTATATACAAGCAATAGAGTACTCAAATATATCAGCCTAAGATGGTATACGTGTAGACAGCGGTTAACTTTGATGCTTGCAAGCAAGCATTCGCCCCAAATTGCTAAAAGGTAGTAAGAGCAAGATGTACATTTCCTTGGTAAATTAACTTACAAATAACATGCATTATCGAAAAATCATCGGGGTGCATTTATCAATGCAAAACTTCACTCGTATGATGTGATGTGTATATATACATATATATCTAAAATGGTTGATTTATCAATTGCAAATATATGAATATAAAAGTTACAACCGCAATAAGGTATGGTGGTAACTTGATCCTGTAATTGAGCCATAAATTATAAATGTATTTAATAATATAATAAAAAACAAAAATCATAATATAATGCGCGTGATGTGGCATGCATATTAAGGATAGATACGAAATATTAAGCATAGCAAATGCTATAATGCTCTTGCTTTTCCCTAACTTAATCTAGCAGTTTAATATTAACACAGGGCCTTGATGGGCGTGTGAATCGTGTGCAAGTGCGCGTGCGTGACCTCATCATGGCCGTACGCTCAATTCGCCCTTACGCAAATCAGCGGCAGTCGTATGCTCAACTGTTTTTTTTTTTTTTTTTTTTTTTTTCGTTTTTTTTTTCTTGTTTGATAGAATAGCGCGTCGGTAGGTTTGGGGTCTTATTTTGGTAACAAGTGTATTGGTTTGTTGGGGGGTGATAGAATTGATATGAATGTACTTTTTTTTTTATTATTCGGGAAATTGCATATATACTAAAACGCACACACACACGCATACGCACACGCACACGCACGCACACGTACACATAGATACACACACACACACACACACACACACACACACACACACACACACATATATATATATATATATATATATATATATATATACATATATATATATATACATATACATACATACATACATATAAAGGCATATATACACACATACATAACCATACACATATAACACATATACTGCTTGTTTCCAGCACCAGGCCCCTAACGCGTGCCCCTCACGGAAGGCGCTTCCTTTGTCTCCGTCTGAGGGGAAATGCGACGATTACTCAAACCCCGAACATGAAGACCCGGATGTCCTTTGCAGATGCCATGCACCGAAAAAGAATCCGCGTCCTTGATTGAGCTCTGCCTAAAGTGACCTAGTCCTTGTTTTGATGAAGCAATAAAATGTCTGGCTTCGTCGACCGAGCTGTCTCTCCTCGGGCTCTGAGGGGACAAGGACAGCTCACATGGTGGCGTTTTGGTCGTTGGCATATCAAAGACACATCATCTGTCACTGCAGAGGCGGTCCCTCTTGACGCGATTGCAAGGAAAATGGAATATTGCAAGTGCAGACTAAACAACGCACTGAATCGGGGTGATAGGGGACACGGAATGTTGCTAGGGGGGGCGGGGGGGCGGGGGCGGCGCCGAGCAAGAGGAGGGGGGAGGGGGCAGACGAGGAGAGGGGCGAAGGACGCATAGGCGGGGTGGGGGCGGAGGGGAGAGGAAGGGGTGTGTGTTTGGGGTGGGGGGTGGGGGGTTGAGTCGGGGCGTGGGGCTTGCTACGCGATGTGTGTGTGTGGGGTTGGAAGGCGGTGGGGGGGAGGGGGGGGGGAAGCTGGAAGCGAGCGTGGGTAAGGTGCGTTGTTGTCAGCCGTTGAGGGAATGCATGCAAGCAAGCAAGCACTCGTGGAGTAGCGAGTTCCTTGTTGAATGCATTGTTTGCTTTTTTATCCAGTGTTTGAATTCGGCTGATGTATTTCCCTTCTAATTTTCCTCCTGCATTTGTCATGTTGCATTGCGTGTGTGTGTTTATAACGCTACTTTAACTGGCAGTGATTCATGATAATTGAATGAAGGGAAACGATTAAGCGGCATCACCGGGAATGCACCTGACTTGCAGACCCGCAATATTAAAGCATAATTACCCCAAAGCCACACATTCGCTTTGCAAATGCTTCAGGCTTAAAATACGTATGCAACATAACTCCCACCTAATAGATATCACATTATGTTGCGCATAACTAAACACGCAACTAGTACATCTATTAACTACAAAGATCTAAGTTCTTGATAATGTATTTCATTCCAGTTACTCGTATTATATCAAGTAACCCTTTTTTATCGATTTTAAACTCAAAACGGTTAAACAGTTATTTGAATACCAAACTTGTGGACTCTGCGCACGTGCAAGGTTGAACGTGCGCGAGTTCATGTTTCTTGAACATTGCAACGCAAGGATTTCTATATATTGCTACTGTTGAAAAGGTCGAACTTGCTCTCTGACAATGTATTATTATTAGAAGATGCATTACTTCATGGGGTGATTTTTTGTTGTTGTTTTTGTTTTAATATTTGTCTAACTTCCTTTATTACAATGTTGGCGAATATGTTGATTTCCCGTCGATAGAAAGGGCAGGATTCACAG
>NW_028234442.1:15933370-15938370 GCF_977035675.1 Penaeus japonicus
TATATATATATATATATATATATATATATATTGATAGTATATATATATATATATATATATATACACACAGTATATATATATATATATATATATATATATATATATATATGTATATATATGTATATATATACATATATATATCATATACATACCTGCTATTTACTCTGAAATACACATGTTTGTAATGACTCTTTTGTAATGAATTCAGATGTTTTATATTAATTTTAGGTTTAAAACACAAGTATCCTGACACCACACACTGTTCAGCATCGCTGTTTCACCAATGAAATCTACGGAAGTAAACCCACGTCTGAGAATTGGACAACCAACTATTGTACAGATATACCAATAGAATGGATAACTCTAACGTTTATTATGCAATGAGAAAAAAAATAAATATTCTCTTGAAAAAAGCATCTAAATATGGATTAGATATTTATGAAAAAATATATATACATGTATACATACATACATATATATACATATATATACATATATATACATATATATATATATATATATATATATATATATATATATATATATATATATACCATTTAAGTTCTAACAAATAGATCTGTTAATGACCCTGACTTAATTACTAATCTGAGTAAAAGACTTTGAGAGACACTGAGACCTCACTTTAATGGTGGACGCGGATGCCACACTTGTCGATCTCCCTGTTCTTCTCTCTCTGTCTGTGTGTGTGCCTTTTCTCTCTGATCTCTGTCTGATCTACCTTGGGTTCCTTCTGTGTCCTTAAGTACGAATTTTGTGTCGCTTTCCATGCCTCAGGGCTTCCGCTATCAAACGCAGCTGCCCGGGGCGATTGCAGTTTAGAAGTGGAAGCGGACGCAGGAAATAGGATACGTCGGGTCAAAACAGACTGCCAGCAATATAGCACTGAATCTAGTAGAAAAACATGATGGGTGTCTTAGGTCACATGATTTGCAGTATCAGTGCCTTACAGGTATTAATCGAAGTATCAGTGTTATACCTGCTAATCTTGTTTACCTGTCTTCCGCAAGATCAAACTCAACACCTTATAACATACAAAGAATCAGAACCCTTTTGGGAATCAATACACGGACTAAACATCTTTTGGAATTTCCAAAAAAAACAAAATCTTAAATACGAAATTGAACAAATTCAAACAAGTGAGAACAAAAACCCACATTCAACTAAAAGATGAACAGCGTACAAAGCAGGTCAATCAGATACCAAGGTCAGGTATACGCAAACTGTTCTGTCATGGAAGAGTCCCAACATGACTGAGCAATGGGGAATATACCCAAAAAGAATGTTCCTTCTGGCATACCCAAACGTACCCTTGCTGCTACTAGTGACCATCTTGAAAGTAGAATATATATATATATATATATATATATATATATATATATATATATATATATATATATATATATGAATGTTACACCGATGAATCCTTCAGTCTGATAGCAATGGAATTGATACCACACAAGCATTTGGTATAGACCGTGTCATTGAGCGCTGAATGCATCACTGGATCGGAAGGTCGGCAATGAATTAATTTCGGAAGAAGAGAAAATAATACTGTGAATTTTATCATGCTAATTATCCATCGAGCGATGGACCACCGCGTATGGATACCTTTGCTTGTACACATACCTGAACTTGATTATGCTGAATCATTTACCCGAGGCAGCAACCAACAGGCAATTTATAGACACACAAAAATAATCAATATTCTCAAAATGTCCATCACAGAAAATCTGCGAGACCTTTTCTATTCTCACACTCAAACAAAGCGACACCTTTTTTTTTTTTTTTTTTTAAGCTCCCCGCCCCCCTTGTCCTTCAACGCCCTCTGTTCCAACGCCAATGACGGACTTACTGACTTGCCTTTCCAGATCCAGCTGAGTTTGCTGCAGCTGGTCATAATGTCGATCAAGTTTTCTCTCTGATGTTCTGTTTCTTCAAGTTATATATGTCATTATCAGTCTTTGGCCTCTTGTTCTTGGTATAGCACACTAAGAACAATCTTTCGTTTCACCTAAGAGTAGAACCAGACTGTGTGTTGTTGTGATAGCTAGACTAAATCATGGTAATTTGTGGAGAATTTCTTTTTGTATTAATCTATATGATGAAAGTTCCATAGTGCTGTGATCAAACCTTTATCTATTGTAATCATATAACACGGTATTTCTGTTCTTTCACATTTTGCAACTTCCACCATGGTTAGCGACCATCCTTGTTACTAATTGATATATTAGTAAAATCCTTTCTCACGCAATGTTGAAGCTCTTCTGCATCGGTGCTTCGGGTCTGTTTGATACATTGATTATCCATCATCCAGTCACTTTTCTATAAACGAACCATACACAATCATTAATACTGCGCTACATCATTAATACATCAATTATTAATACTGCGCAACAGTCCCCCATTGCGCAAAATTATCGATCTGGCAGGACCCTGGCGGCAAAACTGGGCAATTACGCAAACAAGAGTTCATTTGTTATCGCGTAAATTGTCGTTAATGAATCGAACATGTTTACAGGTGTTTCTTTTGACGAAATGTCTCCCATCTCGTCCTGTTTCTATAGAGCTCGTATTTAGACTTCTCCCACCTTCAACTTACGAATTTGGTTAACGTAATGATAGAGCGAATATAGAGTAGAGTAGCGTTTAAGCATTCGATGAGGTAGTGCGGCAGTTGGGGATCTTAAAGTAGGTAAGGACCAATTTTTTTCTTTATCATACAGTTTCTTTACGCAGCTCAGAAAATATGTTTAACAAGTATCGTGTATAACCTTAAAAAAACATATCATTTAAATTAATGGCAAGTTGTTTACCAAATTCGTTAAAAAAAAAGAAAATATTTCAGCTAAAATTATTGTGCATTTATTTTGACAAAAGTGTCAAGCCTAGTCAAGAGCGAAAATCATATATCAGAGTTAAATCAAGAGAAATTACCAAGATCTTTGTCTTTGCTAAGAGTTAAGACATCGATCTTGCAACTGCAGCGTATTAAAAGTGTAGACTTAACCTGAAGGCAAACCTAAGTTCTGTAGGAGGAGGTGGACGGGTTGGGGGGGGGGGTAGTGCATATGACCCTCTCTAAACGCTAAGCATCGTTTCCCTAAACGAGGTATCACTCCTAAAATCAGCGTGGAATAAAGGTATAAATGAGTCTAAATAACTCCACAACGCAAGAGATGTAATTACACGTCTCGAATTACTTCTTCCCCAAGAATTAAATACCACAACAAGCTATTAAGAACGTACATATGATAACCAAGAGCTGACGAATCACCCATCGCCCGTAACTTGTTATATCGCATTCTCATTCGGTTGTTTAGCAAACTTTCATTACATGAGCGAAAGATTTAGAAATGGTTTCTAGGGGAATAAATAGCAGTCATAAAACACATTGATTGCATACTATTCATATTATATTTACGCACAGTGAGTGATTGTGTAGGTTTGTAGTTCTTGCTAAGTGACCTTGAGTTATAACGCTTGCAAAGTGATGGTGTACGTAATATAAACACACACACACACACACACACACACACACACACACACACACACACACACACACACACACACACACACACACACACACACACACACATATATATATATATATATATATATATATATATATATATATATATATATATATATATTTATATATATATCATTGTTATAGAATCGATGATACAAGATTAAGTGCTCGATTGGCAATGCAATAGGCTTTGAGAATATTGCCAAGTGGTAGTTTAGGATAAACTGTTATACTGAAATAACTACATTGTTATCCTTGTGTTTACTAATCATCACAAATACATATATGATAATACTAACTCGCGACCAATCAATAAGCAACCTATAACAATAATCATCTCGCCAATAGCCTTTTTTTTCATTTCAAGAGTTTGATGAGATAAATGAAGTAATCACCACAAAGAATACTCCTTCCTATAGAACACATGAAGAAAGCAAAACAAAAAACTGTCAGTTGCTGTAAATCTGATTGTCTGGCTTGAAATAAGTACAGAACCGTGGTAATCAGACTAAGTACAAGCGTAAAATAACTTGGAAGAAGTTGAACTTGATAGAAGTTCTTTATGAGGAAAATATGATGTTATGTCATGATATGATATGTCACATAACATGGTATGATTTGTAAAATGATATAGTATGTTAAAAATAAGATTAGCTTAACAGCAATCAATATCTTAGAAAATATAGATAACTGAATTTAAACTGCTTCTCACCAGTTGTGTCTGACTTACAGCCATATTCTAAGTCCCTAAGCGCGCCGTGTACATGACATGAACATGCCGCGATTCTTATTCTAGAAGCGCGGGTTCGCGGCAAAAGCGTGGCAAATTCGTGGCAAATGCGTGGAAAGTATTGGAACAATCGTGGAAACTCCGTGGCAAGGGGGTAGGCTTGTCACGATAGTTACACGAGTGAAAAAAATCATATTTTTACTGTACTTTTTCTTACCAATACTTCATATGAGCATACTACGTTTGAAAAGTAATACCTATATTGGTTATATTAGGCATCATTGTCCTAGACACGGATTACAAACTCTTTTAGGAAAACATGGATTCTCTGCTGATTTTGAGTTTGTTTACCTTTTGGCGGACTTTTCGAAGGAGAGTGAAGTTAAATGAATGGTAAAAGTAGTCAGGGACGTAAAATTAAAGCATATAATTATATGAAATATGTATCCATTAAATCTATATGCATGATATATTAAAAATGCGCATATATGTACAGTATATACAAAGATAAAATAAGGAAGATCTGTTCATAAACACACGGTCCCTCACATCCCGTTTGTTTTGATCGAGCGTAGAGTGAATTACCAACAGCGCGTTCGTGAAATGGTTGTCAATTCTTTAACTAGGAACAAGTACAACGACTGATTCATACCAAAATTGAATTATCTTATGTTAGTGCTACCTATGATTGTAGTTTCTCTTATGAATTTGTCGTGTGGA
>NW_028234442.1:15958370-15963370 GCF_977035675.1 Penaeus japonicus
GACAGGAAGACACACAGATAGATAGATCGAAAGACAGACAAACACACACACACATACAATACAAAAGAAATAAGAAATCAAAATCAAAGATGAATAAACAGATAAAAAGCAAAATCCAAAATAACTATAAAGATAAAAGGCCCAAAATAAACCCTCATGAAAAGATTATGAAAGAAAAGGGGAGTGTGGTGTCAATGGCACTATACTCTTCCGATATTGCAAGTCAATTTGCAGATAAGAGGTGACGAATAGGCCTCATTATCTTGACGTGAATTATAGGCTTGGGCGTTAGGATCTATACGTAAATGTTTTCTCTCTCTCTCTCTCTCTCTTTTCCTTTTCCTTTTTCTCTTTTTTCTTTTTTTTTGTCTTTTTCTCTATTTTTTTTTCTTTTTTTTTTCGCTTTTGCTCCCTTTCTCTATTTTTTTTTCTCTCTCTCTTTCCGTACTTCTCTTTATCTTTTACGTTTTAATCTTCGTCCCTTTCTCTTTTTTCTGTCTTTAAGTATCTCTCTTTCATTTACTTTTTTTACTCTCTTAAACTCTTGTATCTCTTTCTGTCTATTTGTTCATCTCCTTCTCTATCTCATCTTTATTTTCGGTTCTCTGTCTTTTAACTTTCTTTATCTCTCTGTATCTATTTCTTTTGTTATCTCATTCTCTATATCTTTTTCCATGTCATTTACTATTTTTTTTACTCTCTATCTATCTCTCTTATTTTCTTTATCTTCCTTTTCGCCTCTTCCTCTCTCTTTCTTCGTCTCTCCTTCTCTTTCTGTCATTTCCGTGTCATTTTTTTCCTCTCTGTCTCTCTCTTTCTTGTTTTCTTTTTCTTCCTTTTCGCCTCTTCCTCTCTCTTTCTTCGTCTCTCCTTCTCTTTTGAGTGATTTGTTTTTATGTTGCATTGCACTCTCCCTTCATTGCATGTGTCAAGTGCAACTATATCTAATTTTCGAAAGGTCATTCGTTAAACCGTAGTTATGTTATGTACTGCGTGTGTGTTATGACGATCGGATTTGAGTTATGACTTGTTGTTTACGAAGTTATCGAAGCCTCGAAACTATTTTCCGATTCATTTACTTTGTCTACCTCCCCCATAGACGGTGTTTGTCTCCCCTCCTTATTCGGTGTTTTCTTGCTCTCATCTCCCGTCTCTGCTCCACTCTTCACTCTCTCTCTCTCCTCCTATCCTATCTCTCTCTCGACCTCTCACCTCCTCTCACTCTCTCACTCCCTCCTCCGGTCTCCTCCCTCACCTCCTTACTCAACCGCTCACTCCTCCCATCTCTCATCTCTATCTCTCGCCAATCTTCTCTCGACTCATCCCAGTCTCTTCTCTCTCTCTCCCTCTCTACGTCGTCCTTCTACTACCACAACATCTCTCTCCTCTCTTTCTCTCACCTCTCTCTCCACCTCTCCTCCCTCACACTTGGTGTCTCTCTCTCTGTGTGTGTGTGTGTGTGTGTGTGTGTGTGTGTGTGTGTGTGTGCGATCAATATTCTTCGATTCTGATCAACTTCTGTATTCTCATTTTTTTCTTACTTTCTTCTGCGTGTTTTTACGTGCGTAACTGTGTATATCTATATCATATCGGATTATTACTAATACGTCCATTATACTTATACGTTTACATCAATATCCTTCGATTTATCTACTTTCTACTACGTGTGTGCGTATGTGTGTGTCTGTGTATGTATGTATTGCATTGGCTTATTACAAGTACCCCCACTATGCAAATACGTTTCCCTCAAAGTAAAGACAAAACAAACCACAATAATTCCCATTCTCTCAGTATATGCTAATGACCGCACGTCGACTTTCTTGTTCAACCTCTTTTCTTTTTCCCTTTCTTTATATTACACTGCAGAGATAATTAGAACATCTGGGGGGGTAGAGAGGTCCTCAACTTCTTGATTCTTCACTTCCTGCAAGCACTGAACTCTCAAGAAACTTCACCCTTGCTTGCTTCCTGTATTCTGATTCACTGTGTCCGATTCTCCCCCTCCCCCTTTTTTTCTTTTTTTTACTAGTATTTTAACTCTCTTTTTTTTTCTTTGGACTCACATTCTCCTAACTAATCCTTTTATCCAGAGCTGAGGACACAAAGAGATAAAAACAAAATAATATCCACACAGGATATCCATTCATAATCAGACACAAAGAACGATCAAGGATAAGAATACCACAGACATTTCTTTCTCATCTCCTATTTTTTAATAACAATTCTCAAACAGCTGGTGACACCAAGACCAATCCTGGATAGAGATACCATAGACTTTTTTTCTTCTTCATTTTTTGTTATCATCTGCAAACAGCTGGTGACATCAAGACGTAGCTTCCGTTGACAGATCACATGGTCCTTGGCTCGAGTTATGATCCAAACAGATCATTTTCTTCACATTTTAAACCTTCGATCAAAATTTCCTCCTCCCTTGCCTACTCCATCTCCTTCTTTCCACCTCTTCACTTCAAACTACTACTGGGAAGCTAGTGACTGGGTGTCCGTTTCAGCTTACGTGGGCATTTTGTGGTCTGGTGATTCAGTGTACTGAGGTGTGTAGGGTATACGTGCGTTTGCGTATATGTGTATTTATGCGTGTTTGTATGTGTGTGTGTGGGTACGTACGTATGTATTTATGTACCGTATATAATGTATCCATAGTATAGGGTATGTATATATGTTTATAAAGTATCTACTCTCTCTCTCTCTCTATTTCTTCTCGTCTCCTCTCTGCCGGTCTCGCTTCTCTCTCTCTTTCTCTCTCTCTAGGCTCTCTCTCTGGACATATATATAAGTATCTATATATAATAAACATATATATACATATATATAATATATATATAAATATGTATAACAAAACATCAAATATTTGCACACACACAGCACACACACCGACCCTGAATATAATTATACTATAAACTCACACCCGACACCCCACGAAATACACACACACACACACACACACATATATAATATATATATAATATATAGTATATAAATATATATATATGATATATGTGTGTGTGCGTGTGTGAGTGTGTGGTAGTGTTGTGTGTGTGGTGGTGTGTGGTTATGTGTGTATGTAGATATAATATACATTATATATATATATATATATACTATATCCATACATTATAAATATAAAAATCATATTATAGGCTACTATATATGTATATAATAAATGTATAACATATAATTACACAACACCACCGAGTTTCATTGTTGGAACAAATTATATAAATATATTTATAAATATGAGACAAAATATGTGTCCACCATGATATGAAGAGATGTAAAATATACGCTTTTCTAGTTACACCCCAGGTCTTCATAGAACTACAGTGACTAGACAACACAAACACATACATATCTTGTGGCATTGATATGGAGAACTATTACACGTTACATTTTATAATGATAAATTGAAATATCCATATATCTATACATGTATATATATATAGATATGTATATATATATATATATATATATATATATATATAAATACATATATATATATAGATAAATAGATATTATATAATATATAACTCTATATATATATATATATATTTATAATTATATATATATATAAAAGTATACATATATATGATGTAATATGTAATCATATATATGTATATATATATATTTTTACACCCAAAAACATATACACAACTAAATATATGATATATATACAAGTATGTATATAATATAATTTTATATATATATATATATATATAATATATATATAGTATATATATAATAATAATATACATATATATATATATATAAATATATAAATAATGAACCGAGTTTATATATAACAAATATCATTAAAGGAATAATATACAATAGTGTCCCCACAACATAATGTATTGTGTTACAGTGTGTGTGATCGTGATTACCCAGTGATAGTGTGTGTGTTGTGTGTGTGAAGACGGGATAACTCCGAAACGCTCAACACAATAGTAGTGTGTTGAAGACTTAGTAAACCCGAACGCCGATCAATTTTGTCTCGTGTGTGAGTGTATATATATATATATATTATATATATATATATATATAATATATATATATATATATATAAGCATATGTATATATATATAGTAAATTATATATATATATATATATATATATCTATATATATTATATAATACTTATAAATTTATAAATTCAAATGTATGTATGTATGACTATATTTACACAATTGTGCGTGCGTGCATGTGGATTTATGTATACATGTATTATTGTATGTCTGTATGGCTATATGTACATACATGTATACCTATCTATAAACAAAAATACACAAACATCAGTATCTATCAGTAAACACAAACAAGGTGTCTATGGGGCAAAAAGAAAGGGTTCAACTTCCCCGTAAAATACCCAGTTGTGTGCGTGTCATATACTGCCCGACCGACCGCCACATTCCCATCTCCGCCGCAACCAGCTGTGCCAGCTGACATCTGTGTTCCCGTGATAAAAAAAAATCTTTATTGTAGTTCCTCTGTATTCTCTGACTTGTGTATGAAGCTGCTAATGTTTGGGCTAATGTGCGAACGATTTGCTTGTGTGTTTTGTCGTAAACATTAGTGTGGTTACGCGACCTTAAGTTATTACTGGCATCTATATTTCAATCTATGCAACATACGAGACGTTTTTCAAAACACGTTTTCGCATGACTTGCTGTATCACATAATTTTTGGGTTAGGAATAGCACCGTGACAAACACATACCACTTCACACTGGTTTATCCATCTATCTATCTTTCTATCTATCTATTTATATTCTCTCTCTCTCTCTCTCTCTGTCTAACCTCTCTGACTCTCCCACACTCTCTCTCGTTCTACCTTCTTTCTCCACATATCTCCTCCATTTCTTCTTCCTTTCCTCACCCTTTCTCTCTCTCTCTCCTGACCCTCTCACACTCTCTTCTCTTCGATCTCCACACTCGTCTTCTCATTGTCGCTCGACTCTCTCTCTCCTCTCTCTCTCCGTCTCCTCCA
>NW_028234442.1:15975870-15978370 GCF_977035675.1 Penaeus japonicus
AGTTCAATGATTAATGTCATACAAACGGTTCTTTTGTGTCATCTAAACATATTAAACGAATCAATTATCCTGCATTTAGTGTGGTTTACTTTCTATATGGTATATATCCTCGGAAAAAATATATCCTCACACATACAAAACAAGCAAACAGAAACACATGCAAATAACCCCACATGCAAACAACCAATCATGCAAACTACCACATATGCAAACAGCCACACATGCAAACAAACACACAAGCAAACAACCACACATGCAAACAACCACACAAGCAAACAACCACACATGCAAACAACCACACAAGCAAACAACCACACATGCAAACAACCACACAAGCAAACAACCACACATGCAAACAACCACACAAGCAAACAACCACACATGCAAACAACCACACAAGCAAACAAACACACGTGCAAACAACCACACAAGCAAACAACCACACATGCAAACAACCACACAAGCAAACAACCACACATGCAAACAACCACACAAGCAAACAACCACACATGCAAACAACCACACAAGCAAACAACCACACAAGCAAACAACCACACATGCAAAAAACCACACAAGTAAACACCCACACAAGCAAACAACCACACATGCAAACGACCACACAAGCAAACAACCACACATGCAAACAACCACACAAGCAAACAACCACACATGCAAACAACCACACAAGCAAACAACCACACATGCAAACAACCATACAAGTAAACACCCACACATGCAAACAACCACACAAGCAAACAACCACACATGCAAACAACCACACAAGCAAACAACCACACATGCAAACAACCACACATGCAAACAACCACACATGCAAACAACCACACAAGCAAACAACCACACATGCAAACAACCACACAAGCAAACAACCACACATGCAAACAACCACACATGCAAACAACCACACATGCAAACAACCACACAAGCAAACAACCACACAAGCAAACAACCACACAAGCAAACAAACACACGGACAAACAACCACACAAGCAAACAACCACACAAGCAAACAACCACACATGCAAACAACCACACATGCAAACAACCACACAAGCAAACAACCACACAAGCAAACAACCACACAAGCAAACAACCACACATGCAAACAACCACACAAGCAAACAACCACACAAGCAAACAACCACACAAGCAAACAAACACACGGACAAACAACCACACAAGCAAACAACCACACAAGCAAACAACCACACATGCAAACAACCACACATGCAAACAACCACACATGCAAACAAACACACGGACAAACAACCACACAAGCAAGCGACCACACAAGCAAACAATCACACATGCAAACAACCACACAAGCAAACAACCACACATGCAAACAACCACACAAGCAAACAACCACACATGCAAACAACCACACATGCAAACAACCACACATGCAAACAACCACACAAGCAAACAACCACACATGCAAACAACCACACAAGCAAACAACCACACAAGCAAACAACCACACATGCAAACAACCACACAAGTAAACACCCACACAAGCAAACAACCACACAAGCAAACAACCACACAAGCAAACAACCACACAAGCAAACAACCACACAAGCAAACAACCACACAAGCAAACAACCACACAAGCAAACAACCACACAAGCAAACAACCACACAAGCAAACAACCACACAAGCAAACAACCACACAAGCAAACAACCACACAAGCAAACAACCACACATGCAAACAACCACACAAGCAAACAACCACACAAGCAAACAACCACACAAGCAAACAACCACACAAGCAAACAAACACACGGACAAACAACCACACAAGCAAACAACCACACATGCAAACAACCACACATGCAAACAACCACACATGCAAACAAACACACGGACAAACAACCACACAAGCAAGCGACCACACAAGCAAACAATCACACATGCAAACAACCACACAAGCAAACACACACATGCAAACAAACACACGGACAAACAACCACACATACAAACCACCACATATGCAAACTAACGTATAACCACACACCCAGCATAACCACACACACACACACACACCCGCCCCAACCCAGAGAACAATATAAATAAAGTGACACTGAGAACATCATTATGCAAATAAAAAAACAAAAACAAAAACAAAACAAACAAAAAAATCCAGGAGCTCCAGCCAGCATACGAATCTCCTGTTTATTTACACATGATGTGAGATCCGCCTTAGCAAGCAGATCCTCTATGTAGGTTAGCATAATCTAGCCATGAGGCTGCCTACTACATGGAGTGGGTCCGCTTCGCATACTTGCTATGAGGGTTCTACATGCCAATTTTTTTTTTTTTTTTTTTTTTTTTTTTTTTTTTTTTTTTTTGGGGGGGGGGGGTGACGCCAGTTGGGTGTCGAGGGAGAGAAGAGGGAGGGAGGAGAGAAAGAGAGTGAGAGAAGAGGAAGGGAGGAGAGAAAGAGAGTGAGAGAAGAGGAAGGGAGGAGAGAAAGAGAG
>NW_028234442.1:15985870-15995870 GCF_977035675.1 Penaeus japonicus
GGATAAATCAGCCGGAAAATTGTCTCATCTCTGTGACTCTTTTGGGTTCTGCGCACTCCCGGTTGAGAAAGACACACATACGCTCTATCTCTCGATCTATTTCACTTTTTCTTACTCTCTCTCTCACACATGCACATATACTCGCTCTCGCTCTCTCTTTCCCTTTCTTTCTTTATCTCTCTATCTCTCTCTCTCTCTCCCTCTCTCTCTGTCTCTGTCTCTCTCTCTCATTCACTCTCTCTCTCTCTAAAAAACACGCACACACACACACACTAACACACACACGCACTCTCTCTCTCTAAAACACACACATGCTCTCTCTCTCACAAACACACTCCCATATTTTCCATAGTACATAGTAAACACTGTAAAATGACCTGATATACTTTGTGTTTTTCTTCCGTCGGAATTATCGCCCATATTTTACACGACATTGTTCAGTGGAAGGGTCATTTCCCTTACACCCAATTTCAGGAATGACTACATTTTCTCACTTTTCCCAAACATTCTCATGCCTGAGTCCCTCCGCTGGTAACTTTGGTAATAATGACGTTGTTGTTGCTGTCTTTTTTACTGCTGAGGGAGACAGGAGTAGGCGGGGTTGAGCCACAGTTGGATATATGACCCTCTGTCTGTGTCGCAGCTGTCCCTTGTCCCTTTCCCCTTCCCCCTATCCCCCGCCTCCCTCCTGACTCCCTATCCCGTCTTCTCTGTCTTGTTGTCCTTACCTCTTGCACTCTGGTACTCGATTCCTTACTCGCTGTATCTATCTATCTCTCTTTCTTTCTTTCTCTCTTTCATAGTTCTCTCTCTCTATCTACCTATCTTTATTTATCCCCCTCTCCCTACCCTTTGTATCCTCTTCCATTTCCTACTCCCTTGTACCCTGTATCCCTCTACCTACCCCTTGTATCCTCTCCCCCTCTCCCTACCCTTTGAACCTTCTTCCCCTCTCCCTCTCCCTTAACCCTCTGTCTTCTAGATCCTACGTCATGTCCCCTTTCTTCTGCTTTCTATTTCGTACCCTCCCTCATACCCTGCCACCCGTTCTGCATCCCCAGTTCTCTCTTTCATGATCCTCTGTTCCCTCTCCCACACCCCTCTTTCCTCTCATCCATCCATGTTTCCTCTCTCCACCCCAATTCCCTATCTCACCATTCCCTGTTCCCTCTTATTCAGCCTAGTTCCATCTCCCTCATCCCTATCCCTATCCACCACTCCATTCCCCTCACTTTGTTATCCTTTATCTGTCTTCTGTTACTTTTGTCTCCCCTTGTTCTTCTTTTTTAGTGCCCTTTACTGTCTTATTTATTTCGTACGTTTTATCTCTTCCTTCCCTGTATCATTCTCGGTATACTTCCCCCCTTTCTGCTTCTCTTTTACTTATGTCATCATCTACCTCCCCCAATTATTTGGTAATGCAGATAATTATATATATATATATATATATATATATATATATATATATATATATATATGTATATTTGTATATATATATATATATGTGTGTGTGTGTGTGTGTGTGTGTATTTGTATATATATATATAAATGTATATATGTGCATATATATATACATATATATATAAATGTATATATATATATTTATATATATATATATATATATATATATTTCTGCTTCCCCTTGGAACATTTTTTATATATTCTAGTCCCTGTTTTCACGATCAGTCTATGAATTCAGTTATTTCACAATATTGTAAACATATTTATACCTCCACTCTTCATATTTTCCTACATTCCCATTTCACATATACCTTATACATTCTTGTTTCCCCTTTCCACCTTTATTTTGCATATTTTTATCTCCCCTCTTCTGATTTATTTTACGTATGTTTTATCTACTTTTACCCCTTTCTCTTTGGGACCTCTCCCCTATTTTATTCATTTTATTCTCGTGTCCCCTTTTCATATCTACATTTACGTGTATTTTATATATTCATGTGATTTTTTATATAGTTTTATTTCCCGATTTCATTCCCGTGTCACCTTCTCATATTTCTCTTTTTTGTGGTGTTGTCTCCCTTCATCATCTTTATTCTATTCCCGTTTCACCTTTTCGCATCTTCTTTATACCTTTTAATTTCCTTTTTTTTCACATTTCCTTAATATATTATTGTATCCCGTCTCCTTATTTCCCGTTTTCAAATATTTCAAATAATCTCGTTTCCCCTTTTCACATCTAAACAAAAAATATTTCTTTACGTCCCTACCCTTCCACCCGCAACATCCCCCGCGTTTCCCGCCAACACGTGTCGCCATTATAGGATTATTACCAAATCAAAAACTCTAAATGGCGGGAAGAAACAGAGATGAGTAAATTGGTGGGTTATCTAAACAACTCTTCCGTTGGCAGCCGTTACTTAACGGTTTTTCAAACGGGAAAATCATAATCTTGCCATTGTGATAGAGAGATGTGAGGACAGAGGGGCGTAAAGAGGTTAGTGAGGGGGGAGGGGGGGGGGCATTAGTTTCTGAGTATATCATTGTATTAGAGTGAGAGCATATGATGATGAGCATACCAGGGTGAGGGACTGGGAACGGGGTTGTTTGTGAGGGTGTGTGTGTGTGTGTGTGTGTTTGCGTGTGTGAAGGACATAAGTGATTGTTAAGTGGGTATGCATGTGAGTATGTAGATTCATGAACATGGCAATGTGCGTGTGGGTATTACAAGATGAAAGAGTGAATGGAGATCAAAAGCACGTGCGCATGTGTGCATGTGGTTGCGTGTGCAAAACTGTGCATTTCAATGTGTGCGCGTGACTGTATGTGTATGTACTCTATGACAGTTAGAATAAATAGATGAAAAGAAATAAGAACAAAAATCGGAGACGCAGAGGATAGCAGAACACGAGAGAGCACAAGAGAGAACAAAAGGGCAAGGACGGAAGGATAAAGCGTAGAAGCGAGGGCGGAGTCCCGTCACCAGAGTCACCAGATGTGTCATGTTTGTCTTGTTCCCGCGGTCGTTCCGTCAACATCATTCCTGTGTCGGTCAAATTGTGAGACGACCTTCTGTCATGTTGTGAGACGACCCTCTGTCATGTAGATGTCACGGCTGCGCGCTGGTAGGGTGAAGGGGCATTAACTGATGGATAGGATGAGGGATGAGAGAGATCCTTGTCACTGATAGGATACATTCCTGACGTTACATATTTGTTCCAATTAGCATTGAGCGATAAAATGGAGGGTGTGGTTCACTAACAAGGTGTTTTACGACTGGCTATTTTCAAGGGAATCTCGTAAAGATTTCTTTTCTTGGCTTGAGAAGGAGAAACTTATTATAAACTTATTCTAGAAAACACACAGGGGAATAAGTGTGGGGGAAAAGATAACAGTGAAATATAAGAAGTAAAGTAAACATTTCCCAGCTTGGCATAAACTAGGGATCATCACGGACTAACACTAAACCGAAGAAAGCTGAGCAGATCATTCTACCGATCCTAAATAAAAAGGAAAAAAATACATAAACCGCGACCTCAAAGCCCCCCTTTCGAACCACGCTGTCAAAACATCACTTCGGCAGAGTCAGCGAAATGGCCATCATCCTGCAACATCCGTGAGTTATCACATCCGTTGCTGAGGCGACCGACCGGAGTATAGAACAGTACTTCGGGACTTCCTCGATTGAGACATTCCACATTCCACTCCACCAGGAGCGTAAAGACTGCTGGCCCGAAGGTGGAGCGAAAGGGTGAGAAGCGAGGCGCGTGCCACAACATCGCGAGGGCCACAGAGGGCAACCGAAGCGATTTGGAAGACCGTTTAGGGGCGGAGGTAAAGCGAAATATGCGAAGAACAGTAATAGAAAATACCTGAACTAATGCGGGCGATACCTCCAGAAAGAAGGACGAAATAGTTATGGTATCAAGTCTCTATTTTTCTTACCTTAGAGTTGAGTCTATGTGGCTATCCAAATTGAATAGAAAAACATGAATGACAAATTAATGAAATCATATGTATTTCTAAATGTTTTCTTGTTTGTTTATTTTTTAATTACATTAGATCTGAACATGAAATCTCTCTGGAAGACACGATTATTACTCTCAAAGACCAAAGCAGTCCATAGCCCATCAGTTAAGTTGAGTAAAGGTGCATCAGCAATGGCGACAATTCATCACCAAATAAGTTGAAAACATTGCCATAAACATCGCAGTCGACATTTGGATAGAAAGACAACAATGAATGTAACAGTAATTGTAAGAATATTGGCAGTAACTTCACAACAAGGTTCGACTTTGTGATTCTGTCCACACTTGCTGTTGGTATATGTGTGTGTGTGTATCTGCCCACATGTTTCACCCAACCATACTGACTCGTCCGCACCAGTTACCAAAATATCACCAACAAAGTACCACCAACATGTCTCCAACACTGCATCATCAACGAATAGGGTGTTGCCTACTATGTTGTATTTTATGTTGGCGACGTATTTTACCGCCAGAGTGAACGCACTTTAAACAAGCACTCACTCCAAACAAGCACTCGGACAGGCATAGCAATGGACTATAGAAGCAACAAGCGGCCGCGTAAATCTTACAAGTATAGGAAGTACCCTCGGTGTTTCCTTATTATTTTTTCTTCCTTTTCCTCTTTATTCACTTTACTCATTCATTCGTCCTAGTTTTATATACCTTCGTGTACTTATTTTTTATATTTATATAATTTTCCGTCACGAGGCATACGAGTAAAAGGTTCATGGGGACGTCGGGCGGAACGAAACACGAATCGAGAAGTGTTCGAGCGAGTGAATCCTTTGAGAAAGGAGCTAAAAATATATCGGATTTGTTATCCGTACCGGGTATTTGGACAAGACTTTCGTGGGATTTAAGGATTCACGGCCGTTGTGTCTCGTCCTCTAATGGTTGGCGGGGAATGGCACCGATAAGTGATTCGCCAATCGTCTCTTTCTCTTTAGGCTATACGTACACAGACACACGCACATACATACATACACACACACACACACACACACACACACACACACACACACACACACACATATATATATATATATATATATATATATATATATATATATATATATATATATATACAAACATGCATACATTTATATCTATATTCAACAATCCATCCATATCACAACGTCGTTTTTATACGGGTGTTAAAATAATCTTCGAGGCGGGACTAAGGCAGGTGGATATTGTGAAGGAAGGAAGGAGTGTCTTGTTCCTCGCCACAGGTGTGAAAGGATCTGGCAGGATCGTTGCTAATTGTGCGATTAAATTATACTGACGTTTTTGTCATAGTCTCTGCGAATAATTGTTTTTCATATGCAAGTGTTTTTTCGAAAGTATACTAGAAAAAAGAGATAGATTTTACTATGTTGATACGACAGCAACGCTCAGACTTTCAACAACGACAAACTACTTTCCAAACAATACGCATAGAAAATGGAAAACGAACCAATTAACACAAATCATAACATATTTAGGCTATTCAAATATCTCCACATGAATTAAAACGAATGAATGAGTCTCGGTGACTCGGTGAGACTAACCCGGACGCGGGAACCATCCAGTGAAGATAACTTTTTTTTTATGTTCTTTGGGGATCATATTATGGCACAGTGCCAGGCGTAAGCAGGCTGCGTTGGTTAGGACACTCCTCTTCTGTTTTAAGTCCTGTAGGATCACCGGGTGTCCTGACAAGCGGACGAACGAACATCCTGTGCTGGGAAATATTGAGGGAGGTTTAAATTTAAACCGATTTTCCTTTTATTTTATAAAGGGTTCAAGCTAATGAGATATTTTTTAAATGCTTCGGGTGATGCTTATGATTATGATGTTGTGGTGGTATTGGCTGTAGTAGAGGTAATGGTGATGATGGTGGTTATGGTGGTACTAATAATGGTGGTTATGGTGATGGTGGTGGTAGTGATAGAGAAATGATTGTTATAGTGATGATGATGATAATGTCGATGGCGGTGGTAGTGTTGATGCTATTGATTATGGGAATGATAATGAAAACGTTAAATGTAAAAGTTGATTTGACAATGAATATCTCTAGTAACGATCGAACATTAATGGCAGCATAGTTAATTGATGACTCTGCTCATTCTGTTTCTGGATTAAAGAAATAATAGATAAATAGATAAATAATCTCAAGTTTTTTTTTATCATACCTTTCAAGAACATGTACTAACCTAACGACCCCCCCCCCAAAAAAAAAAAAAAAAAAAAAAAAAAAGTGACCACAGACGATAAAAGGATATTTGAAAGACTAGATGAAAGAGACTGCTAAGCTGACGGATAAAAAAAAATGTACCAGGTACTATGTCTGGCTAGATACTTTCTAGTCAATGAATAATTCCATTAACTCTGCACGCACAGTCGTGGTCCTGACCTACGACTGATAATCTTATCGTTTTTGTCTGGTTGACTTTGTAGTTTAACTACAATGTAGAATTCTTTTTTTTTTTTAAATAAAGTGTCTAATATACGTTTTGTCGAATAACAATGTATGAAGCGATGAGAATATTATTTGATATTTTTATATTCATTATTTTTTTCGTCGATTATTCATGGTGTGGAATACAATGATGTTTCATTATACGCTTGCTCTTGGCGCTCTTTCAGTGCCTTTGAGGTTTGAACCGCGATGTCTCGACACCTGCATTCGAAGCACTGGATCTATACTCACATTGGCTGTGCTTTGGATTCAAGAGTCGGAGGTGTCAGTCCTGGACGATGTCTTGCGAAGTAACAGGTGGCCATTTTTGATGTTTTGATAAAGGAGGGGGGAAAATAATAATGAGGATATTACAGCAGCGACGAAAATCTGCCCATGAAGTATGCTGAGGTAGATTAAGAAACGCTTTGCAACGTCGCACATGAAGCAAAATTGCAACCATCCTCCTGCAACCAATCTATGAAACAATTCGCCACGTCAGATTTGGCACAACTTCTGTGACTGCTCAGCTCTGTTGCAAAATCATCAAGCTGGAACTGAAAACACGGAGTCACGGCCGTAGCTGGAACCCCCTACACCAGAAAATTTTTTTGGTAGTTTTTCGTAATATGGTGTTGGTGAAATAGTTCCTTTGCCCAAGAATATGACAAATCGTTTTAATTACCTACAGTTACGGTGTGACCAATTACCACAGTTAATGAAGAAATGTAGAGCCAACATGTTCATGCAGGATGGTGCACCCTACCACACTGCAAAGTATGTTATAGAGTGGCTCAATGATTGCCGTGTCCCATTCTTCAACCCTTGTCCTGCAATTCATCTGTGGGACATCATCAAAAGCAATATGAAAGAACAAGACACGTCATTTATCCCCAAGTTGCAGGTTGCTACCCAAGACATTTGCAATAATTTAGACCCAACAGTGGCCTTCAGAAACTGGCTTATATTTTACCCTGTCGCCTTCAGATGGCTAGGAAGGCCCATGGCTGCTCAGTAAAGTATTGAATGTTTATAAGGATTTTCCTATAGTTTCCTCCAGGTTTTTAGTAAGTTTCTTTCCGCGGAATGGAAGGTGCCTGGGTCAAAAACCAGAACTCTGTGTGTGTGTGAATAAATAAATAAATATATATATATATGTATATATATACATATATATACATATATATACATATATATGTATATGTGTATATATATATATGTATATAAGTATATATACATATATATACATATATGTACATATATATGTATATATACATATATATGTGTATATAAGTATGTATATATATATATATATATATATATATATATATATATATATGTATATATGTATATATACATACACGCACACACACACACACACACACACACACACACACACACACACATATATATATATATATATATATATATATATATATATATATATATATATATATATACATATACATATATATGTATGTATGCATATGTGTGTGTGTGTGTAAATGTATATATGTACATATATATATCTATATCTATCTATCTATATCTATATATATATATATATATATATATATATATATATATATATATATATATATATGTGTGTGTATGTGTGTGTGTGTAAAAAAAAAGAAAAATATATATATACATATGTATGTATATATATAGATATATATATATATATACATATATATATATATATATATATATATATACATATCTATACATACATACATATTCATATGTATATATGTATATATATACTTCTAAATATGTATATAAGTAGGTTCCTCGGAGACATATCCCCCCTGCCCCTCCCCCTCCCCCCTAGAGGCTGCAGATCTCATCATCCATAATGATGACGTCACGAGCAACACTGACTCTGCACGCTAGCAACATTAGCGGAAGGCGCTTGTTGCTTGGCATTTAGCGGGTTCGGAATCCTTTTGAATTTGATCTTATTTATTCATGTTTTAACGATTTTTTATTTATTTTATTTTAACTATTAATTTTTATTTTTTTCAATTTTTATTTTCATTTTCTTTCTTTTTTATCAGTTATTTTTGAGACGAGATGCTTATTTAGTTTTTTTGTTTTTTCATTATCATTGTTGTCATTATTATCATTGGTGTTATTATTGGTTATGCTGATAATGAGGATAATGATAATTATGATTTTCTTTATTATCATTATCATTATTGTTGTTGCTGTTTTTCTATCATTTTTTTATCGTCATTATGTCAATTTCCTTCGTATCTCCATCTTTATCACATTACCGTCATTATCATTATCAATAAGTTATTGTCATTGTCAATACCATTTTCATCATTATCAAAACCGTTTTTCTTTGATTCGCATTAGCATTGTTATAATTATCAATATCATTATTATCATCATAATTGTTATTATTGTTAGAATCATTATAATCATCATCATTGTCATCTTTATCATTATCATAATTATCATTATCATATTTATCATTGTTATTACCATTATTATTTTTATTATTTTTCTCATTATCATTATTCTCATTATCATTATTATTATCATCATCATCATCACCATCATCATTATCATTGTCATCATTATTACCATCTTCTTTTTTATCATCATCAATTTCGTGCAGCCATATATAATTGATATAAACATGATTTACTCACCACCATACGACCAGTGATTGCAAAACAAGACGATACAAGAACACTTCAGAATTGCATGAATTAATGGTGTCTGAATTCATTTCTAAATCTAGATAGCTGTCCGACCGAGTACGAGTGAGGTCATGCACACACACACACACACACACACACACACACACACACACACACACACACACACACACACACACACACACAAATACAAAGACTCACACACAGATGAACAAACGAACACAAACACACATAAGGTCACATCAAAACTAGGTCAAGAACATTAGGTTATTCCTATGTTGCAGAGTGCAGCCGATAAGAATATTGCAGTTAGTGCCATCACTTTTACCTTATCATCATTTCTTTACATAACACGCTCTTGGTATTTCCTTAATTATATAAAAAATATATATGTTACCTAGTGTTATTGGGAATACCATATATTCTATTATAAGTAATTACTATCAATAACAAAATGTTCAAAAGTATCAGTATTCGAGTATTCTTATCATGAAAATCATTCGTGAAAACATAAAGCCAGACATCGTGGCCATATATTTTCACAAAGGATAATTACTATAATGATAACATATATCGCTCTATCCTACAATACTGGAACTGGAAGTGTGTCGCCGTTTGTTATTAAGGTCCCCTGTCTGATCTGATAAGCAGTATCATTCTAGGAATTCTCATGCATATATGGTTGCTTCGTCTTTCGCCTGCATGTTATCGGGTGTTTTCTAAATGGACACACACATTAACGCGCGCAAGCACACACACAAACACACTTAACATACAAACACGCACGTACACACAAACACTCTCGTACACGCAAACAGACACACACACACACACATTCACACACACAAACACACACACACTCACACTCACTCAACACACACAAACACACAACACACATAAAC
>NW_028234442.1:16008370-16010870 GCF_977035675.1 Penaeus japonicus
CCACTATCAGCCATACAGCAGTAAAAATACAGTCGTAAATCGGATTATACAATTATGCAAATAGGCTACAATATCGTCAAATATCACCAGCTTTGTCCATTATTAACTTAATCTCTATCATTGTCACATAATTAATCGTAGTAACTATATAACTACTATCACTCACAACAGTTTCCATCATATATCGCTTTCAAGAAACATATCCAGAACAGTAATTACTAAACTAATGTAAATATCAACAGTTATTACATGAAATCACCAATAATGGCTGACTATAAATTGGCATATATCTGTTTATTTGTGCGTTTATATTTCAAGAACCAGATTATATACGAAAATAAAATTCAGCAGGAATATTGCACAGGACCCAACGTAGTACAGTGTCGAGTGTGACGTTGATTGGATGAGCGGCTCTCGAAAAATAAAATCCAAAAACACAAACAAACAAAATAAACACAAAACAGCGGAATAATAATCACTACAAGCGAGGCGAAAGGGGAAATAAAAGTTAAGCAACTCTAATTTATTTATTTATTTTTAATCATATCTGCTCGTTTGTTTTTAGAATATATCTGTTTAAAATCCAAACTATCTATACAATACAAATGCATATACAAATGCATAGAAAACCTGTCACAATTACCACCTTACCAATTTCGCCATAACCAAGCAATGAATTTAAAGCAGCGAAGAAAAACATTGCTTCTCTCATGTAGGTCAAAAGGACAGCGAGAGCAAATAGAGGGAGTAAAGTGGCGGAAGAACATAGAACAAGAATCAGAGAAGGAGAGAGAGGAAGAGGGAAGAAGGGGAGAGGGTGAGGGAGATGGAGAGAGAGGGAAAGGAGTAAGAAAGAGAGGAGGGGGGAGGGGAGAGAGGGAGATGAAGAGAGAGGGAAAGGAGAAAGAAAGAGAGGAGTGGGGAGGGGGGAGAGGGAGATGGAGAGAGAGGGAAAGGAGTAAGAAAGAGAGGAGGGGGGAGAGGGAGATGGAGAGAGAGGGGGACAGGGACAGGGAGATGGGGAGGGGGGGCGGAGAAAGAGACGGAGGGAGAGGGGGGAAAGGAGAAAGAGAGAGAGGGATGGGTAGGAAGAGCCAGAGGGAGAGGGAGAGGGGGAGGGGAGAGAAGGAAGGAGAGGGAGAGCGAGAGAGAGACTAAGAGGAATAAGGAGAGAGAGAGAGAGAGAAAGAGGTTGAAATGACAGCTGTTTACTTATTCATGGTATGACGGTTACTCATTTATCATTTATGGGTAATTGTGAGTTTGTTTGTAACTCTTAGAGCAAGTAAGTGGTGGAGGGACATGGTGCAAGAATTAGAGAGAGGGAAAGGAGAGGAAGGGAGAGAGAAAGAAGAAAGAGAGGGATAGGGAGAGGGAGAGGGAAAGGGAGAAAGAGGAGAGAGAGAGAGAATATGAAATGAAATAAGAAAAAAAATGAGACGGAGAGAGAATGAGGGATGAAAGAAGAAAAGAGAAGATAATAATTGAAAGAGAGAGAGAAAGGGAGAGAGAGAGAGAGAGAGAGAGAGAGAGATAAAATAATTAATTTATTCACTTTTTTGAAGCACATCAAAAATACAATCACAGATTTAAATCATTCCAGACGAATATCATCCCAAAAGTGATTAAGTGAAAAAACAAACAAAAAATATTCTGGTCTTCAGCGTATGTTTTGACAATATACAAGAATCGGATATTTCCTATTCTAAATGATAAATCTTATACTTTTTTCTGCTAGTTTTAATCCCAAAAGAAAATATAAAAATAGCAGAGGTAATGCATTTGTTTGTTGCAGATTGTTAAGCGAAGTTGTGCATGTTAAGAGCACATTGCCCCATGAGTAACAAATTTTTAGTGAATTCAATGGCGGAATACTTTTTTTTAAGTGTGTGGGGGGGGGGGAGAGGTGGTAAGAGAGATCTAAATGGACGCTAAGGGAGGGGTAACTCTTCTAATGGATATGAATACGGACTTAATAGTATTTCCAAGCATTTTGGATTAATTTGAGACATATCATGTAAACGTATCTCCAAATCTTGCAACCCTAGGGATATCGGACAAGCAAAAATAACTGATTAACGTGGATATGTCACAAATTAATCCAAAATGCTTGGAAATACTTTTGAGACCGTATTCATATCCATTAGAAGAGTTACCCCTCCCTTAGCGTCCATCCAGACCTCCCTTACCGCCTCTCCCAGTGAAATTAAATTCAATACAGCGACTAATGTAGAAAAAAAATATGAATATATAAGTTTTAACAGCACGAGAGATGTGTTTGACGCGCTTCGTATTATATTTTCATTAGAATGACATATAATTCTGATGAGGATATCTATCATCCATATCGGTCTCATTCATAGTTGTTTTTTTTCTTCGCACAATAGGCAACATTTTCTTGGTCCATTGATATAGGTCTCGAAAAAAAAATATAGGGAATTATAGGCGCATATAGTTTCAGACGATAGTTTGGTACCAAAATTTAATATGGCGGTTTTTT
>NW_028234442.1:16013370-16018370 GCF_977035675.1 Penaeus japonicus
AGATAGATAGATAGATAGACAGAAAGATATATACATATATATTCATACATACAACACACCTAAGTACTAACATCAAGATTACTATCATTTAGCTATACTACACTTTGAGCAAATGTTTGCGAATACGCCTTCAGTATGTGCGGTAAAAGTGCTCTTGACGTTAGTTATTGTGTCGAATCGATTATGTCTTAGAGAAGACGTGGGTGGAAATGTTTATGAAAGTATGTGTGTGTATGAAGAGAGAGTGAAAGTGAACGTGTGAGTGAGAATGAGTGTGTGCGTGTGGGTCTATCAGAGAGAGAGAGAGGGAGAGGGAGGGAGAGAGGGAGAGAGAGAGAGAGAGAGAGAGAGAGAGAGAGAGAGAGAGAGAGAGAGAGAGAGAGAGAGAGAGAGGATTGTAACATAAATCATAATTGTGTATTAATATATAAATAGAACATTCACGTATGTGTACAAAACGCGGTCTTTACATAAATTGCATTTGTCAAGTAAAGGCATTTACAGTTGGGTCGTTGATGCATCTCTTGCAATATTAAGAACAGTTGATTATTTGATGCATCTGTTGCAATATGAATTTTTTTGTCCTTACTCGCCTTCTTAATGCCTTTGCTTTTAATACTTGTTCCTTCTTTTTCTGCGTTGTATTTATGTTGAAACTTTTGTATTTTGTATCTATTTTTTATTTTTTTTAACCTTCTAACCTTTTGCTGTTCCTAAAACGTATATTCAAAAGCACTGAATCTACGATGCATCATCAAAAATGCAATGCGCAATGAACAACCACAAAACAAAATAAATACGAACGGGGAAAAAAAAAAAAAAAAAAAAAAAAGCCTGTGGCCCACCTCTGGTACACCCAACTCTTCGTGGCATAATACCCTTCAGAATTACGTGATAACGATAACAAAATCAAAATAGAGCATATTCAATGAACGCTAATTAAATCTATTTATCTCGTTCGAATATTTCTTTCTTTCTTTCTTTTTCTTTTTTTTTTTAGAAATACTACTAGTCTAGATTAAGATGTCCATGCCCCCTGAAAACTGTCCATGGCCCATAATTTGTAGACCGACCGAAATCAAGAAGTAAGAACACAACGCCACAATCATATGTAATTATAGTGATTATGGTGAACATGTACCCATTTGTGACACACAGCCAAAGCATTCGAGGTTAATTATCACAAAAATCTGGTATAGGCCTATCAAATTGATTAATGGCGTGGTAGTGATCCGATTACATTTTTATCTTTATTTGAAAATGATTTTGTTTTTAAATATAGGTTTTTAGGCAAAAGATCTGAGTTAAAAAACTTAATTTAAAAAATTATTTTTCAAATAGGAAAAATATTAATCAATCGCATGTTTTATATCATTTATTCCTTAGTTTGGTTGTTATATAAATTGTTTACTGGCTTTCAGCACTTCGAGAAGAAATTCTATATTTCATATCTCTGTTCACTTCCAAAGTTGAACAGATGATTAAAAATCTAGAAAACAAATAAACAAAATTGCCCAAAGAAAAGCATTCCCTTAATTGTATATTCTGCCGGTCCCAGTATTGAAATGTAATACTGATAAAAATTGGAAAATAAAGAAAAAATACGAAAAAATAGAAAGGAAGGGAGAAGACGAAGAAGAGGAAGAACAGAAAAAAAGCTTAAAACAAATATTTAAGTACATATATACAACATATATACATAAATGAACATATGTATATATATGTATATATATATATATATATATATATATATATCCATACACATATATGTGTATATTCATATATATATATACACACACATGTATGTGTGTGTGTGCGCGCGCGCGCGCTCTGTAGATATATAGCATTGCATGTCCTACTGCAATCAAGCATCAAGACCACACTTTCACCAAGCCAATGAAAAAATAAATCTAGATTCTGACATTCGTTCCAACTGTATATATCACTTTCCAAAGTAAAAATTCCCTTCCAATATTCAGTGACTTATTGTTCTGACCTTTGCCGCCAATAACCCCGAGAGAAGTAAATTTAATGAAAATTACAATTTTCCTCCCAAGACAGACTGAACCGAGACATGCATTTGGTTAATTGTGTTCGCCTTGCACGAGGCTCATTGTTGCTAAGGTGTGCATGGCGCACTATGTGCACTATGAAGCAACATGAACATAGATTGTAAACAAAGCAACTAAGGGTAAACAAACAATAGGAGAAAAGTACACGAATATATCTAAAGCCTTTTCGATTTTTCTTTTTTTTCATCCCTTCGTTGTTTTGTTTACATCTCGTTCAGCATATGACCTTTACGTAAGCATAGATCTAAACAAGGCAATGGAACAATAAGAGGAAAACAAATTGCTTTGTTTTTTCCCCTTCGTTGTTTTGTTTATATTTTTTTCGGCATGAGACCTTTACGTGAACATAGATTAAAAACAAGGCAATAGAACAGAAGGAAAACAGGATAGCAGGAATGTCTAAAGTCTATTTGCTTTGTTTTTTCTCCTTCTTTGTTTTGTTTACATTTCTTTCAGCATTAGGAATATATCGATAAGTGGCTTCATCTTAGTAAGACCGTATTGTAAGAAATAAGCGTGGAAGTGAATATATATTTCGAGTTTCTAACTTGTTAATTAATGTCAATAACGGTCAAATGTCACGAGTTAAACTACCCTATTAAGTGTCTGTGAATTGCTCATTTATATTGTTCAAATTCGATCGTTGCTTATGTTGTAGTTTAACTTCATTCTCTCTAATGGAGTTAATCATTATTGTGATTACTTCTCTATGATGAAGTTCGTGAGCGTAATTAGATTTATTTATGCCATGATTGTTTTAATTTCTAGTTTTACGTTTATATTTAGGTTTTAAAGAAGGAATGCACGAATATCACAATTGATAAAATAAAACATGTTCTGCTACATCATTTTTCATCTTTTTGTTTGTTTGTTTGTTTGTTCAAATAGTATATGACATATGAGGAACTAACTTAGTACCTTTCTTTAAAGACTTGAAATACTGATCCTTTTTTATATTCACAAAACAGGATCAGTATTAAGACCATACACCATGACCTGACCTCAGACCATTCTTCTTAGAGGCAGAACAGGTCATATCTATAAACCAGGAAGAATAACAAACGATAAACCATGAACTGACTCTGGACCGTTCTTCTTCCAGACAGATCCGGCCATGTCCAGTGGTGCGGGCGCCCAACTTCGGCTCTCTCTGTGGCGTCACTGGCTCTCTCACCTACGCCAGTGGGTAAGTAACTTCTAGTTTTACAACCAAAATAGTTTAATTTATGGGATATATCAATCAATATAGTTAAAATTTTGGGATACATCAACCAAAATAGTAAAATATTTGGGATATATCAACCAAAATAGTTTAATTTATGGGATATATCAACCCAAATAGTTAAATTTTTGGGATATATCAACCAAAATAGTTTAATTTATGGGATATATCAACCCAAATAGTCAAATTTTTGGGATATATCAACCAAAATAGTTTAATTTACGGGATATATAAATCAAAATAGTTTAATTTTTGGGATATATCAACCAAAATAGTTTAATTTTTGGGATATATCAACCAAAATAGTTTAATTTCTGGGATATATCAACCAAAATAGTTTAATTTTTGGGATATATCAACCAAAATAGTTTAATTTTTGGGATATATCAACCAAAATAGTTTAATTTACGGGATATATCAAACAAAATAGTTTAATTTATGGGATATATCAACCAAAATAGTTCAATTTATGGGATATATAATTTTTGGGAAATATTCAACCAAAATAGTTTAATTTCTGGATATCGTCAACCTGGGATATATGCAACAAAAAAGTTTCAATTTTTTTTGGGAAAATAATCAACCATAAATAGTTTTAATATTTACGGATATATCACAAACAAAATAAATAGTTTAATTTTATGGGATAATATCAAATACAAACAAAATAGTTTAATTTAATGGAGAATCAACCAAAATAGTTCAATTTATGGGATATATCAACCAAAATAGTTTAATTTATGGGATATATCAACCAAAATAGTTTAATTTATGGGATATATCAACCAAAATAGTTTAATTTCTGGGATATATCAACCAAAATAGTTTAATTTTTGGGATATATCAACCAAAATAGTTTAATTTTTGGGATATATCAACCAAAATAGTTTAATTTACGGGATATATCAAACAAAATAGTTTAATTTATGGGATATATCAACCAAAATAGTTCAATTTATGGGATATATCAACCAAAATAGTTTAATTTTTGGGATATATCAACCAAAATAGTTTAATTTATGGGATATATCAACCAAAATAGTTTAATTTTTGGGATATATCAACCAAAATAGTTTAATTTATGGGATATATCAACCAAAATAGTTTAATTTTTGGGATATATCAACCAAAATAGTTTAATTTTTGGGATATATCAACCAAAATAGTTTAATTTTTGGGATATATCAACCAAAATAGTTTAATTTATGGGATATATCAACCAAAATAGTTTAATTTTTGGGATATATCAACCAAAATAGTTTAATTTATGGGATATATCAACCAAAATAGTTTAATTTTTGGGATATATCAACCAAAATAGTTTAATTTATGGGATATATCAACCAAAATAGTTTAATTTTTGGGATATATCAACCAAAATAGTTTAATTTATGGGATATATCAACCAAAATAGTTTAATTTTTGGGATATATCAACCAAAATAGTTTAATTTCTGGGATATATCAACCAAAATAGTTTAATTTTTGGGATATATCAACCAAAATAGTTTAATTTTTGGGATATATCAACCAAAATAGTTTAATTTACGGGATATATCAAACAAAATAGTTTAATTTCTGGGATATATCAACCAAAATAGTTTAATTTTTGGGATATATCAACCAAAATAGTTTAATTTTTGGGATATATCAACCAAAATAGTTTAATTTACGGGATATATCAAACAAAATAGTTTAATTTATGGG
>NW_028234442.1:16025870-16038370 GCF_977035675.1 Penaeus japonicus
GTTTCTTAAGTCGTGATTTTTATTGTCGTTTTAGTTCTACTCCCGTGGGTAATATCCAACTCCCCAGAAGTGAACTACGATCTCATTGCAACATTCTCCAATATAACACTCCTTCAGGTAAGTTTCTTGTTTCTTTATCCAAAGCGTCAGGTGTGATGAATCAAAATCGTCACAACATTTGCTAAACACATGGGAATTACCTGACCATTTTATATATATATATATTTTTTTTTTCTCAGAAACTGATCTCGGAAAACTCTTTGGCGACTTGGGTCTGTACTCGAGGGTCCTGGAGTGACCTTTCTGACGAAGGTTGGCAGAGTCTGTCTTCGCAGATGTGTAGCGATGCCGGACGTGAAAATATACAGGAGTTGAGACAGATCGTTCAGCCATATCTTGATCCACACTTCTTGCAGGTAAAAATGCAGTGTTGTGGATATTGGAATGTTGTCTATGCCCTTCCGATATTGATAGTAAAGACGAGGAGCTTTGGTATTGAAGAGATATGGAATAATTATATCATAGAAACTGAGCACCGCTTTTCAAAAATGTTTTTTGAAAATTATATGGATTGTTCATCTCAACAAGAAAATTCTGAACTGCAAACAAAGCATCGTTCAACTGCAATTATAGTTATCCTAGACTGAAATTTATTCATGGATAAAGTTAAGTTCACAAAACAGTAAGCAACCACATCACCAAAGAGGAAACTCACTTTCAAACGGTCCGGGATCCCAGTACCTTAATCCAACAAACTTAATCTTGAACACGACGTTAATTCGGCCTTTCCATTCTCCTTTTCTTGTCGTTCCTTCAGACGGGACTCTCAGCATCCTCGTTCAACGGCACAGCAATCTTCGAGGAACTCTGGAAGTCCTACGAAGCAAGTCAAAACGTCTATTCTATGCTGACGTCGCAGAGTCCTTCCCTCAGGAGGAAGAGGGCGTTGGCGGAGGACCTCGACGCTGCCCTGTCCGAGGTTCCTGCGACGTCCCCCGAGACCATTCGGGAACTGAAGGACGCCGCTAGGATGACTCGACGTCTGCTCAGGAATCTGTGAGTTTTCCTTTTTTGGTTGCGTGGGGGAAAGGTAGCTTACTGGGGGGTGGTGTGTGTGTGTGTGTGTGTGTGTGTGTGTGTGTGCGTGTGTGTGTGTGTGTGTGTGTGTGTGTGTATGTGTGTGTGTGTGTGTATGCTTATTAGTACAATTATATCAAAATGTAAAAAAAAGACCCTTAAATTCTTGCACAATCCATCAAGCTACCCACACACGACCAATAAATAACCTCCACTGACCTTACGTTTAATTCTAATGGCACTCCCGCCCACCATTCATAAACTGCAGGTTGACAGCTTACTCCGAGCTGCTTAAGCGTGACTTCCAGGACGATGAAGCTTATTTCGCCTCTCTGCCTCATCACGTCCAGGTTTTCTACAACCCAAGCACGATGATAGATATTGCTGGTAAGGTTACTATTCCATTACTATTTCATTCATGACTGTATTCATGGTGGTGTTTATTTTCTTTTTTTTTGTAATTCGCGAGACTCGTTTTTTCTTCTTAGAGTGGTTTTTATTTTCTTTGAGGGATATTTTGTGTGGATTATTTGTCATTACGATTATGAAATGTATTAGTGATCTTACGATTTGATAAGTACATTTTGCTTTCGTGATTATTTTCGATATAGCGCGATAGTAAAATGACCTTAATCGATGAAATAACCATCGTTAGTAAAATGTACCTTTCAAACTACCATTCAGATGCGACCTCGTCTGTGGTGGAAATCATGATTCAGCTGATCGAGGTGACCTCTTCGCCATGGAAGGTCACTGACCTCTTACTCCATCCGGCTGTGAAAGGTCTCATTCGGGATGTCTTGCCGACTGCTGCGTGAGTTGATTTTTTTTCTTTCTTGTGGATATACCTGTTATGGTTTTGTGAATTTGTAAAGAATGGTGGTGTTTGTGTACACTTAACATAGATGTACGTGCACGAAGACACAGACATACACACAACATCAAAGTCACACTAACACACATACGTAGCGTAAGGGGCAAATTGTAGTGCAATGCAATACGAGACCAACACAATATATCATAGTGAAACACACACAGACACACACACACACACACAAACACAAACACAAACACACACACACAAACAAATCACACAAACACAAACAAACACACACAAACACAAACAAACACAAACCACACGCGACCCAACACACATGCTGCAAAACTCTAACACAGCCTCTCCAACCCGGCACAGGCTAGACGTGGTACAGACCATATTTGACTTCGTCGAGAACTCTACAGTAACGGTACCTGCGCCTATACCACAGGTCGTGCAGATTCTTAGCGCTACTCATGGCCTTCTTACTCGGATCAGAGGTACGTGTGTTTCGATTTGGTCAAGAATGTTTTTATTTTATTTTATTTTTTTATTTTTTCCAAGTGTAGAATTTGTAAGTTATTCTGGATGTTTCTCTTGATTTTTTTTTGTGTTGATATGGTATCAATTTCGTCTTGTTTGTACGATACTTGGAGATAAGTTTTTTTTGTAGCTTTTTATGTCAAGATTTATAAAAAGGTGTTTGTGAATGTTGTAATATCTGATGATTTGGTTTGCAAGTAAAGAAAATGTATGTTGTAAAAAAGTGAAAGAAATTAAGAAGGGAAGAAGCGCATGAAAAAGAAAAAGAAAACACAACACAAACCCATTTCAGTAATATATATATATATATATATATATATATATATATATATATATATATATATGTGTGTGTGTGTGTGTGTGTGTGTGTGTGTGTGTGTGTGTGTGTGTGTGTGTGTGTGTGTGTGTGTGTGTGTGTGTGTGTATGTGTGTGTTTGTGTGTGTGTGTGTGTGTATATATATATACATATGTATATATGTATATATGTATATATGTATATATATATATATATATATATATATATATATATATATATATATATATATATATATAAATCACACACGCACACACACACACACAAAAAAAAAAAAAAAGTAAACAAAAACAAATACAAAAAAACACAAACAAACGTACAAACACACACGCACATCTCAGCTCACCTAAACACCTAACAAAACCCATTTCCTCACAGACACCTCGTCGCCATGGCAGGAAATGCAACGCAATATGCCTTACTCAGCGGGTCTGCTGAAACAAGCAGGGATTTTGCCTCGACTGCTTGCTCTGCCTTACCTCTGGCTGCTGAAGGGAGTTCCGCAGGTGAGGGGAAGCGACGTGAGGGGAGATGGGGAATGAGGGGAAGCGACGTGAGGGGAGATGGGGAATGAGGGGAATTACAAAGAGAATGGGTGTTTGGGGGATTTGCATTTAAGGAACTGTATGTGTTGTATTATTATGGTTTTTATTATTGCTATTATTGTTATTATCATTATCATTATTATTATTATTATTATTATTATGATCATCATCACCATCATTATTGCTATTGTTATTATTGCCATTGTTGTTGTTGTTATCATTAATAATAATATTATTATCATTGCTATTGATATCTTCATTGATATCATCACTATTATCATTGGCATTATTGCTATCATCGCTGTCATTAATATTGTGATTATAATTACTATTATAATTATTATTATCATCATTATCATTATTTCATTCTATTAATGGCATAATTTTTATTTTATCCTTTTGGTCGTTATTTCAGCATCATTACCATTATGATTATAATCGTTATCATTATTATTTTCATCATTATTGCTATTATTTTTATTATTATTGTTATTATCGTTATCATTATCACTACCGTCGTCATCATCATCATCGTATCTACCTACTACTACCCTCAACACCCCCACCACAAACACCATCATCCTCACCACAACCATCATCACCATCACACCCACCGCCACCATAAAATAACAACCACATTCTCTCTCTCTCTCTCTCTCTCTCCCTGACCTCCTACTTCGTCAGGATGCCTTGCAAGTCCTAAGCAACGGAACGGCATGGCGGATGTACCCTTGTGACGAGACCTCCCTGGCTACCTTCTTCCCCGCGTCCTCCGAGGGCCTGCCAGGGACGTGGGCCTCCCTCGACCGCATCAAGGCCGAGGTCAAGCAGGTCGAGGACTACCTCTGTCAGAACTACAGCGCCATCGTCAACGAGGTCTCTTCAGATGCCAAGATGACGAATAGTGTTAGGGCTTTGGTGAGTGGTCGAGGGTCGTGGTCAGTCGTGTTTACTCTTTGTCCTTTTTGATGTCCAGTGGTTGTTAGGACTAAGTACCTTCTTTGAGGGATTTTGTTTATTTCAATCGATTACTTTTTTTATTATTATCTTAGTGTTTTGTTAGTCTTTAAAGTGTTAAAAACAATCATGAAAAAAAATGTGTTTGGGTATAACATATAAGCATCGAAGTATTTAATATTTTCACTATTGACAAATATACAAATACTTTCCTTTCTCTCATCAGAGGGAAAAAACTCGTAGGCTCACAAATACACGTACACATACATTTACAAATGATTATCTTTGTAGCAAAATGCAAAGTTTTTTTTTTTCGAAAATCCCATGAACCGAAAACGTCATAAACCCCGCATAGCTGATAGCAAGACAAGATCATAATAACACACTCAAGAGTTCTCAGAGGAGCCTCGAATGTGGTCCTCCACCCCTTCCCTATTTCCCTCTCTCTCTCTCTCTCTCTCTCGATGTCCTCCTTTGACTCCTAATCCTTTCATTTGACTCCCGGACTTTGACCCCCCTTTTTGGACTCTTCCGAGCCCACGTAGCACCCCCTCCCCCTTCCCAGCACCCACCTCACACGTCGGAATTCGCAGGTGGATGACCTAAGACCAGGTGCCATCGAGGTCAGTGCCACTATCGAGATCCTTCGATCCTTCCCCGAGCTACTCATGTCCCTGGATCTGAATCAGCTGCTTCAGGAGGTCACCACGCCCGGAGGAGTGTCTCTCCAGCAGGAGTTTGCGGACGCTTTCACTGGGACTTTCCCTCGAGATGATACTGCCAGGTTAGTGCTGGTTTGAAGTGCTGGATGGCTTGTTCATTTTCCTTTTTTATTCTTTTTTGTTGATAACAATAGTGATGTACTTTAAGAGGATATTAGATGATGGAATATTATGTGTACATATATACTTACATGCACGCGCGCACGCGCGCACACACACACACACACACACACACACACACACACACACACACACACACACACACACACACACACACACACACACACACACACAGATACACACACAGATACACACACACACACACACACACACACACACACACACACACACACACACACACACACACACACACACACACACACACACACACACACACACACAGATACACACACACACACACACACACACACACACACACACACACACACACACACACACACACACACACACACACACACACACACACACACACACCCATAACATAAGAAAACGCTATCTGTTACTTAATCATTCACTTCATCCACAGCATTCTGGTGGACATGCTCGACAAGGGCTTACTGTACCTGGCCTCAGACAGCCTCACCTCCGCCACAATCCGCAGTATTCGTCAGGGAATGTTTCATGCACAAGCAATTGCAGAGGAACTTACGGCCGTGCTTGAAGGTTATTTTGCTCTTTGTCCTCTTGAATTTTGTTGTAGTTTTTTTTTTAATGGTGTGTTGGGTTTGATTGTAAAATCATGTACTATAATTCATGATTATTCAAATGATGGAAGTGCAGTCTTCTCTGAAACGACTTCACTGTAGTATATAAATATGAATAATTCATTATTTTTTATCCATAAAATGTATTTATTTAATGCATTCTCAATTCCCCACCTACAGATCCACTCCCAATTCACAAATCATAAATCCATTCACAATTCCACACCCACAAACCCATTCATAAATCTTCTGTTTATTTACTTTACTGCAGCCAAGGGGACTCTCGCCTCGATCCTGGGTGTCCCTGACGACTACCTTCCCCTCGTCCTTCTTCAGGAGAGCCCCAACGGCACCGCCTCCTTCCTGGTGGAGGAACTGACCTCTCTCGCCATGTCAGTTCTCAAGGTGGGTATTTTGGGGGAACACTCGGTGGTATGAGGACTGGAGGGTGTGAAATGGTTTAGCTTTTTGTATACGCTTTTCATTGTTTTTTTCTACGAACACAGGCAGATATGATGTCCGTTATGTGAAATGATTTAGTTTTTTGTTTACTTTTTTATTTTTTTATTTTATTTTTATTATGCAATACTGATAAGCTCTATGCAATATTAGTAGGTTCTATGCATCTCTCCTATTAATTTTCATCTTGGTATTCGCAGGAGCAGAAAATCGGCCCTGAGTGGGTGGGCGGGGTGTGCAACAGGAGCAAGGGCGTGAGCAGTGTGGTCCAGTTAGTGTGCTACTTTCTAGACAACCCACAGGCGCCCACTCTACATTCCAACCTCACCGTCGCTATTTCCACGGCTGTGGTAAGACCTGTGACAGTTTTCATGTACAATCTTACGTGTTCTTCCGTGTGTTATTCGTTCTGTAAGCTTCCCTGCAATTGCTGAGACTAATCCCAACTCTTGCTGATCTGCAGGAGAGCTTCGCGAACCCGAATGGAGTTGTTCCTGAGGTGAAGCTAAAGGATGTGTTTAGCAGCGTGGCTCTTCTGGTGGATCGTCTGCAGGGCTTTGACTTGAACGGTCTTCTTGACTTGAGTTTAGTGGACGCCTTCCTCAACGCTTCCATGAAGGAACTGGAGGTTTTCAAGGAAGAACTTGTCGACCTGCAGAAGACATGGTTAGTCACGAGTGCCTAAGCTTCATCCTGAACTTAGATATTCCTATTAACTTAGAAATTACGTTTTTTTCCACTAATGCCCTGTCCCCTTCCCCCTCCTATTTGTATCTCTGGTTTTCAAAGACGCAATTTTCTTATCGCCTTTTCTTTATCATGTATCGTAGGATCTGGAAGGCTGCAGATTCCTTCGTGTCGCAGAATCAGAACGTGTCTGAGGTGGTCAGGAAAGCCCGCGTCGTTCTCATATACATCTTGCAGTGGCTGCCACCGTCACCAGGTATATTGACAGATTTTTTTCTTTTTTTTTCTTCTTCACACGAGAGGCGTCTGTTTGGTGTTATGATATATATCTTTTATCTAAGTTGTGAGTGATCACTTCTGGTGATTATGAAGACGGTTATGAATTTTACTAGGTTAGTTTAACGACCATCAGTCATGTTAATTGGTACTATGGGAACAAAAATTACACCATAACAGAAGGAATTCAAGAAGTATCTCCCATATCCCTCCCATCTACACGATATCTTACAGATGACCTGAGCTCGTTACTCCCTCAACCTGTGATGGACCTCCACTACCTCCTCAATACCACCTGGATAGATCTGCTGGACGGATTTGACTATAACCTCATGCTCAACCCTGGCCTCGTTAACCTCACTCTACCAGAAATATGTTCCTCGACCTATAACCTCCAGGAACCAACGGGAGGCGCTGGCAATTTTCGGGACATGCTGGAAACGTTCTGTCAGCTGGTATCGGATCTCGCTTCGGAGGATTGGCTGCAGATCCAGAAACTGTTGAGTGACTTGGTTAGTTGATGTGTCTTTCTTTTCTCCTTGTGTTTCATTATCCAAATTACTTAATAATCATGCTTCTATGTTATGTCCGTGCTGTGTTAATGTCGTGTTCGTGTCACGAAAGTAGTATTCTAGAACGTAAAAGCGTGGCGAATGACAATGCCCAAACGACGAATTCATAAGAGAAACTACAGTCACATATATCGCAAACAGAAGATAGTTAAATTCTGTTACGAATCATTTGTTGTACTTGTCTAAGCTACATAAAAAACAGGATGAGAGGGATCATGTATTTATATATAGATCATCCTTATTTTGTGCATATTTACTGCACATATATGCGCATCTTCTGTATATCACATATACAGATTTAATTTATACATATTTCACATAATTATATACTTTAACTTTACGTTCCTGACTACAGTTATCATTCATTTAATTTTATCTTCACCCTCCTTCGAAAAATCCTTCAAAAGGTAAACAAACTCAAAATCAACAGAGACCCCACGTTATCCTAAAATAATTTGTAATCCAAATCTAGGACAATGATATCTAATCTATCCAAATATAGATATTTATTCGCAAACGTAATGCTCATCTAAAGTATTGGTAGCAAAGTTAGACTAAAAGCATATATTTTTTCGCTCGTGTAAACTATCGTGACAACCCTACCCTCTTGTTACGGATTTTCCATGATCGTTCCAATAATTTCGCCGCATTTGCCACGACTTTGCCACGTGTTGACACACAGTTGACACGCTATTGACACGAACACGGGCTTCTAGAATACCAATTACAGCATATCCATGCCATGTACTTTCTACACTAGGAACTTAGAATAAATTTATTCATCCCACTCTCCTTCCCATCACTCCAGGAGAAAGACGAAAATTCTAAACAGGATGGAAAGAAAGGTCGTGAGTCAGTCAGTCAAGAAATCTACGATCTCGGTCAGCAAGTGTACTATCGCCTGGAAATCTTACTGGAGGGAGGCGAATCGTCCTTGTTGCACGAAACGTTGCTTGAACTGCAATCGTACTTGAGTTGGGAGAATTGGGAGGAGCTCTTGATGAGAGTCAAAGCGAGGAAGGAAAATAGGTATGGATTTTTTCTTCTTTTTTGTTTGTGTGTTTGAATGTTATTGTGTTTTTTCTTTATCTTATTTTTTTCAGTTTATTTATTTGTTTGTTGATTTATTCGTGTTTGTTTTATCTATTCACTTATCTGTTCTTTATCTGTTTATTCATTTATTCGTCTTTTAGTTCATTTATTTATTCATATGTTTATTCTTTTATTTATTCATTTGCTTGTCTATCTATCTATCTATCTATCTGTCTATTTCTTCATTCGTCTACTTTCCTTTTTATGTATATTATATATATATATATATATACATATATATGTATATATACATATATATATATATACATATATATATATATATATACATATATATATATAATTTAATTTAATTGGGCTCTTCTCTTCCTTTCTTTGTTTCTTTCTTTCTATCTGGTTTGGTCTTTTCTCTTCTTCCCCTTCCCCATTCTCACTTTCACACCAATTCTCTCGTTTCCCCTATTCTCCCTTCTTTAGTTTTTTATTCTCTCTGCCTTTTGTTTCCCCCTTCTCTCTCTCTCTCTCTCTGCCTTTTGTTTCCCCCTTCTCTCTCTCTCTCTCTCTCCCTCTCTCTCTCTCTCTCTCTCTCTCTCTCTCTCTCTCTCTCTCTCTCTCTCTCTCTCTCTCTCTCTCTCTCTCTCTCTCTCTCTCTCTCTCTCTCTCTCTCACTTTCCCTTTCTTTTCATCTTTCTACTCACTTCCTTCCCCCTCTCTTTCCCACCATCCCTCTCCCCTCCCCCTCCTCCCTCCCACCATCCCTCTCCCTCTCCCCTCCCCCTCCTCCACTCCTCCCACCCACCATCCCTCTCCCTCCTCAACAACCCCTCCCCCCTCCCCTACCCCCATCCCCCATCCTACCCCCACCCCACACCACCCAACCATCCCAACACCAAAAGACATCCTCATCTCATCTCATCTTCTTCCTCAGCACCTTCGGAGATCTGATGCCGGCGCTGGAGATGCTGCTGAAGGGCCTTGGAGGTGGCACCGATCCCATGGCACCTTATCACATCATGAGGGCTGTGTTCCTTAAAGTATCCTTGGGACGTTACTTGCTTGGTAAGACAAAGGAAGGAAGGAGGGTGGGGGGTGGGGGGGGTCGTGTTATCTAAGTGGTAGTGGGAATGATGGTGAAGGGGATGGTGATGTTGGTGATGATGATGGTGATAGTAGTAGTAGCTGTAGTATTAGTAATTGTAGTAGTAGTAGTACTAGAAGTAGTAACGATGATGAGGATAATAATAGTAATAATAGTGATTACGATGATAACAGTAGCAATAATGACAATAGCTATTGTAATTATGATGTATTAATATCAACAACAAAAATATCCCCCTCCCTTCCCCTCCCCCACATAGCCACCAATATTGCTGAACTTCTCGGCGTGACTTCAACGCTACGGAGCCTCGTGGAAGCCGTGACGTCACAGCTGCCCTATGCCCTGAGGGAGGTGGTTGTCGCCGTGGCACAGGAGCCTAAGGAGGTCAGTTACGAGGTCATTCGTGGCTCTCAGTCATTTCGAAAAGTGTGAAGGAAAAATTTGAGAGTTGGATGACCGTGGTTGATTTTTTTTTTTTTTTATGATCGTTTTCATAACAAGGTCTTGTTGTTTTTGAAATGTGATTGAGTTTCATAAGTCATAAGTTTCGAGTTTCATTATAGTTTTCATGATTAAAAAGTTTTATTTGCAACTGACAAAAAGCGACTGCGTTTCATTATTTTTGTCTAATCGTTTTCATAGTAAAGTTTTGCTTTCTTAATAAGTTGTGAAACATTATCAGACCAAAAGCCAAAGAGAAACAGAAATATATGTTTTTTAAGATAATGTTTTTTATTTTTTTATAATATATCTCTTGTTAGGAGATATACAGAATACAAAATCTTATACAGAAAAACTACTAGATTCTAGTCAATAAAATACCATCAGTATAAAATGAATCGGAGAAGAGAATCTGAAGGTGATGCATACCTAATTCAAGGTCTGAAGAGAGATCGAATAAGGAAAATCTAATAGGGTTTATTAAGCAAAACAATTAGATCTTCAGCTATTTTAAGTCTATAAAAATCCTAATTAGTCCTATCCGGGACTAATTATAATTATGTCTGTTAGAGTTAGGATTAGTTATAAGCAGGTTCATTCGGGATTAATTATAAGCAATTCTTTCTGGAACTGAATATAATATAGAAAGTCTATTCGAAATTAATTAATAGTAAATCACTCTTCCTTTCCCCTTCCCTCTTCATATCCCCCCTTATTCCTTCTCTCTTCTCTTCCCCCTTCCCATTTCCTTCCCCTCCCCATTCCCCATTTCCCTTTTCCCCATTTCCCTTCCCCCTTCCCTTTTCCCCTTTCCCCCTCTCCCATTCCCCTCCCTTTCCCCATTCCATTCCCCATTCCCCATCTCCCTTTCCCCTTCCCCTCCCCCCTCCCCCATTTCTCTTCCCCCTTCACCCATCCCCTTTCCCTCTTCCCCATCTCCCATTTCCCTCCCCATTCCCCATTTCCCTTCCCCCTTCCCACTTCCCCATCCCCCTCTCCCATTCTCCATTCCCCATCCCCCTCCCCCTTCCCCCTTTCTCCATCCCCCTTACCCCTAACCCCATTTCCCCCATCCCCCTTACCCCTAACCCCATTTCCCCCATCCCCCTTCCCCATTCCCTTTCCCCTCCCCAGGTGGCCCAAATCCTCGAGTCCCTCAGCGAAGAGTCTTGGTCGTCCGTGTGCCAATGGAACGTCTCGCAGATTGGCCAATCACTCCAAGCGTTTAAGGACAGCGTCTGCCAAGCAAACCCGCAGGATATCGTCGGTGACCTCAATACGCTTCTGAGGATTGACGTCCTGCAGGTATGAATGTTGTTGATGCTTTTTTTTTATCAATTGGATTTTTTTATGCTAGAATTGTCTTATCTTATCTTGCGTTAAGGTCTATCCGAGGTCATAAGAATAGAAAAATACAAAAATAAAATATAAACATGAAAGACATATACGCACATTTATACATCCATAGTAAAATATTTTAACAAGGCCCAAAACCTCTTAGAGCAGAAGCGAAAAATAAACTGAACTTCATTCTTGATATATATATATATATATATATATATATATATGAATGCATACATATATATACATATACATATACATATATATGCATGCATGCATACATACATACATATGTATACACATATATACATATACATATACATATACATATATATATATACACACATGCATACATACAGACATACATACATACATACGCATATACAAACATACAGTAAAACATTCATCCAATCCCCAAACCTCTTGAAACAAACAACAACAAACCCGAACCTCATTCTTAAAAAAAAATGCCCCCTCCCCCACCCCCCAAAAAAAAAAAAAAAAAAAAAAAAAAAAAAAACTTTCCGACAGGGTACCACCCCCATCCATCTCGAAGAGGTTCTCAACGCAAGCCTAAGCTTAGTCGCCGACCTGAAGACCCAGGACTCACTTCTCGAGAAATTTGAAGACCCCGTGACCTATCTCGGGCTGGGGAAATGGGTCAACCTGCCGAGTCTGGTGTTCAACGTGACGGCGGATGAGATGTGGGAGAATGGGTGAGCTAGTGGCAGGTTGTTGTCGATATTGAATAGATTCGTGATTGAAAAAAAGACAGTTGCAATTACATTAACAATGATAGTGATAGTGAGAGTAATGATGATGATATTAATGGTTATGATAATGATAATGATGGCTATATTATTGATGATAATAGT
>NW_028234442.1:16043370-16048370 GCF_977035675.1 Penaeus japonicus
CTTGCTTTTTCTATTCTCCCAACCGAGTGGCTTCTACATCAATACATTCAGTCCACTATACCTAATCCTATAGTCAATATAGGCCTGTAATATCCTGCCATATTTTTCTCCAACTCAAGGGGTTCCTAGATCCCTATGTTCAATCCGCTCTACCCAATTCAACCAATATAGACCTGTGATATTCCATTTCAATTCACTAAACCCAATCATATAGTCAACTAATATAGGCCTGAGATATCCTGCCATACTTTTTCCAACTCAAGGTTGTTCTTATGTCCCCACATTCAATCCACTCTACCTAATTCAACCAAAATAGGCCTATGATTCCTGCTATATTTGCTCCAACTCAATGTACTTCCTACAACAAGGTAGTTCCTACATCCCTATGTTCAATCCACTCTACCCAATTCAACCAAAATAGACTTGCGATATCCTTCTTTCGTCCAAACCAGAGTGGCTCGAGGACTAGTCATGGCCACAAATTCACTGCTGCCGTTGGTGAAACAAGGACCAACTTACGAAATGCAACGTTATGCCGAAGTCCTTATCTATATTATGACAGTGCTTGAACCCATTGCTAAGCCAGGTTAGTTATATAGAGAAAGCGTGTTTTAGAATGATAAGATGAGATAAAGTCTGGTTTGACTGAGAGAGAGAGAGAGAGAGAGAGAGGAAAATAATCAGAATAGTTCGTAAAATGGTAAAGCAAAAAGTGCAAACTGTCCAAAGCGCAACGGGAAATTTGCCTAACATCGCCAACTCTCGCTACAGGCTCAACGTCGTTATACAATCGCCTCATGGACCCAACAGGGTTTCAAGAATTGTTGGAAGAGTACAAAGACGTTGTAGAGAATTTTAACACCAGGAGAGCAGAACTCCAGCTGCAGTACCAGGTAAGTCTTAACGAACTAAGGCAATATTTTGTTATCATTATTTTTAGATCAGTTTGATGGTATCGCAAAAAGGGGTATGTGGTCGAATATATTGTTTATTTTGTTATTTTGTAAAGCTTTGTATCCTACCAAAATGGATGGATGTTTAATAACTTCAAATAATAATTCATTTGGATTTAAGACTCTTGTCATACTTTTGTATAACTTAATTGTTTGAGGTCACATATATCACATACAGTAGTTAGAAATGCACTTCGTAAGTGGCACTTCATGTACTGAGTGATATTACCTATATCAAGGTATACCTAAAACTACCATGTATGGAGATAAAGGAATGGACTACATTATCATACATTGCATATTAATGTTCTGTAGTTGAACTAAATGTTAATCAGAGGTTAATACATAATCACTACCCGCTAACCATCACAACGACGCCATTTTCGTGATAGTTACTAATGGTGGAAGGATCAAGCGATCTCCGACTTGTTCTGAAAGAGTTTGCGGCCAGACTCAGAGACTCGCCATTGTGGCTGAGCGTGACCACCAGCATAGCAAACGGACTCTCGGGAAAGGAGCGTCCTGCTACGGAGGTGCTCGAAATGCTAGAAGGAGCCGTGGCCATACTCCCTTCGCAGTGGTTAGGCTACGTTCACTCCCAACCCAGCTGGAGCGAGGCAGAGTTTAGCTTCCTTCTGCACGCCACAGTAAGGCGGCACGGATTCGAAGCTCCAATGCTTTCTCTCACGGAAATGAATACATTTATATTTTTTCTTCTTCTTCCTTTGGAAATTTCGCTCGTGATGCAGAAATCCAAGATGCTATGTGAGATTCCTAAGATGGCTTACGTTTTACTGCAAATTTTGTTATTGTTGACGCAGCTGCTGGAAACCTGCTGGAATTCAGAGCAGGCAATGAGACATTCCATACGCTGACGCTTTCGGTCTGAATTCTTTCCAGACTTTTCTTCTGTGAGCTGTGTCTATACTTGTAAATACATATATATTTTCTGTAGACTTGTTTTTGTGTGGTTGTTGGGGGGGGGGGGGGTACTCGTACACTACTGCATATAGATTGAGAAATATGCAATGGTATTGATGTATTGCGTCCTTTTCTCATATAAGATGTATATTTGTGGATACTCTAATGTATCTATTCCGTATAGGTAAATTACAAAATAAATTCCCAAGTATTGAATAACTATGCCTTCACTGTAGATATACCCCAAATATGCTACTTGAAAATACAAAATAGTGTGAGTAGGGAGGAAAGAAATATTACACTGTACCTATTTCTTGTCAAACTATAACTTTAATATTTTTCTCGTTTAATTATGTTCCATACTATTTTCTGAAGACTTACATTGACTCTTCTAATGATTGAAGGACTTTTTTCGGTAGTAAGCATATTTACGAAAGTGATTTCAAGCTTTTATGGAGTCTTTAATTTCAGAATATGAATGACAAAAGACTACCATATTGATACTATGGGCGAAAAGTCACTATAGATAAAAGACAATAATATATTTCATAGGTTATGTGTAATTCGATTTAAAAAGAAAACGATAGAGTTAGATTGACGTCACTGCGTAAACAAGACGTTTCCTATTTCTTTTTTCCGTGTTCGTTTATTCTTATTTTTCAGTGGAAGGAAAAGACACTCTACACGAAATACGCTTATTTTGAGTTTTTTTTCTGCCATTTTAACAACATCGCTAGTCGATGTTCAGGGAGGTAGTCCTGTATTATAATACACATCAATTGTGTTTCGTTTATTATATCGAACGCTAAATCATTTTGCACAGATTTTTAATATTGCTTGATGTAAATATGCACGCCAATATAAAACATAATATGTAGCATAAATGTGATATATAATAACATTCAATAAATAAAATAACATAAAATTAATACCCATTGTTTCCCACTGATTTTCTTGTATTTCCATTTCCTTCTTATGTTGAATTGTCAATCAACCTTCCCTCCTTACAGTTGCACATGGGCTCGGTCCTCGCCGACGGTGTTGCAGCAGAAGACGTCATTCTGGCCCAAGAAAGTGCTATGAGGAATGCTAGCCTGGCAAATCTCCTCGCCGACTTCAGAACTTCTGTCATGGCGGCGGCGGAGAAGCTCGTGGCGGGAGATGCGGTGTCTTTGCCCTCCTTCTCGAATTTTCTCTCCGTTGTGATGCAGAATGCGATGGAGAATTGGGATACTGTGTTCAAGATGGCGTGAGTGTTGAGTACTTCTTGGTGTGAGATTTTTAGTGTAAATCTTGATGGATATGGTGAGATTCGGGTATTCAACTGCTCTGATTATTAATTTGCCAAACTGCAAGGACACAATAAGTTAGTTAATATCATATATGAGCCTGTCGCTTTTATCCCTAACTCCCATTTTCCTCATATTTCCCTTTTCCTCATTTTTGAACGTTCTCCTTCCACGTCACAGCGAAGAGCCCCTTTGTGAGACCTTTCTGTCGTCGGAACAAGCAGTCTCCAGTGTGCGTTTAGCCTCCGTCCTGCATGTGAAAGCACGACGGCATCTAGCTATGTGGGACCGCTATGTGGACTTCATATGTGACATTGATGCTAAGGATCTCGACGACCTCGTAAACCAAACGATGAAGGAGTTCGGTTGGCGTGAAGATATTGCTGAAGTAAATGGCACTTTTTGGTTGATTATTATTATTATTTATTTTTATTTTATTTTATTATTATTTTTTTTTTTTTTTTTTTGAGAACCTAGATGAGTTTGTGGTTTATTATTGTGGTATTTCTGATGTGGTTTATTCTGTGATGTATTCGTTTTGATAGGATTTTCGTTTTACAATGTTTTCCCTCTGGGTTACAGATAGAGGAAGGGAGTTATACGACGAACAGTTCGCTTGACTGCCCTTTCGTCTTCAACCAGTCGAGACTCTTACGCCAGGAGGTAAAATAAATCAAACACAAGTGACCTCCACAGAAAATCAAACTTAGGTCAAATTTAAGTCAGATATAATGGTATAAGGCTAACTTAATCTGTGGTTGGTCGTGGTAGTCTTGATAGCGTAGAGAAATAAGTTTCCTCCAATTCCCATGAATGCTTAGTTGTTTATGTTGTGTGCGGCAGGTGGATACCCTCGTGGGCCGGTACGTTGACGACGAGGCAGCAAGGGAGCGTTTGCAAAGCTGTGCAACGGACGCCATCAACTCCACCGCCTGGTTACAGCTCAAAGGGTGAGAAAATGGGAGGAACGATTTATAGACCGCGGTTTATCAATACTGTAGCGTATTAGTATTTGTTATGATTACATATACGTTGTTTACACATTTGTTTTTTTTAAGGATGTAAGAAGCCACTTTTGTTTATACAGAGTTGTCTGAACAGATCTGCGAGTATACTCTATGGATGTACAGTATTCTTTACATATACACAAGCAATAGTTTCTCATCTACCGCATTCCAGCATCACTCTTACACCCTAAATATACCTAGAAACAGCACATCACAGTGAACACAATCACATTAATAACTTGTCGACCCAGGCTGTTAAAGGCAGCCGGTGACGTCATGGCTCTGGCTCCCATCGGCAACTTGACGACCGCAATCACCACGGCCCTCTCCAAACTCTCTGGCTCGTCGTCGGTTCTAAGGGCACTCACCTCCAGGCTGGCCGTCCGCGTGCCCTTCGCTAGCATCCTTGTGAGGAACTTCGAGCAGGAGCTCAACATGAGTGCGAAGATCGAGGCCATGATCAAGGAGGACCTCTTGGTGGACGTGAATCGGGTGAGGTTTCGCTCCGGTCGTGTTTCCGTGAGATTGACTGTCGTGTGGTCAAAGTTGAAAAAAAAAAAAAAAAAAAAAAAAAAAAAAAAAATATATATATATATATATATATATATATATATATATATATATATATATAAAATATACATATATGCATACATACATATACATATATACATATATGCTCATATGTAATATCCATCTTACGTCAGATCTATGGAACGGACTCGCACACCCTGGCCGCCCTGCTGTCCTCGCTGGAAGACATGAAGAAAGTAATACGGAAAAGAGACGAGACGGAGAACAGCGGAGTGAAGAAGAGAAATACCGATGACATG
>NW_028234442.1:16053370-16078370 GCF_977035675.1 Penaeus japonicus
ATGTAGGTCTATGATGGGTTGATCGACATGAGGGTGGGAGGGATCTGCCATGTAGGTCTATGTTGGGTTGATCGGTATGAGGGTAGGAGAGATCTGTCATGTAGGTCTATGTTGGGTTGATCGATATGAGGGTGGGAGAGATCTGTCATGTAGGTCTATGTTGGGTTGATCGACATGAGGGTGGGAGAGATCTGTCATGTAGGTCTATGTTGGGTTGATCGGTATGAGGGTAGGAGAGATCTGTCATGTAGGTCTATGTTGGGTTGATCGATATGAGGGCGGGAGAGATCTGTCATGTAGGTCTATGTTGGGTTGATCGGCATGAGGGTGGGAGAGATCTGTCATGTAGGTCTATGTTGGGTTGATCGATATGAGGGTGGGAGAGATCTGTCATGTAGGTCTATGTTGGGTTGATCGATATGAGGGTGGGAGAGATCTGTCATGTAGGTCTATGTTGGGTTGATCGACATGAGGGTGGGAGAGATCTGTCATGTAGGTCTATGTTGGGTTGATAGACATGAGGGTAGGAGAGATCTGTCATGTAGGTCTATGTTGGGTTGATCGATATGAGGGCGGGAGAGATCTGTCATGTAGGTCTATGTTGGGTTGATCGGTATGAGGGTAGGAGAGATCTGTCATGTAGGTCTATGTTGGGTTGATCGATATGAGGGTGGGAGAGATCTGTCATGTAGGTCTATGTTGGGTTAATCGACATGAGGGCGGGAGAGATCTTTGTGGGTTATGTTGGGTTGATGAATGAGGGGGGGGAGAGATCTTCATGTAGGTTTTTTGGGTTGTCGTATGGGGTGGGGGATTGTATGTAGGTTATTTTGGGGTTTGATAAATTGAGGGTGGGAGAGATCTGTCATGTAGGTCTATGTTGGGTTAATCGACATGAGGGTGGGGGTTTTTTTATGTGTTTGTGGGTTGAGATTGGGGTTTTGGGGGTTTTTGGGGTGTGATTTTTTTATAGTTATTAATTATTATTTTATTTTTGGATTTTATAAATTATTATTTTTATGTAGGTTATTTTTTTTTTTGCAATTCTTAAATGCATAAAAAATTATTTTCAGTAACAAATTTTTCATAAAAGTAATTAACCAAAAAAAGACAAAAAAACTATTGAACCACACTAACAATCTTCATTCATATAAAAACAGATTCCACCAACATCTGCACGAAGCTTTACGAAGAACTCGAGACTCTTCCAGGCGGGAAAGTGATCTTGCATTTCGTTAAACCGTTGCTCATCGGCAAGATCTATTACACACCCGATAACGCCATCACACGCAAGATCATCACCCAGGTAGGTTATAGGTTATACATTACGCGAGTGGGATTAATTAGAGAGAGGGAAGTATTTATGACCGTTGGAATTTTTGAACGTCAGGTTGGATGTTGAGTGATGGAATTATCCGGGTTTGAAGTGTTTGTTCTAATATATCTTAAGTGTTTTTGAGAAGGTTTCATACGAGTTTGCAATAATAATCCTGTGGCGTTACGATCTTTTCAATGATTTATTTAAAGTAACGAAAAGGGATGCTCTTTTTTAGGCCAACGAGACCTTCGCAAATGTAGCGCGACAGCAGACGGCGCTCAGGAAGCTTCGAGAAGGCACGAAGAACCTGACCAGTCTCAATTTCAAGGCTGAAGACCTCCAGGTAGGCCTATTGTACCCTTTTTCCATGCCCCCTTTTCGTATATCTGATTATATAATGTTGTTTTATTCATATTTTCCTTTTATCATGCTTGGATCTTTATTAATTCCTTCCCATATTTCCTTTTATGTCGCTCCGATTTCTTTTGTTTTCTTCGTTTTCTGCTTCATCATAGTTTTCTTTGCTTCTATTCTACTTAAGTATTGCGTAGTGCTTTTTTTTCTCTCGACATTCCGCGGCGTATTTTTAATTTTAATTTTTCCTTTTCTTTCTTTCTTTTCGCCCCCATTTTCTTTATACTCGAATGCGTTCCATCCTCGCATGTCCCGAAACCAAAATAAAGGAGGGAAGACTGTATACGGGAAAAAAAACATTCCTTAGAAACAAGAATAACGGCATAATCTCTCCGCAGAAACTGGAGGACACCCTCTCGATACCTTGGGTGAAGGGGATGATGCAACAATTCCTCCCGGAGGCTTTGGTTCTTCCTGCAGAAGGTGACCTCGACCAAAAGTCAATGCGGCTCCAGGAGGCTATCAACTTGGTCACGGTCAGTTGCGATTCTTTGGTTTTTTTTTTTTTTTTTTTTTTTTTTTTTTTTGGGGGGGAGGGGCTTGTTCGTGTCTCTGTTTGTTTTTTTCTGTCCATCTCTCTTTTTGTATTTATATGTAGACGTGCACGCAGAGAGAGGGAGGGAGAGGGAGAGGGTGAGGGTGAGGGTAAAAGGGAGAGAGAGAGAGAGAGAGAGAGAGAGAGAGAGAGAGAGAGAGAGAGAGAGAGAGAGGCCACCGATCTAACCACTAACCACAAACAATAATCTTTTAACAGGAGTTCCCTGATATCCTGGACGTCGGGGAGAAGCTCATGTCCTGCATGAATCTGCAGAGGTTCCATGCCGTGCCCAACGAACACGAAATGCTTAAGGAAGCCAACTTGGTAGTGGACTCCTTCGGGTTCCTTGCGGGTGAGATAATCAATCGAAATTTCTCAAAAGTATTTTACGAGTGTTACGTTTACTAAGTCGAGGTTCTGCCATGAAAAGGGAAGTCCTGTATTTATCTATTTCATCTATTTTTTTCTAAATCGTTCTACTTGTCAAGGTGTTGTGTTCGAGGGCGTAGGGAAGACGGGGGACACGGAAGAGGCGATTCCAACGAAGCTCAAGTATTCCATAAGGGTTGACTACGAGAAAACGCCATCAACATTCAACCTGGGACCGAGGTCAGTAGACTGAGCCACATAAAAAAAACTCATAGATACTCGACGAAATCAAAACACACGAGGCAATACACGTAATCCTCCTCTCATAAGTACATCACATACAACAAATTGTATTAACTCATCTCGGAAACAGACAGCACATCAAAACAAACGAACCAATTCAAAACTCAATCCTTACACTAACTACCATCCATAACTCTCTCTCTCTCTCGCTACCAGATTCTGGCGACCGGGACCTTACTCCAACATGGCGGTGCACATGCGGTACCACCAGGGCTTCCTCCTACTGCAGGAGATGATGGACAACGCCATTCTCAAACTCCAGTACAGGACCAACAGCCCTTCCGGAGACGCGGAGATGATATCAAGAGCGAAGAGGCAAGCGGCGACGAGTTTGAGTGACGAGGAGATAAACGCCTTGCTGAACCTACCCGTATACACCAAGCAACAGCCTTACCCGTGTTATGAAAAGGATGAGTTAGTATTCTTGTTGTTGTTTGTTTTTCGTTGGTCATTTATTATTTATTGGATTGATTGTTAGTTAATTTAGTTTGTATTATTCCTGTTGCTAGTTTATTTTCCGTAGCTAGTGTTCTTTGTCCAAATGCTGAAAGTATGTAATTGACACTTACACAGAAATAAACAGATGGATGAATAAATTTATATATATATATATCTATATATATATATATATATATATATATATATATATATATATATGTATATATATATATATATATATATATGTATATATATATATATATATATATGTATATATATGTATATATATATATATAGATAGATAGATAGATAGATAGATAGACGGATACATGAATGGATAGATAGATAAATAAATAGTAGGTAGGTAGACAGATAGATAGATAGATAGATAGTAGGTTGACAGAATGATAGATAGACAGTTAAATATATAAATAGATTTGTAGAGATATATAAATAGATAGATAGTTAAGTAGATAGACAGATATACGGATAAATATCAATATGAATACATAAAAAGCTTGATAGCTAAATAGATGAATAGAAAACTAGATAGATAAATCGATATATAGATAGTTGAATAAATAGATATCATTATAGATAGACACAAAGCTAGACAGACAAATAAATAGATAAACAGATTAATAAATACATAGATAAATAGATAGGTAGATACAACGATATATAGATATTGATAGAGATACATGTACACGTTCGCTTTGCTCTCCCCTTTCAGATTCCTCGTGATGATGAACGAATCCCCTGTCATGAGTTTGGTCTTTTCCTTCGTGGTCTTCACCGTCTACGTCGTGTTCCTTATTCGACACCTCATACAGGAACGGCAGTCCAGGAACAAACAGGTGAGATGAGAGAAGGACGCGCGCATGTTGTGTTTTGTGTGTGTGTCCTTTAGGGATTTATGTGTTGTTTTTTTGTTTTGTTTTTTGTGTGTATGTGGGTTTTATTTTGTTATTCTCTCTGGGAGATGGTGGTCTATGGAGGTCATTCCTTTCTTGGTCAGCTATTGCGGTTTTGTGTCTTCTGTTTGCCGTTTGTTCCTTGAGTTTCGTTATTCCATTGGGGTATCTTGTCCTTGGATTTGTCTTTGGTCTTGTCCTTGGTCTCCTGGTGTTGCCTATTCTGCAATCCGTTGATTTATTTGTTAACTTGTCTTGTCTTCGACGGACTTGTCCTGTCCATCATCACTTCTTTTTAATGTTCTTTAGTATGTCTTTTACTTTGGTCTGTTCTTTACTCCGTGTTGCCCTGTTTGTGGTCCATTAGGTGACAGAACTCCCCCCCCCCAAAAAAAAAAAAAAAATACTATACATATATACCTATCACATCAATTAATCGAAGCTTTCCAAATAAATCATAGATAAAAAAAAAAGTTACAACCACCCATTCCTCAACAGATACAAGAGGTGATGGGCCTGCGGTCGTGGGTGGACCTGCTGGCCTGGCTGTTCTTCTCCCTCCTCCTGATGGTGACGCTACTGGTGATCCTCGCACTGCTCATCAAGTTCGGCAACCTCCAACCCAAGGCCGAGTATGGCGTCCTGCTCGCGTTCCTGCTCAGCTACGGCGTTAGCGTCGTGTCCTTCTGGTGAGTTGGGGCGTTGGGAAGGAGGGAGGGTCTTGGTGTGTGTGGGTGTGTTGTGTGTGTGTGTTTGTGTGTGTGGGTGTGGGTGTGTGTGTGCGTGTGTGTGTGTGTGTGTGTGTGTGTGTGTGTGTGTGCGTGTGCGTGTGTGTGTGTGTGTATGTATGTATGTATGCGTATGCAAGGCTATAAAGATAGGAGATGGATAGATATAGCCACAAATATAGTCCTATAGTCAACACACACGACACAGAAGCTAAAGACGCGTCCCTAAGACACGCCCCTCTCTCCCACAGTTACCTGGTGTCGTGCATCGTCCCCGGGTCTGTCTTGGGCGTCTTCGTGGGCGTGATGGCTCTGCTGGTGTTCAACGTCCCCTTCATCAGCATCTCCGTCGTGCAAGCTCACACGCCCCTGTACACCATTCTCATCTCGGTGGGTGACTGGTGCTGGTTTGGGTGTGTGTGGAGGTGGGTGGTGGGTGGAGGGATGGAGGTAGAAGTGGATAGTGGGTGGAGGTGGGGGTGGAAGTGGGTTGGTGGTGGGGGTGAAAGTGGGTAGATGGTGGTGGTTGGGTGAGGGAGGTCGGGCTCGAGTGGAAGTGGGGGAAGGTGGAGGTGGGAATGGAAGCGGGAATGAATATGGGGATGGAGAAAGTGGAGGTAAGAGCGAAACACCATCCATTACATCTCAAATCACCAAATTCACGACCAAAACGTACATCACCATCCCCTTACTACTCACCATACTCACCAATACTCGCCAATACTCACCAATACTCACCAATACTCACCAATACTCACCCTGATTCCCTCTCTTCCAGTGTTTGTTACCTCCGTCGGCTTTTGGCTTCGGGTTCCGAATCATATGCCAGTACGAGTTACTTCAGGTCGGAGCGAGTTTCGGCAATATGTGGACTCCGCCTCTAAGGGGTGAGTTAGCGCGGGAAGGAGTGACAACTTCAGTGGATATGATGTGAATGATTTCTGACGTAGCTGGATTGATAAGTTCTGACGTCATAGATTGATGAGGTGATCTTAGATGTTATGAATTGATAAGATGTGTTCTGACGTCATAGATTGATGAGATGATATATGACGTCATGAATTGATAAGATGTGTTCTGACGTCATAGATTGATGAGATGATATATGAAGTCAGGAATTGATAAGACGTGTTCTGACGTCATAGATTGGTAAAATGAGTCCTGACATAATAGATAGATAAGGTGACTCCTGGCGTCATGGATTAATTAAATGAGCTGTGATGCCATATGGGTTTATGAGATGAATTGATGAGATAAGTCCTGAGGTCATAGATTTATGAGCTGAAATCTGACTACGCGGATTAGTGAAAAAATGTGACGTCATATAGATTAATGAGATGAACTCTGACGTCATGAACTGATCAGATAAATTCTAACATCATGCATTAATAAAGGAGTCATGACGTCATAGATTTATGAGATGACCATTGACGAAATTAATAACATGAATTCCGATATAATAGATTAATTACATAAACACTATCGCCACGCATTTAGAAGATGAACTTTGACCTCAGATGAACCTTCGACGTCACATATCAGGTCAAATAATTCTACCCTTTTACCCAAACAATATATTTTTCTTTACATCTTTATATCTATTTTATATCAGATCTTAATATTTCCCAGACACGGACATGACTCTGGGATTAGCTATAGTGATGCTGCTGAGTGACACACTTATCTTCTTTCTGCTTGCTGTCATCATCTCATGCTTGAAGAATGGTGAGTATAGTGAGCGTCATTCTGTGGTGTGAGGTATAGTGAGAAATGTAGAATAGAGTCCATTGAGTATTTGCTTATTCTGTGATGATTAAGTGTTGTTGAGAAATAGTGTTGGGGGAATTCTGTGATATTAAATGTGGGAGGTATTGCAGTGAAATAGTTGTGTTATTTGTTTGTTTGTGTGTTTGTTGTGTTCATTGTATGATGGTTTTGGGGGGAAAGGGCTTTCCGTGTGCATTTTTACTTCTTCTTTTTTTCTCTTTTTTTTGTGTGTGTGTGAGAGTGTGAGTGAGTGAGTGAGTGAGTGTACGCATGAGAGTATGCGAATATTATTTTGCTTTCAAAAATAGATAAAAAAAGAAGTATATGACAAACATGAAGACACTTGGCAGGGAAATTAGAACATACAAGCGATTATTGCAAACTAACAGGTGAGTGAAAAATACTCGGAGGACTTTTAATGATCCTCGGAGCATGTTTTAATGATTATATTCATTATTGAACTATGACCTTTAGTTACCATTTCAGTGTTATTATTATTATCATCATGATTATTATAATGGTCATTATTTTCGTATTTATTTGTGTTTCTGTTTTTATTATAATTAACATATTGTTATTATTATCATTATTATGATGATAATCATAATAATTATTATTATCATTATTATCATCTTTATTATCATCATTGTCTTCATTATTATCATCATTATCATCAACATCTGATCATCATTACCTTTATCATAATCATAATCATCATCTTATCATAATTGTCATCACCATCACTGCCATCACTTAATAACATTACTGTTACCATCACCATTAGTATCATCACGAACGTGTATATAAATCAACATTGACAACCCTTGATTGATCCTCGAGTGCCTGCTCCTTCCAGGCACCCTCCGGTCCCTGGCGACGGGGGGGCGTCCGCAGCTCCTTCACCAGCCTTCCTTCTCGGACAAGGCGACTCTCAAGCGCTCCAACGATTTTACCTTCAATATTTTCCATGGTAGATCATGGGGGGCAGGCATTGTGTTTTGTTTTTGTTTCTGTTTCTGTTTTTTTTTTCCGCATGTTTGGGGTTGCTTTGCAAGATTCGTGCAAGAGTCTGTTATGATTTGGGGTTGTTTATTGCAGATGGGATATGGCTGCTGGTGTATGAACTTCTGTTGGACTAATATAACTAAAGACGTAACTGCTTTCTACTGCCTGTGTTTCTATAAAAGCTTGTTCTTCTAACCCAACTAACTATCTCTGCTTTCCTGCTAGTCGCCTGCTGTAGCTGCTCTCAAAGCAAAGTTGCACCAGCTGATACTGAACCGGGATTCAAGAAAAGTAAGATATGGTGTTTACGCGTTACATAGTACAGTGGCGTGTCCTATCCTGTAACTTATATAACATGTTATTAGTAAGTTCTAATACTTAACAAATAAGTGTAGGCCTAAAGTTGCATAAAGTGATTTCTCTTCCATTCTTATTTAAACATTTGTTTTCCCATCAAGCATCTTGCCGTGAATCAAACACTAACAAGCGAAAGCAAAGTAGAGTTTCCGTGTCACCTTCCCTGTCCCGCTTGCAGAGGACACAGTCCATCCTTTGGACGTCGACCCCGGCCTCAAGCAGAGCTTCAAGAAGGGCCTGAGCATCGTGGGCCTTCGAAGGATCTACGAGAACCGCGGGGCCTCCAAGGTGGCGGTGGACAACCTCAACCTCGAGCTCTACGAGGGTCAGATCATGGCACTCCTCGGCCACAACGGCGCGGGCAAAACGACCATCATGTGAGTTTCTTGCGTGATGGAAATGCTATTTTTTTCTACTTTCGAATATGTTTTTTTTCTTCTAATTCGGCTATAAAAGGGTATTAGATTTTTTTAAAGAAATTTTCTAATGTGATAACTTAGGTCCCAGCCGCAAGCGAAGAATAAAACCAATTTCTTTCCTCGACAGCTCCATGATCACTCGGGAGCTGCGCCAAACCGCGGGCAACATTTCCGTGTACGGCCACGACATCCGCACCTCCTGGGACAAGGCGAGGAAGCTGATGGGCATGTGTCCCCAGAAGGCCGTCCTCTTCCCACTGATGACGGTGCGGGAGACACTCGTCTATTACACCCAACTGAAGGGCACCGCAGCTGATCAGACCGACGCGGAGGTCAACTCGTGAGTAATTAGGAATTTATGAACACAATAGGTTATATTCATGAAAAAGACAATGTATTTACTCATTACCGCGTTGCTGTTTTTTTCTGATTCACTAGAGGCGATGTGCAAACGAGTATTTGTCAGAGTAGTAAACGTGTGTGAAATGAGGAAATATCAAACCGTGACCTAGTAAGACTATTGCTCTTCCTCGGTATTAGCAACAGACCACTTTAGTCTCACTCGAAACGTCACGATTTAGAGTCCCCCTTATTGTGTTTCACTCCTTTTTCTTACGTAATTTTAACTCAAATATGTGATCTATGACGAAAAAAAATTATATAATCGTTCTTGGTGTCGAAACATCAGCACCTGACACCATAAGCACTCCTTAGACCTTATACTAAATGACATGACCTCTCAGGAAGTTCTTTTATGAAATAAGACTGAACAGCTTAACAACGCAGGTGGTTATTTATTTTCGTCGGAAATGACATGTAATTCCGACGAAGAGTACCATTGCAACGCGTCAAATGCAGCCCTCACGCTTTTAAGATATTCAGCCTCATCCATACCTCTCTTCTGCATGACCCTTCACCCTTCCTTCACCTCTTGCAGGACGTTGATCAACATGGGCCTGTACGACCACCGCGACCACCTCGGACGCCAGCTGTCGGAGGGTCTTCGTCGACGCCTGTGCATGTCCATTGCCTTCGTCGGAGGATCCAAGCTGGTTATCCTGGATGAGCCGACGTCGGGCGTTGACCCAGCTGCGAGGGCGGCGATGTGGGAGGTCAGGAAAGGGAGACTGACTGTGATTTGTTTCGTTCGGAGAAAGATTGATTTTTGTCAGTTTTATTTTTCTTCGTTATTTTGCTTACAGGAGACGTTATTCAGGAAACACGAATTTTGTTGTTTTGTTCTGGGAAAGATGGATTAACCTGTTGTTTGTTTGCTTGTTTTCCCTCATAATTTTGCTCACAGGAGACATAAGGGATATATTTTTCGTTCTGAAAAAAAATGAATTTGCCAGTTGTGTTTTTTTCCTCATAATTTTGCTTACATGAGACGTAATTCAGAAAAATAAAACATGTTCTTCAATTGGTTCTGAGAAGGCGTAATTCTGCCCCACCCCTAAAGGATGCTAGGTAGAAAAAGAACGTACTTAAGAATAGATATTTATCTTAGCTATATATCTATACGTAGGCTCATCCTAGCAAACATAGACATTCATTTGAGCAGGTTTAGTCTTCACGTAAAGTCTTACCTTATTAGATGAATTATTACTACTCGAAAGAACATAGATTACCTGTCAGAATGATAAATATAAACTCACGATTACGCATTTTCGCAGGTGATCAGCAACCATCGCAGCGGTAGGACCATTTTGCTCACCACGCACCACTTGGACGAAGCTGAGACCCTGGCTGACCGTGTGGCCATCTTGCATCAGGTCGCTTTCTAACGGTTTAATTGGGATATCAAAGAATTTACTGCCAGGATATCTGTTGATGGTCATAGGTATATTTCCGTTTGTAAAGGGAAAGTATGGTTCGAAAGATACTTTACTGATAAGCAAACGTTATTTATAGGTCTCTGAAATAAACTGTGTATTGCTAAAGAAAACGTAATTTTCACTTTTCAGGGCAAACTATTGTGTGTCGGATCGCCCCTCGCCCTCAAGTCCGAATATGGTTCTGGTTATAGTATCACGCTTAGTAACAGACGTATCTATGATGAGAGCGAGGAAGGGCAATACAAGGGCAAGCTTGGCAAGGATGGGTCTTTCCTTCCCTTGGATGTCACCTTCCAGTGTGAGTTAAGAAGATTAAGTTCTTGGCGCGAGTTTAACCTTCCAACGCGCTCTGTCCATTGTGGATCATAAACAAATCACACCTTTTGTTGTGAAGTTGAGACCTCCTTAGTGTTCAATCACGTTTAATCTAAGTTTTAATCGTTAAATCCACTAATAAAAGACCCTTTCTACCCTCTCTAAGTTGCCAAGACTGATGCAGTGCTCGAGCTGGCCAAGAAGTATGCTCCGAATACCCGCCTTCTGGAAGTCATCAATGCGGAGGTTACGTACTCAGTCCCCATGAGTGACGGCCAGGGCAACGAGAACAGGTAAATAAAGAACAGTTGATGACCTTACCACAGTCATCGGTGTCCCCCTTTGCCCCTTCGATACCGTCGGCGCGGAACAAATGAAGCCTAAAGTTGGTTTCTTGAGTCTGATTAAATAAAGTATGAAATATGGTTTTAAAATGCCGATTTCAGAAAATGTTAGGAATTTCTGGAATTTCTTAAAATTAGATGGCTATGCTAATGGGGTTCTGTAGTGTCCCGCTTTTCTTTCTCGGCGTAAGGATCCTAAACTCATGGAGTCCTTCCTGTTACGACATTTCTTTAACACACACTAGATAGAAAGATACACAAACCTCGTCACCTTCCTAATAAACATGCGGAACCGGATTCTGATTCCAGACTGCCAGAATTGTTCGGCGAACTGGAGAGCAAGTTGGAGGAACTGGGGTTCGCGTCCATGGAGGTTCGACCCACGAATCTCGAGGACGTCATCATTGCCCTCAACGCTATCAACGCCATCGAGTCCGAGAGTCTGGCGCATTCAAGGGCGTCCCTCGAGGACGAGCCTCAGAGTAAGTGCGAAACACAAATGCCGCTGAAACAAACACACACACACACACACACACACACACACACACACACACACACACACACACACACACACACACACACACACACACACACACACACACACACACTCGCACACGCACAGACACCTGTCATCTCAGAAATAAACAATACCATTGCGATGTATCGGAAAACATAGTTCCAAAGAATAGCCTAAATAAATAGCAATAGTGGGTCTGTTAGTCCTCTTGCAGATCGTGGACAGCTCATATACAGAACGATGGTTATATCAGTAATCATGCTGGATGTAAGGCCTAGTAGTTATAACCATCATGATACGATGTTTATATTGATAAGCATGCTGGATGAAAGACCTGTTGATTATAGACACCATGGTATAGTTAAGAACGAGATCGTTAACTGACGTGAGCGGTATTGCAGAGGAGGAGAACCTGCGTGACCTGTTCAACTTCCGGCCTCTGGCTCCTCGTACGGGTGTCATGCTCTCCTTCCAGCGGCTAATGGCTCTCCTGTTCAAGCGCCTCCTCCACCACGGCCGAGACTGGGTCTTCTACGTCCAGGTAGGGTTTTGAATGGGGAAACGTCCTACTTGCAGAAAAAAAACACTATTCACTAAAGAAAAAGGCTGTGTTAAGCACTGTAATAGGACGCAAACCATGTCAAGTTCCGTGTAATTTGCGTATGGATAAAGATAAGTAATGGATTTATATAGATAAGTAAGGCTATATTACCAACTGTAATAGGACGGAAACCATGTCAAATCATGTACTAACAGTCAATACCTTGCGTAAACAGATAAGTAAGATGGATATAGATAAACAAGACTATATTACGAACTGCAATGGGACAAAGACCACGTCCCATTCTCTACTTACAATTTAGACGACAATCAGTGATGCATTCTTACCTCTAATTACGTGTTTTTCAGATGTTCGTGTTGCCGTTAGTGTTCATCTGCCTCGCCATGTTGGGGTCCTGGTGCCGCCCTGCCTTCGAGACCACTTTGCCCTTGGAATTGAATCCACATATGTATTCTCCGCCATCCACCTCCTTCATCAGGTTCGTTGTCTTTGCTGTCGGTGTGGTCTTGGTACATGACCTATGACGTCTTCTCTCACATGACCTATGACCCCCCCCCCCTCATATAACCCCCGATATCCTCTCCCTCATGGTCTATGATGTCCTTTTTCATATGACCTGTGATGTCTCTCTCACATGACCTATGATATCCTCCCATATGACCCACAATATCCCATCGCTTCTATGACAATCGTGCATTTAATATGTTCAAAATATGAATACTAAAATACCATATAATTTTCTAGGGAACTTGACCCAGTCCTTGGACCTCTGGGAGAAGAGTTCCTGCAACTGACACTGGGCACCAGCGGCAGCACAGGCCAGTGGTCCACCTGCCCTGCAAACGTGGCGGACACCAACCCTGGTTTACCGCAGTGTAATATCTCAAGCGATGTAAGTATATTGTGTGGGATGTGCTAGCTTTGATGTAGAACGTCTGGAAATCAAGGCTGAGTTTTAGAATGTATTGTATGTGGAGTGCACTGTATATTCTATGCGCATATGCTTATATGTTTGTGTGTGTATTATGTATGTATATATTTATAATATATATATATATATATATATATATATATATATATATATATATATATATATGCCTGCGTGCTTGTGTTTATATATTATATATGCTGCGTGCTTGTTTATATATATATATATATATCACAAAAAACACAGTAACGTGCACATAACAGAATTAATAACACTGGAAGGTCTTTCTGTGTTATTAATATATATATATATATATATATATATGTGTGTAATATATATATATAATCATATATATATATATATGTATATATATATATGCCTGCGTGCTTGTGTTTATATATATATATATATATATATATATATATATATATATATATATATATATATATATATATATATATATATATATATGCCTGCGTGCTTGTGTTTATATATATATATATATATATATATATATATATATATATATATATATATATATATATGTATATATATATATATATATATATGTGTGTGTGTGTGTGTGTGTGTGTGTGTGTGTGTGTGTGTGTGTGTGTGTGTGTGTGTGTGTGTGTGTGTGTGTATGTGTACTATATATATACTCGTATATATGTGGTATAGATTCATCCATCTATTCCTCATAAATGTTCTAATTCCTTCCGCAGACCACGAAGTCTCTATGTAAATGCAGTGGCGACCTTTGTTCGGTGGACGTCACTAACCAACCCAGCCTCAATGACTGGATCTTGGGAACACGTTGGAAACATGTCCAAAACAGGTAAAGGGCCGTGCATGATCTTTCGATTTATAATAAGATAAATCATTGATTAAACTCACTTATTTTATATGGATTTATTGCAAGGTAACAATGATGGTAATAATGATACTTGTTGTCCGCCTGAAATTACTATCCAGACTGATGGAAATTAGATTATTTAAATTTACGCAATATGAAAACAATATTCAGGTTCCGATAAGCTGATTGACCTTAATTGGAGGTCTGACTCCAAAGGTTTATGATCGATTTCAAAAGCAAATTCCGCATTGATATGATAGCTCGCTGTTGACTGACATTGCTAAAAAAAATATGACTAAATAAATGAATAAATATCCGACTTACCAACTTCAATCATATTCATCATATTCTCTATTTTAGTTCGCCCTAAAAATAAAAAAAGCTACAAAGGACTATGAATACACACTCCCTCACCTCTCTTTGCCCCTCCCCTTCGCCCCCTCCTTCAGGTACGGAGGTCTGAGCCTCGGTGTGCAGGACCCCCGCACCCCCGCCGGCAACCCAGGAGTCACCGTGTGGTACGACAACTCCGGTTACCACGCCCTTCCCGCCTACCTCAACGCCCTGACGAACGCCCGCTTCAGCAGACTTCTCGGGAGCCAGTACAAGATCACCACTGTTAATAATCCGATCAAGTTTTCCAAATATAGTCTAAACAGCATCTCGCTGTGAGTGGCGCTTTCGTTTGGTATTGTTGTCTTTGTTTGTTTGTGTGTGTGTGTGTGTTTATGTGTATGTGTATGTGTGTGTTAGTCTCGTGGTATTATCGTTTATAGATCTGCGGTTACTATTTTTTGGTATTTCGATATTGAAATGTAATTTATTTTCAGATTAATGGATACAAGTGTAAATCATGATCGATATTTCAATACATTCATGATGTCATGCGATTGTGTTTTTGTGTCAAAGAAATGTTTTCAATATCAGAGGATGCTTTTCAATGTTCTTTTATTTTTCCCCTCAGTACGCCAAAGAATTTTTTTATCTCTATCCCTCGCCCCCTTTTCACGGGGCCTCTCCCCTACAGACAGCAGCACGTGGCGGACCTCGGGATCGGCCTCCTTATCCTGGTGGCGCTGACGGTGGTCTGCTCGAGCACCGCCGGCTACGTGGTGGGCGAGCGAGCCAGGGACGAGCGCCGAGTCCTCTACGTCGCCGGAGTCTCGAGGAACACCTACTGGATCGCCAACATGATCTGGGATGTTTCGGTGGGTTGTTGGGAGAGGGGGTAGGGGGTGGGAGGAGGCGGGAGGGGGAGGGGGGGAAGGGTCGGGGTACAGGTTGTTTGGTGTTTTATTTGGAGATTCGTGGATTTAGATTTGTTTTTTCTTTTTTGCGTAGTTTATCTTTGATGGAGGGTTGGCTTCTGTGTTGTTGTTATTTTATATTGTAACAGCGTTATTGAATCTACTCATATTTACTCATCATTAAATCATTGGGAATTTTTTTAAGGATTCACGACTTATTATTATTATTTATTATAATTATTTTTTTTAATCTATTTATTTCTTTGCTAACGATATCATGGACGGATTATCTTCTTCAAATTAATACGCTTAATGAGAACAATAAACCCAGACTTTTAATTAAAACCCTAATACGCACAAATACCTCAACAAAGGGAACTCACCCTCATTCTCCTTCCACAGATCCTGCTGATCAACATCTTCCTCACTGTCGTTGTTCTTGTCATTTTCAACCAGCAACAGTTCGTGACCCACAGCAACCTGGGCGCATTTTTCCTGCTCGCTGTGCTGTATGGGTGGGTGTTATGGCTCGCTGTTTACTGATGGTGATAGTGATGGTGATGGTGATGGTGGTGATGGTGATGATGATGATGATGATGATGATAAAATGAGAGTTATAATGATGAGGATGATTGTGATAATGATGTTAGTTTCATAATGATAGTAGTAATGATAGTGTTGATGATTATTATGTTAATGATAACTATGATGATGATGATGATTATGATAATGATAACTATGATAATGATGATGATTATAGAATAAATACTAATAATAATAATAAAATGATAGATGATAATGATAAAATAAGGAATAATGAAGTAAACATAATAAATAATAGTAATAGAATGATAAGTAATAATAATAAAATATTGAATAATAATAAGATAATAGATAATAATGACGGTAATAAAATAATAGATAATAATAATAATAGTAAAATAATAGATAATAATAATAATAGTAAAATAATAAATAATAATAATAAAATAATAATTATAGAATAATAAATAACAAACAGCCCTTATAAGACAAAACAAAACAAACCAACACCTAAAAGACATGCTTCCAAAATCCCCTTCTCTTCTCGCAGCCTCAGCATCCTGCCGATATATTACCTGACGGAGGGGCTCTTCCGGTCCGAAACAGGTGCCGTGTTCACTTTCTTCTGCGGCACCTTCAGCGTCGGCCTCATTTCTACCCTTCTCCTGATCGTGTGCGAGGTCTACACTTGGGTCAAGGTAGGTCAATTGCTGTGTCTGTCTGTCTTTGCGTCGCTTGTGTTTAATGATTGATTTTAAGTGATCGATCGAGGATGTTTGTCGAGAAGGGGATTTATAAAAGTTCGTTGGGTTGTTTGATGTTTCTTTATAATGTTTGGATAAGTTTTTTTTTTCTGTTTTTCTTATTTTCTTTTTTTCTAGAATATTGATCTGTGGAATGAAATATAATCAGAATATTGATCTAGGAAGTTTTGTTGGAATGGAATGAAAGACAGCCACAGTAATTAAGATTATTAAGATTCGTTTCGAATTAGGTTAGGTTAGGCTGTAAAATCAAAATGGATTTTTTTTCATTGTGACTGTGTGTTTCGTTTCATCTTTGAACACACGTTAACTAGGTTTGTATTTCTTGTCCTGTTTGAAGATTTTAATTTTGGAATTGGAAATTTGTTTTATTATTAAACTTTCCTTTTCTCAATTATTTGAAATGTTAGTATTTAATTCTCAGTTACTTATTGTGTTTTTTTTTCATCACTATTTATTTATATATGTATATTTTAACCTTTCAGTAATCTATTTTATTTCATTCACTCCAAACAATTCATATGAATAAGGGAACTGTTTTCGTTTATCTGTCCAATGAATCTGTTTCTTCCAATATCACGTAACTCATCCCGCCCCCCATTCCCTCCAGGAACACAACTATGACATAGGATCCAGTATTCTCGTGAGTAACTTTGATCTCAGCGCCCGCCCCTCTGCCTGTGCCCATGAGTAACCAAAGTGCCCATGAGTAACCAATGTGTCAATGAGTAACTAAACTACCCATGAGTAAGCAATGTGCTCATGAGTGGCCTATGTGCCTACGAGTAACCAATGTGCTCATGAGTAACCAATGTGTCCATGAGTAACTAAACTACCCATGAGTAAGCAATGTGCTCATGAGTAACCTATGTGCCCATGAATAACCAAATAACCAAAGTGCCCATGAGTAACCAATGTGTCCATGAGTAACTAAACTACCCATGAGTAACCAATGTGCTCATGAGTAACCTATGTGCCCATGAGTAACCTATGTGCCCATGAGTAACCAAAGTGCCCATGAGTAACCAATACTTCTCTCCAGTCTCAGCTTGTATTATAGACAATGTTATTTTTCTCTCCTAGATTCCACTAGCAGAGCTTGTGTCTTTTCCTTTCGAGTTTGATCGAAATAACTTGATTTTAGTCTTAGGCCTACTAACCATGCTCGTGAATTTGGGAATGTGTGTGTGTGTGTGTGTGTGTGTGTGTGTGTGTGTGTGTGTGTGTGTGTGTGTGTGTGTGTGTGTGTGTGTGTGTGTGTGTGTGTGTGTGTGTGTATATGTGTGTGAGTGTGTGTGTGTGTGTGTGTGTGTGTGTGTGTGTGTGTGTGTGTGTGTGTGTGTGTGTATGTGTGTATGTTAATGACCGCCTTGCTTGCACTCATGCTATATATCTTTAAATGATTACATGTTTTATTTTACATTTCGTTATTGATTCTATCGCTCGAGAATGGACCGGTAAGACACAGCCATGAAACAATATGATAATTTTCACTCGTGATTAAAAAAAAAATGATAATCACAAAATTAATTATTTGAATATGTATAATAGTAATGTCAATAGCAATAACGATGGTGATGATGGTAATAATAATAGTTTGATGACAATGATGATGATAATAATAATGATAATAATAATAATAATAATAATAATAATAATAGAATGATGATTATAATAATAGTAATAGAATGATAATTATAATAATAATGATAGTAATAATAATAACGATGATGATAATGGTAATAATGATATTTGCAGCAATGATAATGATGATGATCATAATGATTATGATAGTAATAATAATAAGGATAATAATAGATATAATAGAAATGATAATGATAATGGTAATGACAAGGATGATCATAAAGACAAGTCAGATTAAATTTACTGCCACAGGTATAAAACGTAAGAATATACAATCGAAAAATCTTTTAAAATAGGTTTGGATTTTTTTCTTTACGAATAATATTCACTGTCAGACAAATGCAAACGACATAAAAATACTTTGAGAATAGTTTTGCTATAGAAAATTACAATGCAAAGTACGTATGGTCATGAATATATGTTATTGGATCCATGAATATCAAAAGGCGTAAAAATTATTTTTAAAAAAATCGAAATTGCAAATTAACAAGACAAGAGAAGCTATGAATGAATCTACAAATGGAGGTTATATATGTGTGTCTGTCTGAACGCATGAATGTATAACATACCGCGTAGATGCCTGTTTTCATTATGCATGTTCAGTTGCTTGTTGCTTCAGGATAGTGCATTCCTTCTGTGCAACGTATCTTTCATTATAATGATCTGCTGTAGAAGCTATCTGAGTAACCTGTAATTAATATCTTTTTAATACAGTTAATACCCTTCTTAGTATACCTGAGATCGTCTACTCAATATATACCCTCTTTGGATATTGATTAGAATTATTTTTTATAATTCGCACGTGGTGTTCTTTGGTGTGTATGTATATGGCGTCCTCATTATAGTAATGTTGTTATATGGGGTTGGTGGTATTTTATCATGTAGCCCCTTAGCTGTACACTTACAGTCAGAATAACATTAGAATATGTTCGATATTGACTGTACTATATTAGTTTCATAGACAATTTGCTACCATATCGGAAACACTTTATTTGATAAAACGGTTGAGTTCTATAATAAGTGCCGTCCTTGTTGCATTGTTATGATCGCGACATTCTTTATCTCATTTAAATCCTGATAATAACATGGACGATTGAGTATTACATAATCATCAACTCTGAAGAAGAATTGCTTGCCCATTACTATTCTCCGTTCTCAGAGATACCAATATTAATCATTATATATATATATATATATATATATATATATATATATATATATATATATATATATATTTCCGTCTTACTCTATCAAAAAAATAATCATCACCATATCTTCACCATCATCGGTGTCACTTCACCATCAACCTTCATTCCAAGACCCTTTCGCTTCGTTGTATCGCTCGTTGTCTCACTCAGCTGACATTCGTTCAACAGGTTCTGAACGAGATGGAGAGTGTGATCAAGTACCTGTTCCTGATTTTCCCGCCATTTACATTTGCTAGCGGGATCAAGAGCCTGTCCGTGTCCTATACCAAGGTACGTGTGTCCTTTGGTGTCCTTTTTTTTTGTACGTGAGTTCCGTGTGGTGAAAGTAATGATACAGGAGGAACGAATTTAATTAAAATCGTGATGCTTCGTAGCTCTTTTGGAAGTTCGTTTTCTTTTTTTTTCTTTTTTTTCTTATTCTTTACCCGATTAAAAACTTTTTTTGAATGGAGCGTCACGTCTTTTATTTCGCTCTTATTGCCCAAATATTGCATATGGTCAATTTAGTAATAGGTACATAGACAAAACTGATACACACACACACACACACACACACACACACACACACACACACACACACATATATATATATATATATATATATATATATATATATATATATATATATATATATATATTTATATATATATCAGTATAGGCCATTTATACCTGTCTTGAAAATAGACCTTAACTTCCGTTGTTCTTTCGCCCCGGTCCAGACCTCCATCATGGCGCGCTTCGACATCGATATCTACACGTCTCCGTTCTCATGGGACCCGTCGATGCAGGGCGGGCTGGGCATCCACTACTTGGCCCTCGCTGTGTGGGCGGTGTTGGGCGTGATCTTGCTGCACGGGTGGAATACCTGCGTGGAGCCGCTGTCACGCCCCGCCCCTTCAGCTCCCAAGGTCACCGCGGGAGCTGAGGAGGACAAGGATGTTGCTGCCGAGAGGATCAAGTAAGACCTCGCGTCGCTCTCATAGACTTCCTTCCTGTTTTGTATCATGTCGTGCGATGGGGTTATCTCTTTTTCTTCTTCTTCTTCTTCTCCTTCTTCTTCTTCTTCTTCTTCTTCGAGGGAGCCTGGAAGAGCGAGAATTCCGGATGCTCGTCACACTCCTCGATTTCCATTTTGTTTTCTGTTGTTTCATTCGAGGGATAACCATTTTATTTTTATTAACTTATGAACTTATTACTGATGTATTAACATAACAACAAAAATAGGGATGGTGTTCAATCTTATAGCCACTTTTTTTCTTCATCGAGGGAGTAAGATCCCTTGTCACTGTGCTCAGAATTTGTCAGTGAATGTATTTTTACAAAAGTTTCAAACAACTAAACAGTAAAAAACTGGATATAAGACCCTAAATCATCTGGAATAAAGAGAGAAGATTAGTCGATAGAAAGTTCATCTCTATCTCTCATTCCCTCTCTCCCTATCTGTCTCTCTCTCTCCCTCCCTCTCTCTTCCTCCCCCTCTCCCCCTCTCTATCTCTCTCCCTCTCCCCTCCCTTTCCCCTCCCTCTCCCTTCCCTTCCCTCTCTCTCTCTCTCTCTCTCTCTCTCTCTCTCTCTCTCTCTCTCTCTCTCTCTCTCTCTCTCTCTCTCTCTCTCTCTCTCTCTCTCTCTTTTTCCTCTTCCCTCTCCCCCTCTCCTCCTCTTTGTCTTAATAACTACCACATTCCAAGCTTGAATTCTAACACGAATTTTACCTCTTAAACTCAAGGATTTTTTTCCTATGCACTCAAGGATCCAGTGTGGCGGGGCGTCCCTCTACGACACGGTCCTGAGGATGGTGGGTCTGGGACGCGACTACGCCTCGCCGCCCACCACAGCCGTCAGCAGCCTCTACCTGGCTCTCAAGAGGGGCGAGGTAGGTCAAGTTTTCTTTTATTCATTTTAGATATTTTGTTTGTATTTTTTTTTAATTTCATTTTTAAAATAAAAAAGAATCACTTTTTTTTGGTGGGTGGGGTTCTATGGTTTGCTTTGTTGTTTTGCCAACGGTGGTATCTATTTATGATTCGTTTTGGTCTTTTGTCGAGCGTGGGGTGATGGGTAAGCAAGCAGCGATATTGCTACGATATTGCTACGTAGGTTTGTTTCCACGAATGCATTTCCGCACTCACGCAGAGGTGTGGTTGCAACACTCACTCCGTCGCCGCCCTAACGCTCTCGCCCTCTCGCCTCTCCCTCCCTCCAGTGCTTCAGCCTCCTGGGTCTCAACGGCGCGGGCAAGACGACCACCTTCCGCTGCCTGACCGGTGACCTTCGACCCTCCCGCGGCCAGATCCTGATCAACGGCATCGCCCTGGACGAGGCCCTGGCGCTGCCCCGCCCCGTGATGAGCTACTGCCCCCAGAACGACCCCCTGGACCCCAACATCACGCCCCGCGAGGCGCTCTTCATCATGGCTCTCGTCAGGGGCTTCAGGGATGACGAGCTCGCTGAGGTAAGCGCTGCCGCCGCCGCCCCGAGTGCCGGTGCCAGGCGCGGCATGGCGGGATGGGTTGCTCTCTCGTCTGTGTTTTGGTTCATGATCCATGAGTGGAAGGAGCTCAAGGGAGGCATTCTGTACTCTGTTTTCCTTTCTTTCTTTCTTTCTTTTTCTTTCTTGTTTTTCTTTTTCTTTCCTTTTCTATTTTTTTCTTTCTTTTTCAGTTTATTTTTTCGCTTTTTCTTTCTTTTCAGTTTATTTTTTCGCTTTTATTTCTTTTTCAGTTTATTTTTTCGCTTTTTCTTTCTTTTTCAGTTTATTTTTTCGCTTTTTCTTTCTTTTTCAGTTTATTTTTTCTCTCTTATTCCCTTTATTCTTTCATTTCTTTCTTGATATTTTTCTTTTTTTCTTTATTTATGTTTCTTTTTTTCATTTTTATTTATTTTTCAATTTCCTTTTCTTTCTTTTTTTCTTTATTTATGTTTCTTTTTTTCATTTTTATTTATTTTTCAATTTCCTTTTCTCTCTTTTTTTCCCTTTCATTTATTTCTTTCTTTTTTGACACCCGTAAATTTCATCAGACCTCCACATTCCATCCATTCTAAAAAGAACATCCATGAAACCACGAGAAAACACCTTTTTTTCACCACATTTCACACCATCGAATTTTCCCTTCATCCCCTCGCCCTCAGAACGTGGACCGCGCCATCAAGCAACTCGGCCTGAGCAACCACGAGCACAGCTACATCCGCTATCTGTCCGGTGGCACCATGAGGAAGGTGTCTCTGGCCCAGGCACTCATCGGCAACCCTCCGCTGGTGCTGCTGGACGAACCCACCACGTGAGTCAGACGATCGTGTTATTACGAGATGTGGAATCCTATAAGTCTGTGGTTTTAGTTTTTGAGATATCTTCTATGGCTTTCTGATTGTGAAGGTGATGTGCACGAAACGGGTTTCATTTTCTTCACTGACACTTTATATTAATCAGTATATTCATTGATATATGTGAGGGGGCTTTAGATTTGATATGTATTTTTTTTATAAATATACTACAGAAATTTGTGTCTTGGGTGCGGTTAACGTATGGCTACTAGCTCAGAATTGAACACAAAGTACATATATATATATTTTTTTACAAATCCTTTTTTCATCAAAGGACGAAACATAGCAACAGACTACCCGTATTCATCGACCCTATAAATAATCTCGCCATACAGAGAGATAAAAAAAAACTATACCAGTCTCCCCCAAACTCGAAACAAAATTTCGAACCCCTCTAACTGTGACCTTGTGACCTTGACCTAATGCTCCTCTTCCTACACAGGGGAATGGACCCAGCTTCTCGGCGAATAGTGTGGCGCGCAGTCCAGAGTGTGACCCAAGATGGACGCACTGTCTTGCTCACGTCACACTCCATGGACGAGGTCAATTACCTCTCACACCGAATGGCTATTATGGTCAATGGTTATCTCGTGTGCATGGGGTCACCGCATTACCTCAAGTACAAGTAAGGGGATTCTCATCTTCGTGGTCCTTTTTGTTATATATATATATATATATATATATATATATATATATATATATATATATATATATATATATATATATATACATATATATATATATATATATGTATATATATATATTTATATATATATATATATATATATATATATATGTGTGTGTGTGTGTGTGCGTGTGTGTGTGCGTGCGTGCGTGCGTGTGTGTGTGTGTGTGTGTGTGTGTGTGTGTGTGTGTGTGTGTGTGTGTGTGTGTGTGTGTGTGTGTGTATGTTTTCTTTTTGTCTCTTTTTTTCATTTTTCTTTTCTCTCTCTCTCATTCTTTCTCTTTCTTTTTCGTTTATTTATTCTTTCTATCTTTCATTCTTTCTTTCTTTTCACATTTTTTTCTTTTAATTCAAAACCATCGAGGTATAACAAATTTTGTTACATCTTAATTTCAGAAGCAATAACTCATATCTAGATTTTGGTTTCTGGTTCAACAATCGATACAGAAATTTTAGTTTATGTTGCAATAACTGACACTGATATATAGTAACTTTTTTATATATATAGTTAATTTCAGTTTCATAGTTACACAAACAAATAGGCAATTATGTTAATTTACCTTGGTATTGAACTCAATTTTTATCTATCTATATTTTGTTTACTTATCTATTTAGTTTTTTTTATCTATTTGATCTATATATATTTATCTATCTCACTTATATGTTTTATCTATCCGTGTTTTGCGTATTTATCTATATTATTTTTATGTCATCTATCAAATTTTACATATTTATCTATCTCAGTTTCATTTATCAATCGATTTTTTAATTTATATATATATTTACGTATCTATTTACCAATCTATCTACTGATGTTTCCCCTTTCATCAGACTCGGCGACAAGTACACAATCCGCGTCAAGTCGAAAGATATAGAAGATTTGCCAGTCATCATTGACTACCTAAGAGGACAGTTCAATGAAGTCCTACTCAAGGTAAGACTAACCCTTTTCCCACCGACGCCTTCGCTACTTGACCTTGTCACTTGATTTCACTTTTTTTACTTGTCCCTTAACTTTGTCATATGCCTCTCTACCACCTGGATTGCTATTTGTTCTTGCTACTTGATCTAGCCATTCGATCTAACTTTTAGGTCTGATTACTTAACCTTGTTATTTGATCTTGTCACTTAATAATGTCATTTAGGCCTGCCACTTAACCCTGCCACTTGGTTTAGGAACTTGAACCTGTCATCTAACTCTACCCACTTCTTCCTACCCACTACACCTAGCCACTTGACTCTGCTAATTGACCCTACCAGTTATTCCCGACACTTAATCCTGCCACTTTACCTGCCACCTGGATAATCCTACCACTTGTCCCAACCATTAGATTCCGCCACTTAACTGTGCCACTTTGCTCTGCCACTGGGCCATCATCTGAGACCATTTAGTTCACGTCATTTTTATTTATTTTTATTCGTCGTGTATTTCCCTTTTGCAAAATCGCTCTCTGTTTTAATTCTACGAAATCACAACAAGGTAAGACAATGATCTCACGACATCAATCAATAACCAAGAGAAAATTAATTGAAAATCGACATCATCACAACCGAAACTCATAAAAAAAATAACGGACGTGATAGTAATAAGATACGAAATTAAGACCTTTTTTTATTATTGTCTCCACGCCTCAGGAACAGCACCACCTCTCCCTGGTGGCG
>NW_028234442.1:16083370-16085870 GCF_977035675.1 Penaeus japonicus
ACACACACACACACACACACACACACACACACACACACACACACACACACACACACACACACACACACACACACACACACACACACACACACACACACACACACACACACACACACACACACACACACACACGAGTATACGAGTATAATGATATACATATGAGTATACTTTGCGTATGTTTGTGATGAAGTCATTTGCATAAATTGCAGTTCATCATGTAAAAATGGTTGTTCACGGTTCAGTATCATTATATGTGTTTCTTAAAGAAAAACTGTATAGGTTAAATAAAGATTTATCATATAACTTGCGATTTCTAACCTTATAGACTCAATAAGCATCAGTACTACTAATGTCTGCTGATTTATTCATATTAATCATAATTGTCCATCAAACAGGAGATACATTTAATTCAGTATTAATTCTGAATGTGAATTATATGATTTCTTACATACTGTCGTATTTTCAATAATTATCTTATTTTGTATTAACGATCTTCCTCTCCCCTACCTTTAACTGGTCCTTGAAACGTCAATTGATTCAGTGAAGAGATCGTGTGATATGGCTGTACTACAGATTACAAAATAATTCTTATATCGTTCCTGTTGTTAATTGATACTGCCGTTTAACGTTACTCTGTGTGCTTGTAAGTTTGTGCTTCTGTCGTAAGATGTAAAACATGACCACCAACCCTCGTATAAAGGCGTGCCTATTTGAACTTTATTGGATGAGAGGGGTGATATTTCTCTCTCTCTCTCTCTCTCTCTCTCTCTCTCTCTCTCTCTCTCTCTCTCTCTCTCTCTCTCTCTCTCTCTCTCTCTCTCTCTCTCTCTCTCTCTCTCTCTCTCTCTCTCTCTCTCTCTCTCTCTCTCTCTCTCTCTCTCTCTCTCTCTCTCTCTCTCTCTCTCTCTCTCTCTCTCTCTCTCTCTCTCTCTCTCTCCTCTCTCTTTTTCGCTGAGAGGAGACACGAGGCTTAACTTTTATGTTGACTGAAGCGACAAGGGGGAGCGATTACTACGTTCCTATTGGCTGAGAGCAGCAGACAGGGGGCGTGACCAGGGAGCTTCGATTGGCTGAGAGATGACAGGGGCATGGCTATCATTCATTGTCTTTACTGCTTGAGGGCAAACAGAAACGGGAATATTGCCTTTCTATTGGCTAAGAGGAGAAGGGGCATGTCTATTTCGAGAGGCAACAGCGGGTTCATGACACTTCAAACTGGGGAAAGGTGGGGGTGGGCCTGGATGTGTGACTGGTGCTTAGCATAGGAGGCTAGAAATCATACGCTTGGACGTCTGAGTAAGTGAGTGAGAGAGAGAGAGAGAGAATGTGTGTGTGTGTGTGTGTGTGTGTGTGTGTGTGTGTGTGTGTGTGTGTGTGTGTGTGTGTGTGTGTGTGTGTGTGTGTGTGTGTGTGTGTGTGTGTGTGTGTGTGTGTGTGTGTGTGTGTGTGTGTGTGTGTGTGTGTGTGTGTGTGTGTGTGTGTGTGTGTGTGTGTGTGTGTGTGTGTGGAGAGGCTTCTTTAGTAGACACTTTCCTAGTATTTAGAAGCAAACTAGCAATTTTATGCTGATCAAAATTATAGACATGGCATGTAGTTAGATTGTGCAGGTTCTACTGGGTTCGGTAAGGAAAATATATCCATGTATACATAAGATGTGCATGTAAATTTGCACCAACAATTTCAACCGGCATTCGATTACCAATTTTAGCACTTGTGGAGTCACAAGCTAAGGCGTCAACGTTCAGTTAAAGAAACCGAGGTAATAACTAAAGCTAATTTGCTCATGTCATGAAATATTGTCCATATCTTAATGACAAGCCTATTAAGAAAGTATGATTGATATTGTCGCAGTATAATATCCAAACGATATAGAACCTCAACAACTGTAAGACGCTTATCTATTATGCTGATAAAACGCTAAATGATTAAAAGTAATCACATTCATGGTGAAAAAGCTGCTATTGATACGGAATATAGTGTTACAAGACGATCTGGCGTTTGGTGAATCATAAATAAAGAATATTAGCGGGTGACTCATTTCAGCTCTTGGAGTGTGTGCTCAGTAATGAAGATTATAAAGGAACCATTTTAGATATATAAATCCAGAAGTTCTAAACTAGTTGTGTTCTAGGCATTTTCCTTGTTTTAATGTCACCTTCAGTTACATGAAATTTGTAATAGATATGGAAATGCGAGTTACGAAGGTATGTTGAGACTAAATATGCAAGATGGTACCTATTTTTTCATAATGCCGTCCATGTTGTGACTAGAATTCTGCTGTTTCTTTCCCCTTGTTTAAAACTATTCCTGTTCTAATATTCTGCCATAGAAGTCAATTACCATATCAAATGTGTTGATATGCTTAAATCATTCATCAGTCACAAATTAGAAGAAAAAAAATTGTACGGGTATTTTGTGTGTATTGAAACTAGTACAACTAAATGACAGTTGAAAAAAATAAATATTCTGTATATGCAATTTAGAAATATTGAATATTCTC
>NW_028234442.1:16095870-16100870 GCF_977035675.1 Penaeus japonicus
GGAAAAAATGTGAAAAGTTAACTAGGACAGGCATTGAGAATTTTTTGCTTGGAATTCTTAACTCCAATAACTACAATACAAGATTCAAAAAGTTAGATAGAGAATTCTTTTCAACTGCAGCCCTAAACTGAGGGGCTATGAAACCTCTTATGTTATTTGAAATTCCTTCTGCTTTTCCCTATCCCAGTACACTTACAGCAGATAGTATAAATATTATCACTTATGCCAAAGGGAATTGTTTTCAATTTGATATCTAATCTCTTGAATAAGATTCACAAATGTTTCAATCATTCATTTAAACTTGTCATATCTAAATCGTACAAGAAATCACCTACTCCTGTTTCAAGTGATTTTAACACAGTATTTATACTGAGAAAAGGTCAGTATTGGCCCTAAAACAGTCATTGTATCAAAGTAAAAACAAAACAAAACAAAAACAACATAGAAATGACATATTTACCTGCGTGACGACATTGTTGATACACGCTGGACTGAGAGATGTGTGCTGGGTACTGGCCATCAGCTGCTCCATGTGTGTTACCTCTGCTCGGATGGCAGCCCGAATGGCGCTGATGTTACGCAGCTGTTGGGAGAGGTGCTGAGTGTTGACTGAGGAGCTTGGCAAGTCCATGGCTGTGTCATGCAGCTTGCGTGATAGGTGCTCTTGGTGCACAAGCTGGTGGCGATAAGAGTGCAGGGCAACCAGCAGCATGTCCTGAAATGCCGGCAGGAGACAAGTGTCATGCAGAGAGTAAGCTTTAGCATCATGCACACCAAAGTTGATGTCTGTTTCAAGCCAAGGTGATAACTCGCATCAAATTCACTGTTCTCATTTTCTCTTTGTGTTCTCTTTTTGTCCCTAGCCATTAGTTATCACATGCATGAATTAAGTTTATGGGTTTGAGAAGAAGCATCTGGAAGACTTTATTTCAAAAGCATATTTATGATTTTTAATGGTAAAAGCAAAATTTGCAAATCTTTAACAAACCTCTTTCAGCAGACATTTAAAAAGATACACTGATGGACATGCTTTTCCTTTGATCCTGTTTCTCTCTCCCTCAGTCTCTCACTCTCACTCTCACTCTCGTTCTTGCTCTCACTTTCTCTTTCTTTTTCATACTCTTACTTATGCTTACTCATACCTATACTCATACTCTCACACACTCTCTCCTTTTTCCATCCTCCTCCCTTCTCCTTTCTCTTCCTCCAACCTTCTCACACATTCACTGAAAAACAGGAACTACAACAATTTCTTCTGTAAACCAAAGAAAAAGAAAAATATATTAGTCAAACACATCACTACAAACAGACCAAAGGATAACTTACTGAGGGTAATGAATGGACCTGACACTGTCTGCTGGCGTCATCTTCACCAGTCTTCCCATCGTAGGCACAGCCTCCATTATCCGCATGATGTACTTCTTTGCCAGACTGCGGTAAGAAGGGCAGCTCACTGGCAATGGGTAATGGACTCATGGAGGGTGGAAGGGGAGGGGATGACAGCAGGGGGGATGACACGTCTGGGTTATGAACACTGGACGTCAGGGGTTCCGGCAGGGAGTGTCGTCGTTTCAGCCACCTGCCTCGGAGACTGGAACCACGCTGGTGTCCCTTGTCAAGACTAGTGGTATTATAGGAGGAAACTCCAGCAGCTCCCAGAGTTGGAGTGTAGGTTTCTTTTGATAGAACAGGAGGATAGCAGAGTCTGCACTTCAAATCCTGGGGATGGACTGTATTAGAAGGGTAACGTGTGCTATCCAGTACAGGTGGTTGGAAAGCTGAGGTGGTGTTACCTACACTATGACTAAAGCACGGATGTACAACAGACTGACTACAGTGGTGGAGGAGCTGAGGAACTGAAGTATCCACACATGGGGCAAGGCTGCAGGAGGGATGGCTGCTGCTGCTGCCAAGGGAACCTCTGCAGGGGAAGGGAAGTGGGTCGGGGCTGCGGTGGTGGCGGAGTGCCTTGGCTTTTCCTCCGCAGTGGTGGCTTGGGTGCTGACCTCCTGGGGAGAGGCTGGGGTCGTGCATCCCCCTCGGCCAGGAAGGCAGAGACGTCTGATGGTTGAGTAGGTGGCTGCGGAGGGTACGGTGGTAGTGAGAGTGACTGTGGCCAGGGCGGAGGGCCATGGTGCGACTCAGGGGGGCATGACGGACCGTCTCCAAGCTGCCTCCGCTCTCACGGCTCCACCACCAGTTGTGACCCTGTGCATGACACAACACCCGCACACAAAGCGAATCACTACATCTGTACACATGCATAGTACCTAGTCTAAGCATCTTAAGACTATGGCTAGGGCATTCTAGCTATATTTTTCTTTCTCTGTCTCATTCTATTTATCTGACCAATATTCTAGAATAACCACTTAGCTTAAACTTTCATCTTATACCAGCACAGAATAGCTAAAACCTTCCCCCTAACCATATCTGTATAGGAAGATTGAGGTAATATAGTGCACATGATGATTAAAAAAAAAGAAACATATAGATGCACATACATATACATATTCCCATGTTATTTATTGAATAGTTTTATAGTCTGTCAAAGAGAAAAGAAAAGATGTAAGGGGAAAAAAAAAGCAAGAAGAAACAAAAATGTTATTTGTTATTCAATTTGCCTACATGCTCCTTACTGAATACGGTGATCAAAACAACTTGTAAGAAATACAGTAGCAGACTAACAAAATGAACAAGATAAATTTAGCACGTCTTTTTCCTTTAATGTTTTTCCGCAGGTGAACAAATCAATGAACGACAGAGTGTCACAAGCCCTTACTCTTTCTGACAAGTTTCTTTAATGCTCTGCTTTGTCTACAGCTCAGGCTCTTCCAGCACATCAATATCCGCCCCAAGAAGCACTAGTGACTAGGATTTAGCAACCACCACCAAAAGAAGGCAACAGAGAAGAAGGAAAGAGCCGAGCCGGGAAATGTAAATTGCAAAAGACTACAGACTCCTAAACTGCACTTCCTGCATGCAAGAAGGAACTACGTAATTCTCCCATTCTGCGTTCATCCGCATGGCCATTCTGCTCCTTCAACACGTTGTTTACATGTGGTGCAATAAATGGGATTAAAATTCTGAGAAAGCACATACAAGGAGTTGAGATGCAGAGGGATGCAGGTGCCCTTTTTATTTTTTCTCTAAAACAAGACAATGCTCTGATAGCCATAATGCACCATGATGTATAGAATTAAAGGTCTATGTTAATGCAGTGGGACTCTCCCCCCCCCTCCCCCCATGATAGCAGATGCATCCTTCCATAACTTACACTTGTACACAGTGATCTATTACTCATGTGTCCTAATGAGGAAAGCATACCTACTCTAATTGGAAAGTGTCTACATCTAATATAACACATAGAAAAGTAAAAAAGAAAAGTGAGATTAATATACAATTCATTATACATATTACAAAAATCAAGCCTTTTATCAAAAAACTTAAAATATAATGAGAGCTAAATAAGATCATGAACCTTATATAAGTGAAAAGCTTTACAAAGAAGAGAAAAAATAAGGCAAGGAAGGATAAAGGTGAACGTGTATTTGTGTGTCTTTTAAATCCATACACATACATGAACAGATGACGAAAACACCTGATCGGATAAGCAATCACTGGTATATCTAATCTGTCAATTACTATGTGCATTCCTCTAAAATGCTTTCTGTGAAAAAGTTTGTGAAACATAAACACATCAAAGTACTCTAAAGATATCTCTAAACATAAAGCTATGCACAAAAATGCTCATTTAATTTCTTATCCTTCTTAAAAAAAAAAAAAAAATCCATATCTCTCAATCACAAGTGATTATATAAAACCACCTTTTAAATTTTTTCTTTTAATTTCTACATATCTATCTATCTACCCATCTAGTAAAAGTCCGCAAAGACATTCCACAGTCTACTTCTCCATAACACCCACCTACAATTCTTCAAGTACACGAAATTAAATAACCTTACTTACCGAATGGGCTTGTGGACTCGCTGAGAGCTGGACAGATGACAGATTCTGCTGCGTTGGTGTGCGTGTCTCGGCCTCTACCACGTCCCCATCCATAAAGCCAGAAGAGTCTGACTGAGCGCTGCTTGAACGACACAACAAGCCAGCTGAACCTTGTCTTTCCTCGTCGGTGCTTGAGCCTCGTGCCTTTGGGGGGAGAAAATGTGTTTTGTCTTTGGGGATTTGTATATTATGCGCCTGCCTGTGCTATTTCCAAGTGAATACATCAAATTAGTTATATCATATTAACCCATTAACTTTATTATGTTTAATTCATCAAGATGTATGTTCAAACATCTTCTCAATAATAAAAATTCCCATTCGCAATTTCAATCGTAATACTTAATGAACCCTACATGGTTCTGATCCCCCATACATATCCCTTGGATGCTCACTTGGTGCCCTGATGAATGTTGATGACGGCAATGTTGAGAATGCAGGTTGGGAGGCTGCAACATCTGACTTCCTCCCATCTCCGCATAGCCATCATCCACCCGCTGTTGCCTCCTCAGTAACCCCCCACTTCCTCGCTGAGCCAAGCAGGCGGAGGCATCTTCCCCTATCCTGCTGGTTCTGGGCAGAGGTGCTGGCCCACTGCTTTGTTGAAGCAAGATAGGCACAGGATGGATCAAGGCTGGGTTGTGTGAATGCTGCGAGAAGCTCAGCAGAGGCATGGAGGAGTCTGGCCCATTCTGGCTGGAAGAAGAATCCTCCTGTCGCTTTTTGTTGTTAGCCGAGACTGGAGGACTGGGGCTACTACTTCGCACCCCAGGATTGCCCTGGCCCTCGGGAGACAGTGACGAGGAGTGCCTCTGGTGGGGAGAGCTGGAGACGACTGAAGCACGTGTATCACTGCAACTGTTGAGTGACGCAGACGCATCAGCCTCACAAATAATCTGGTCGTGGAGAGGTTCATGTTTAACATCATCCTCGAGGTCCTCTTCAGGAATCCTCTCATCCATTTCCCAGCTTCCAACACTGCTGACTGTACTGTGACG
>NW_028234442.1:16108370-16113551 GCF_977035675.1 Penaeus japonicus
TATAGGTGATGTCCCCCACTCAAGGCAAAATGTAACCTTCATCTAGACTAAGAAGAACAAGGTGGAGGAGCTGATGGAGATAGAGGTGGAGGAGGTAGAGGTGGAGGTGAAGGAAGAGGAGGAAGAGGAGAAGAGAAGGAGTCAAAGGAGGAGGACTAAGAGGAGGTGGAGAAAGAAGAGAAATATCAGAGGAGGAGGAAGAGGAGAAGCAAAAAGGGGAAGTGGAGGAAGAGAAGGAATGAGGATGAAGAAGATGACAACGAGGAACAAGATGAGGAAAAAGAAGAGGAGAAGGATGATATTTTGAAAAATAGAGAAGGATGAGGAAAAAGAAGAATAGGAGGAGGAGGAGGAGGAGGAGGAGGAGGAGCAGGAGGAAGAAGAGGAGGAGGAGGAGGAGGAGGAGGAGGAGGAGGAGCAGGAGGAAGAAGAGGAGGAGAAAGAAAGGATGACTGAAAAGAAAGTTAAAGAAGAAGAAGAAGAAGAAAAAGAAGAAAAGGTGGAGGAATTGGAGTAGTAGTAGGAGGAGGAAAAAGAATAGAAAGAAGAGGAGGAGAGAAAAAGGAAGAAGAGGAGAAGTAGGATGATGATGAAAAGATGAAAAAATATAGGAACAGAAAGAGTAGAATTCAGAGTGAACTTTGAGAAAAAAAAACTTAAAATTTCATTTAAAGTCTTTAATTGAGACAACTACCCTATTTAAGGATAAACTATTGAAGGGAAAGATAACAGCATTTACACTAATGATGAAAAAGAAAGAAATTTAATCTAGTTCAAACAAACATTTTTCCTTAAATGAAAGAATAACAGTATAACAGTGTAAGAATAAAAACAATTATAAAAACTATAATGATAATGTAATACTGATGTCAAAGAAATGACAATAAAATAATAAAAAATAAATAAATAAATAATAATAATAATGGTAATGTTGATAATTATATCAAATATTCAATGAATAATGACAGATACAATAAAGCATTTATTATTATACATGATTCTAAAGCTCTATCCCTTAAACATTCTATCAAAACTTCTTATGATCCTATGAATAAAAATAATAAGTTTACAAATATCAAAAATACTCTTGGTATTGCCTTTTCCTTATACTTGCAATAGTAAAATATACTTTTCTGTTCAAATCTGCTTCACTACTATGGAAAAATATTAGTTATTGTTATCATTTCACAGTACGAGCAAGCTCAGATATGACTAATCTATGCTCTCTATTTAGCTTTTTACGGTTAATCTAGGTATGTTAGTGTATCTACTTATATATCTAATAAGTGATCGTGTGTGCGTGATTGTGTGTGCGCGTGAATTTATGTGATTGCATACATTTGTTTCTATGTGTTAATTTGGGCACTGGCATGTATACTATGACATACTATGCTCATTCAAGTATAGATGTGATTCTACCAACACATGCCTTCATATCAATGTCACTGAGAACGTATACAGCAAGAAGTCACATAAGTTTTTTTATAGAAGGCTGCAGACAAGGCAAGAATAACAGGACTGAGCAGACCCACTCTACTGTGTCATCTCTGAACACAGACTTGGCAAAATCAGTTATTAATTAAGACAATATCTATAAAATAACACATTCTTCATACAGATGTGTAATATATTTATCATATGCTCAACAGTAATGACTCACTCTTAAACATTTCCAGAGTAACAAACTTGTTACATACATGCGGGGGATGGGGCATCACCATGCAAGGAAAATATCAACCATGCTACTTCAAAGTTTCAAGAATAATCAATCAAATATTAACAAACAGTGAAATAACTTGCTGTCTATCATAAACATCGTAACAACAAGCTGTCAAAACAATGAATATTCATGGAGATAAATCATAGAGGAATACCTGATTTGTGGTCAAAGATTAAACTTCCTCTTAGCCTTTGTGTAATGCACCATCTTTCATAAGAAAAAAAATCTATGCGTCCATCTTAGCAGCTGACCAAAAATCATGCTCATTTAAAGTAATAATACTAGTGTTTCACATGTGGAACTGAGGAATGTTTAAAAAATCTCCCTTTAAAGAGACCAGTTGTACAGGGGCTAGCACTTTGCTGGGTCTAGTTGGCAAGAGCAAGACCTCGTATCCTTATCAAAAGTCGTCATCCAACACTGCTCTGGGGAATGCTCGAGCATGCCCTTCCCAGAGGACTGTGAGGAAACGAGGGGACCTGCTTGGGTGATGGAGGGAAGCTGGGAGAGAGCGCACTGATGGCTGAGGGGACGAGGGCCTGTGGTAGTACTGGCGTCGGCGTAGGCGACACCGGCCTCTGGGAGACAGGGACAAGGCACCTGCCATCGACACCCCTGCAAGAGGTCTTCCCTGCACACCCACACCTCCAACTATGCAGTGCTCATATAAACCTTAAAACCTATAGCAGTGGTTCCCAACCCTTCCATCACTATGTTTATTTCCCCATAAACCTTAGATTCTTGAAAGGTCTGATTTAAAAGACTTCATCGTTGACACTCGGAGAATGTACTTATCATTTTGGTTTTGCTTTTTTACTTCTGTTTACATATAGATGGCTCTGCAAGTGCTAAATCACCAATTGGTCAATTACGAAGTCTACTTGACCTCCCACATTTACCCTATTCCTTGAAATTTCAGGAAAAAGAGTTTTTAATCCTATCAATATTAACCTCATTATCAAAGTTATCATTACTATTATTACAATTATCATTATCACAACTATCAACATCAATATAACAATAAAAATAATAGAAAGAAAAAAGAAATCTGAAAATTCATGGAATGGAATGCATAGCTGTCAAATAGGCTTTGTAATTGACTAATTGGTGAGTATGCACTTGTGGAGCCATCTAAGCTAAAACAGAACCATAAAGGGCAGTGAAATTATATAAGTAATTCTGATGTCAATGGGTTGATGAAAGACATATGTAACTAAGTGTACAGTGAAATAAATAGCAGAATTAAAAAGACATTTTGTAAGTTGATCTTTATCAGGTTTATTTCTAAACTTAGCTCACAGACCCACATCAGCAATACCTTTGCATATCCATAGGGGATTCAGAGATCACAGGTTGGTAACCACTGACCAATAGCTATATTTTCATTCCTTAGGCAATTAAAATCCCATCAACATACTACAATTCCTTTTGAGATGAAAACAAAACAAAAAGTGAAGCTATGACCCTTTGAAGTTGCCAGTAAAAGTCTTTAGAGACATCTGTTCAGTATTACACCACTACATCTACATGACTGACTCTACATTCTTCAAATACCTGAAAGTCTCTAAACAGTGTTTCCCAAACTGCAGGTTGTGAGCTCATTTTTGGGAGATTGAAAAAAAAAAAAAAAAAATCAAAACCAACGTGGAAGTCAAACCCCTGGTCAACAGAATACAGAAACAAGTATATACATTGCACACCCCTTATTGTGAGAAAAAGCTATGTTCTTCATAAAATCAAACTGAACAAGATTTAAAATTTTGGCATTCTTTTTAATATATATCATAATTTTAGTACATCAAAGATAGGTGGGCTATGAAAGTTTGTTCTTCTATTGGGGTGCAGTACAGAAATGTTTGGGAAACACTGATATAAACTATAAAAACTTTCAATATAAGGTGTTAGTATAAGGAAATATCCCACAATCCTAATTCCCATACATGCTTTAGTAATCTGATAAGCAATTTACCATACTTCCATGTAGTGTCTAAGAATCATACCTACCACCAACCGAAAAAACACTAATGTGACTGAGCCTCATCTCGAGCTTATCTACCGTCTCATAAATAGAAATGAAACAAACATTTTTGTGATTAATCAAAGGGTATTCCTAATATAGTAAGATAATATGCACATTACCTAAAGTTACTTCTTATAACCCATTCATTAGATAAAAATAAAATATATAACTCTGGTAACCACACAGACACAGACATAAAGACACAAACAAACACACACAGACAGACACATATGTACATGTGCACGCACACAAACACAACCACACAACCACACACACACACACACACACACACACACACACACACACACACACACACACACACACACACACACACACACACACACACACACACACACACACACACACACACACACACACAAACACACACAAACACACACAAACACACACAAACACACACAAACACACACAAACACACACAAAAACACACACATACACACACACACACACAAATTCATGATGCACAACTGAAGAACAAACTTTATATCTCTGCTTTAAATACCCTGTGCATCACAACTCTATATCATAACTGTACTAAAGCATAACCCATAATCTTTGTAGAGAACATTAATTATGAATTCAATCATAATATCAAAAACAGAACATCGTAAGACCCCAACACAGAAGCAACCCACAAAACTTCTTAACCAAAAAACATTCAAACATAAAACTCATGATCAAAAGTATGGTTGAAATGGTTTTCATATTCAACCTGCTCTTGCCACTGCATCATCTCGAGTATCTGAATTGCGTCAATTTACGGAAAAACTTGTACTCACCTTGGGGATCCAGGCCAGGCATCCATTCGGCTGATTCCATCATGTCTGAGAACTCGTCTTCGGATTTAAGGAAATCCTCGATATTATTGCCTGGAACCTGCAAAGAATTGGGATACAACTCAATCACTATGTCTGGAGGACATAATCACTACTTCCTTGCTCTCTCTCCCAGCTCCCCCACCTCCACTACCTGCCCATTCCCTCCCCCTCCCCCTCTCTCCTTCTTTTCCTCTGCTTCCTCTCTCCCTATCTTCCTTTCTCACTCTCTTCTTCTCTCACTCTCTATACCACTCCCTCTCTCTCTACCCCTCTTCTCCATCTCTCCATTTCCCTTTCCCCCTCCCTTTCCCTCTCCCTCTTCCTCTCCCTCTCCCTCTCACTTTCCCTTTCTCTCTCCCTCTCGCTCCTCCTAATCTTCATCTCAGCACAAAAAATCACATAAACTCAAATACACAAAATAAAGAAAAAGAAATCAATAAATACCTGCGAAGGCCGTAGAAATCTCTCTGGAATGCGTGTAACTGTGTCTTGTGCTTGTCCCCCAAACCCGAGATTCAGCAATACGTCCACAGGGTCAGCCTCACGTGACTCTAATAGTGAGTCAATGCTTGACCTGAGAGGATTAATATTCGTCAGCTTATCAA
>NW_028234442.1:16113651-16118651 GCF_977035675.1 Penaeus japonicus
TCTCGCTCTCCGCTCCCTTTGGTTCTTGCTCCTCCTGCTTCTTTGTCCCTTCCGCTTCTTTCTTCTCTCTCCTCTTGGCGTCTTTCTCCTCTTCTCTTCCCTTCGCCGTCTCCTCCTCTTCTCTCCTATCTTTTATCTCCTCTTCCGTTACAAACCGCGTGCAAATTACGAGATCTTCTTCCATTGTTATTTCAATATCCTCTTTTTTCCCCTTTCCGATTCCCTTTCTCTTTTCTCCTTCTCGTTCGTCCTGTTCCTGCTTGAGCGCGACTTCGTACGTTCCTTCAAAGGAGGTATCGCTCTCCAAGTCCATTTTCTCTTCTTCTTCTTCTTCCTCCTCCTCTTCTTCTTCACTTCCCATTTCTTTTCCCTCCCTTCCAATCTCTTCGTATCTTCTCATGCTTCCCTTGCCTGAGGAGTCGCGTTCTTCTTCTCTTCCTCCTTCTCCTCGTTCTTTCCCATCATCTTCAACCTCGTCCCCTTCTTCATGCTGGATGCTGTAATGTCCGACAAGGCCAGACGCATCGCTGTATTCGCTCAGGTCATCTTTTTCCTCTTCCTTTCCCTCCTTCCTCCGTTTCGCTTTCCATTTAGTCACACTCTCCGAACGGATTCGTCTAGCTAACGGTTTCGCCTCAAGCGTCATCAAGGCATCGTTCCACACGGCCGGGTGGGCTTGCGCCGAGATGGGGCCAAAGCACCAACCTTGGTCTTTCGTGCGTTGTGCTCAGCAAGGTAGTTCCGACGTCGCCTTCATCTCGACCCTCGCTGGCATCTCTGCCTTCATCTGTGGCCTTTTTGGCTTTGCGGGGCATCTCTTTGCCCTTTTTGGCATCGCTGGCTCTATGTTTGCCTTGGCCATCTTCCTCTCATACGAGTCTGCTCGCCACGAGAATAGCGTCGGGAGCCTCCATCGTGGCTTTCTCCGGGCTCCGCACGCGAGACAGCCAACAAAGCGAGACTCCTCCTACCTTCCCTACTGTCTTCACAACCTCACTCCCTCGGCATCTTCGCTCCCAAGAGAACGGCTGCCCTCACCAGAGCATGGCAATCATGCTCTCCGTCCGCTCGAAGGGCTGCTGCTGTTGCTGCTGCGCCACCGCCAGGAAGACGAAGCCCATGTTTTGGGCGTCGCCCTCACTGGCATACCCTTCAGAGGCGACAGCGGCGACGTCGTCTTCGCCGTCGCCCTCGTCTGACCCCAAACGCCGCCCACCGGCGCCCATCATCCCCTGGCAAAACATCTTTCTCGTCATGCTGATGCTTTGAGAGGGTGAGGGCGTGAGGGCGGGCGAGGGGAGGGGGGACGGCGGAGGGGAGGGGGTAGGGGAAGGGGTGGCAGGGCTCTGGGGGTGGGTGGAGGGGGGGGGTGTGGTGAAGGCGCCCCACACTAGTGACGAAGGCCGCCCGGTGCTATTAGGTGGGTGGGGGCCCCCTGGGGTGGGGGGGGCCAGCCCCCCTGCCAAGCCCTCGCCTAGGCTGGGCCGCTTGGGCACCGGCTCGTCCTCCGCGCCGCCCTCCGAGACGCGCCTGGACATGGCACTCTCGGCCGCTTCGGACGGCGGGCCACTTGCGTCGTCTGACACTCTCTCCGCTCCGCTCGCCTCGTCTTCGTCCTGGCGCCTGCCCTCGGCCGCGATCTCGGCGATGGTCTCGGTCGCCTCGCTCACCGCCTTGGCCGCCGCCTGGATCACCTCGCTCACCAGCCCCTCGCCGATCTCGTCCAGCCTCGAGTCGCGGGCCGGGGAGCGACCGCGGGCCGGGGAGCGTCCGCGTCTGGCCCTGGCTTCGGTCGCGCGCCGCCCGTCGTCAGGGGATTCGGACGCGCCCTCGCCTCGCTCATCCACGCGCAAACACTTCGGGGAACTTTCCCGAGCTTTCTCCTTCGCGCGCTTTTCTTCGTCTTCGTCTTCGTCTTTTCTCTCGGCCTTTCTCTCTCTCCCTGCTTCTCTCGCCTCGTCTCGCCCTCTCACCGTCGTCCTTTCGGTTTCTTTCTTGACTCTTTCCTCCTCCTCCTCTTCTGATTTTCTCTTCCTCTCTTCTTCCCCAGTCTTCTTTTTCTTCTCTTCTTCTGCCTCCTTCTCTATCCTCCTTTTCTCCTCTTCTTCCTCTTCCTTCCTTTTCTTTGCCTCTCTCTCGGTTATCCTCTTTCTCTCTTCCTCCTCTTCTCTCTTTCGCTTCTGCTCTTCCAAAATCTTCCTCTTTTTCTCCTCTTCCTCTTCTTCCTTTTTTTTCTTCTCCTGTAAAATCCTCCTCTCTTCTTCCTTCTTCCTTCTTATTTCCTCTTCCTCCTTTCGCTTTCTCTCTTCTTCTTCAATTCTCTTTTGTTCTTCTGCCTCCTTTCTCTTTCGCTCTTCTTCCTCCTTTCTCTTTCTCTCCTCTTCTTCCTTCCTCTTCCTCTCCTCTGCTTCCTTCCTCTTTCGCTCCTCCTCTTCTCTCCTCTTTCGCTCTTCTGCTTCCTTCCTCTGTCGCTCCTCCTCTTCCCTCCTCTTTCGCTCTTCTGCTTCCTTCCTCTTTCGCTCCTCCTCTTCCCTCCTCTTTCGCTCTTCTACTTCCTTCCTCTTTCTCTCCTCTTCTTCTTTCCTTTTTCTCTCCTCTTCCTCCTTTCTCTTTCTTTCTTCTTCTTGCCTCCTTCTCTCCTCTTCCTCCTTCCTCTTTCGCTCTTCTGCTTCCTTCTTCTTTCTCTCTTCTTCCTCCTTCCTCTTTCGGTCCTCTTCCTCCTTCCTCTTTCTCTCCTCTTCCTCCTTCTTCTTCCTTACCTCTTCCTCCTCCTTCTTCCTCTTCGCCTCCTCCTCCTCTTTCTTCCTCTTTTCTTCCTCCTCCTCCTCCTTCTTCCTCTTCTCTTCCTTCTCCTCCTTCTCCTCTTCCTCCTCCTTTAGCTGCCGTTCGAGGATTTCGCTCACTTCCTTATCCGCCAGTTCGCTCTCCCTCTTCTTCTTGTTGTAATAACTCGCTTCTCTCCAGCTCCTCCTCTTCCAGCTGGCCCCGCCTTTCTTCTTCTGTTTCTCGAGTTCTTCTGCTTTCTCTCTCTCCCTCTCCAGTTCTTTCTCGGCGAGCTCTTCTTCTTTCTCTCTTTCGAGTTGTCTCTGTCTCGCTTCTTCTTTGTCTTTTTCGAGTTGTCTCTGTCTCTCTTTTTCTTTTTCGAGCTCTTTCTGTCTCTCTTTTTCCTTTTCGAGTTCTCTCTGTCTCTCCTTCTCCTTTTCTCTTTCGATTTCCTTCTCTTTCTCTCTTTCTCTTGCGATTGCTCTCTCTCTTTCTCTCTCTTTCTCTTTTTCTCTTTCAATTTCTTTCTCTCTTTCTATTTGCTTCTCCCTCGCTCTTTTTTCTTCGACTTCCTTTGCCCTCTTTATTTCTTCCTCCTTTGCTTTCACTCTCTCCTCCTCCTCTTCCTCTTCCTCCTCTTCTTCTGCTATCGGCGATGCCTTTTCTCTCTTCTCCTTCACGCCTCCTCTTCTTTCCTCCTCCTTGATTCCTTCCGTTTTTTTCTCTTTCCTGGTTCCTCCCTTCTCCTCCTCCTCTTCTTCTCCCTCTCTCTTCCCTATTCGCCGAGTCTTGGAAATTTCCTCCTCCTCACCCCTTCCTCTCCTTCCCAGCTCTCGTTTCGCCGCTTCCTCCTCCTCCTCGCCTTCCTCCCTTCTTCCTTCTCTCTCCTTTCGAGCAGCTTGTTTCTCCTTCTCCACCTCTCCTTCCTCCTCCTCCTTCTCCCTTCTCCCTCCTCCTTCCCTTCTCTCCCTTGTCCCTTTTCCTTCTTGGGGAGCGGGGCGTCTGTCGAACGTGTCCTTGGGTAGTCGTGGGCGTGCTGAGTCCTTCCGAACCGGCCGCCCATCCCCCGAGGTTTTTCCGCGTGCTTGCTGCTCCTCCTTCAGCTCGTCCTCCTTAAGCTCGGCCTCCTTCACCTCGGCCTCCTTCACCTCGGCCTCCTTCAGCTCGGCCTCGGAGCCCTCCTGGTGGTGGCGGTGGTGGGGGGCGGCGTGGTAGGGATGCTGGAGCCGCCGGAGGTTATGGTAGCGGGACCTGAGGGCGGTGGTGAGTGAGCCAACGCTGCCCTGGAGCCTCCGCCACTGTGCCTGCGTCAGGGACACGACCCTCCTTACACTCTTGACGCGGCCTCGGCCTCCTGCTCCTCCTCCTCCTTCTCCTCCTCCAGCCTCTTCGCCCCCTTCGCTCACCACGCGACTCACTCTCCTCACACTGCCCTCACTCACCGAACTGCCGCAGCTCTCCGTGCGGGACCGCCTCACCACGCTCACCAGCTCTTCCTCCTCGTCGTCGTCGTCCGCTTGCTCTCCCTCGGCGCCCTTCCTCCTCCTTCGGCGGACGATGACCACGTCCTCCTTCCGCCTTCTCCTCCTGCCCTCCTCCTGGCCGGGCGAGGGCGTGAGGGCGCGGCGGCCACCCCTCAGCACCAGCAGGTGGAGCTGGGCCTCGCGGACAAGGTCGGCCGGGACCTCGTAGATGTGTTCCTCGCCCTCACGGACGACACCGAGCACCTCTCCGTCGCTGACGAGGTCGCACGTGCTCACCACGAGGCGCTCGCTCACGTAGATGCCCTCGCTCACTGCCAAGGCGCCCTGCTCGATGGCGTCGTTCACGATCTCCCTCGCGAGCTCCTGCGAGCTCTCGGCCTCTCGCGACTTGTTCACTTCCTCAGCCCCGCTCCTCGGCTCCTCGCCCTCCGCGCGGTCGTATATCCTCTCTCCGGGCTTCGCTGCACTCGCCTCGGCCTCGGCTCTGTCCCTCCCGACCTGTTCTCTCTCCTCCTCCTCCTTTCCCGCGTCCGTTACCTCGCTCCATGTATCCTCGACGCCTCCATGCTGCTCGCTCAGCAGGCTCTCCCTGGCGCCATCCTGCCCTGTCTCGCCGTATCCTGCTTCCTGGCGCTTCTCCTTCTTCGTAACCTCCTTTCTCTCACTCTTCTCTTCTCCTTCAACCTCTCTCTCTTCTCTTTCCTCTTCCTTTCTCTCCTTCGGTCTTTCCCCTTCACCTTTAACCTTCGGCAC
>NW_028234442.1:16134360-16136860 GCF_977035675.1 Penaeus japonicus
TCATCTTATCATCTTGTCTCTGTGCTTTAAGTAGAAGGCATTAATTCAAAGCGGAAATGAGCTGAAAAGTCGGCGAGGCTCGAATTCTGCCTAATGGTAATGACAGCTGTGCCAAGCGCCAGGTGTCAGGATGCACCAATAAAATTACACCCCGTGTCTTACAATTCTGAGTTAGATTTCCAGTTTGTAAATTTTGAAAAATAATTTAGAATAGATCTATATATCGAATGGAGAGAAAGAGAAGGAAAATTAGTCCCGAATATTGTCGGTGTGTCAGGCATTTACCAGTAGCAGATGTTGTTGTTGGTGGCGTTTGATGGCAGCTGGTGGTGAGGTCTCCTATTTTACTCTTTACACACTTGTGAAGTACACGTCACTGGTCACTACGTGGAGCCCAGTTAAAGGGCAGTGAGGGAAGAAGGGGAGGAAGAGGACAGCAGAGAGCAGAAGACCTGAAAGCAGACGGAAGGAAGGTGAGCGAGGGAAAGGGTCGGAGGTAAACGAACTCCAGAAACTCGGAAGATTTACTCTTTTTTGGGTGTGAAGTTTTAGGCTTATCATTGCTTGGGTATTTGTGTTACGCCCTGCCCGGTTGTCCTTACGGGTCAGCGAAGTGCTTTGGTAGCTTAGGCAGGGTTTGAATTAATTTCTATTTTGGGGGAAATGTCAAGAATGCTTCCCATTTCTAGGGTAGAGACTACAGATACTATTATATATATCTAAATAAAGATAAGTAAATATACTAATATATTTATTAAAACACACACACATACTGTCTATTCATATTACATAAATGTCTAAATACCCAAAGATACTCGCATGTCGACATCTGACCAAAGTGCCAAACCTATGCATCCGCTCCTTTGGCACTCAGTCAAAGGCCAACAATCCGCCACTCATATGACAAGAAGACAGAGCTAGAAGACCTTTTAGGCAATCTGTCATCGTAAAAGGAATAGGTCCATGATCAGTCTTCCGAGCAGATAAATGCTATAGGATTATTATGAGTGCTGATAGCGTAGAGGCTGCAGGGTTGGCGTGATGCTGCAGTGTTGTTGGGTTAAACTGGCTAGTTTCAAGTGGTTTTGATGAATACACAGGCAGTACAATTAGGAGAAATAATTCCTAACTTGAAAGCTACTTTGGGTTCCCTCTGAGCATATAAGCATAGTACCAGTAATCTACCGAAAAGCATAACATGTGACTATGGAATAAACTGTTTATATTTATCTATCTTATCATTCTGTCTGTCTGTCTATCAATATCCATCCATCCATCCATCCATCCATCCATCCATCCATCCATCCATCCATCCATCCATCCATCCATCCATCCATCCAACCATCCATCCATCTATCCATCAGTAGATATACTCAGATAAGAGTACAATTAGTTGAGTAGCCATTGCACATAATTACAGAGTGAGTGTTAATTAGGCTAGGCTAAACTGAGCTAGTTCGGCTTTACTCGCTTAGTAGCAAGAGCCCCTTCCGGGATGACTAGTGTATGTTAAACTGACCTGTCTTCCTCACAAGTTCGATGTATCTCCTATACCGATATTATGGGTATCAGTTGATATCTAGTTGAGTGGAGAACTTGATATGTTTATGGCATGTTTATGGTTTAGATGTGTTTGTATCTTTGGATTATTAGCAGACAAATTTTGGATGTAGACGTGAAGGGCATGAGATGTGCCAACCTAATCCATACGTAATCCATATAAGCTGTTAATTGCATGATGGAAGGGAATCAGTGGGTGTAACCAGTGGGGGTGGGGTGGGGGGGGTTGATACTCACTTCAGTTTGAAAGAAGATTCTTGTAATTCTTCCGTAAATGAGGAAGAACTTGAGTGGGGGAGGCATTCACAAGATTCTCTTTTCTTTGTTCTGCCGCCTACATTGGTCCTGAGTGTCGAAATTGAGGAAAAATAGATTTTTGACTGCTGCATTTTCACTCGCTCTGGCCATACTGAAGGCAGTTATGCCTAATTTTTTTTTTTTTTTGTCCAAAAGAAAATTCAAGTGGTGAAAGGAGAGTTCCTCAGGGTATCAGTACTTATAGGCATCATCAATCACTCTGCCCCCCCCCCCCTCTCTCTCTCTCTCTCTCTCTCTCTCTCTCTCTCTCTCTCTCTCTCTCTCTCTCTCTACTCACTCTCTCTTCTCTTCCTCTTCTCCTCCTCACTCTCTCTCTTTTCTCTCTCTCTCTCTCTCTCTCTCTCCCCCCTCCCCTCACTCCCTCACAATCCCCCCCTCCCTCACTCCATCCCTCCCTCCCTCCCCTCCCTCCCTCCCTTCCCTCCCCTTCCCTCCCTCCAATCCATCCATCCATACTTCCATCATCCATACCATCCCTTCCCTCTTTCCCTCCCTCCCCCCTTTCCCCCCTCCCCCCCCTCCTCCTTCCCACCTTCTCCCTCCCTATCCTTCTCTCACTCTTTCACTCACTCCCTCTCCCTCTGTCCCTCTCTCCCTCCCTCTCTCTCTCCCTCTCCCCTCC
>NW_028234442.1:16141860-16154360 GCF_977035675.1 Penaeus japonicus
AATGCCGCTGACAAGAACATCGACGGAAGACTGGATGACATGGAGTTCCTAGCCTTCTCGCACCCAGAGGAGAGCCCTGACATGCTACCCATCATCCTGCAGCAGACACTGGAAGAGAAGGATGTCAACAATGATGGTCTCATTGACTTCCAGGAATACATTGGGGATAAAGGTGCGTGTCACACTTGAGAGAATCTTCTTACCGTATTTCCGCATTTTTTTCCTTTTATTGTTATTACAGTTTTTCGTTCTGTCTCTTGTGCTTTGACAAGAGATATTTGTTTTTTATTCTCTTTTCCTTACCTTTTTTTATATTTCTTAATTGATATATTCACTGATGAGAAAAGACGTTCTTAACCCATTGCAGACAGGTGTCATGACATAAGGGATGCATGATTTTTGGCCTGACAGTGGCCTGTTTGAGAAGAGTGGATTGCTATGTTTCTTTATTGAACTATGAGTAATCACTCTATTTAGTAACATATGATGACCATTATAATTACTATAATTGCCATAATATTCAGTAAAATAGGTTTAGTCTAGAATCCCTACCATAGAGGACACCACTCTCTCCTAGCACCAGCAGGAAAGAATTGCACCCATTCATGGTCTCTAGCAAAACACTTCAGAAAGAGATGACAAGCAGCAAGATACTGACATCTTTATCTTAACCCTCTCTGGACGGGTGATACAGCATGTGTACCGCGCATTCAAAAGCCCAGTGGCCGGGCAGCACAGTATTGTGCCAGCCATTCAATTGATTTAGGCCTAATAATTCGAACGCCCCGGCATTTGGACATTCAAGGCTAGAATTCCCCCGTCAGGGATGGGTTAAGTCACAAGCTATGTATGAGTGAGAAGAGGACAATGACAGTGTACGCCTGTGCCAGTCTGGCTGCTTTTGCTGAGGCACTCGCAACTAAAGTTACTCTTTGTCCTCCCATAAAACTTTAATACTTTTATCACATAGAGTGTAAAGAACATAATGACCTGATATGGACCCTGTACTACAATTTAAGATTACTGCTACATTGATAGAGCCTGTCATATAGAACCTATAAGTCTCACAATAAAGTTATATACATAAAAAAAAAGACAAGCATAAATATAGCTCTAGTATTATAATGAGTGAATGGCAGAGAGTGTGAAAGACTGTCATATGTCATGTGAAGTTTCCTCTTGCTGAGATAAAACCCATTTGGACGTGTTGCACAGGTGGCACTAGTGCCTGTCTTGGGCAGTGGGTAAGCAAATCTATTCTCGTCTGCAATGGGTTAAATAGCTAGATATGTAGAATTTAGGTGATTTAGATTTTTTTTTCTTCAGAATAACTCGACAAAAATTTATTTGCTTATGTGTATATTTTATGTTTTCTTTTAAGATTGTTGTTAAATTTGTATATATATATATTATATATATATTATATATATTATATTATATATACATATTAATATTATTATAGATATTATAATATATATACACCACACAATATATATTTATATATATTATATTATATATATATATTATATATATTTATATATATTATATATCTATACATATATATGTATATATTATATGTAAATATATATTTTATTATATTTTATATATATATATATTTAATATATATTTTATATATATTATATATATTATACATATATTATTTATATATATATTTATATATTATTTATATTTTATATATACTATTGATATATATATATATATATATATATTATATATCATATATATATATATATTATATATATATATTTGTATATATAAATATAATATATATTTATATATATATATATATATATATATATATTCATATATATATATATATATATGTATTATATATTATATTATAATATTGATATAAATATATATATATTATAGTATATTATTATATATATTGTTAACTATATATACATAAATATTTATATATGTATATATATGTAATATAAATATATATATATATATATATATAATATATTAATTGATATTATATATATATATATATATATATTATATATACATTACTATATATATATATTTATATATATATATATATATATACATTATATTATTATATATATATATATATTATATATAAATATATATATATATATATATATATATATATATATATATATATATATATAAATATAGTATATATTATATATAATATATATATATATATATATAATATATAAATGTATATAAACTACATATATATATAAATATATATATATATATATACTTATATTTATAATATATATATATATATATTATATATCAAGTATATATATACATATATATAATATTTATATATCATATTATATATATATATATATATAATATATATATATACTATATTATATATATCATACTATATATATATATAATTAATATTATATATAACCATATATATATATATATATATTTTATATTACTATATATATATATATATATATATATATATTATATATATATATAAAATCATATATAATAACATATATATCAAACAACAACATATATTATATATATATATATATATAATCTACAAAATATATCGAGATCAAATCACAAACACAAAAACTAGATATAACTATATATATATATATGTCTATAATATACACTTATATATATATAAAACCTTATATATAATATATATATATATATATATATATATATATATATATATATATATATATTTATATATACATGTAATATATATACCTAACAAAACTATATTTATATATATATAAATATATATAATATATATAACAAAATTATATATAAACACAACAAAAAATCTAGAAATATACTATAATATATATATGTCTATATGTATAATAATATATATATATAATATATATATATATAATTATATATATAGATATATATATAATATATATATATATAAAATATATATATAAATATATATATATATAAATATATATATAAACTATAAAAACAAATATATTATATATATATATATTATATATATATATATATATATATTTATATATTATATATAGTATATATAGTATATATATATATATATATATATATATATATATATATATAGATATATTTATATATGTTATATTATATCTATAGAAGCTTCATTCTTAAGGAATTATCGCATGGGCTTAATATCCCCGGTGTATAGAAAGAAAGCATTTCCAATACTTTGTATGACTTCATCAAGATCATCCAAAATTTATGGGTTGGTGTTTCATGGCATATCATAGAGCTACAATAATAACCAGTGATACAAGAGGATACTTTGTTGATATTTAGACAGTGCCATACTTGACATCTGTGGCAGCAACTGTTAGAATTAAGAAAGTAAAGAAATAGAAACTGTACATTTATGGGCTGTAATGCTAAGATTCCCTTCTCTTGTACCACTATGAGAAAAGGGATGCCATGAGATAGCACAATATAGGGCTAAAGTCAGTCCATAGACATCCAGGTTCTCAATACCAAGGATTTTTTGTTCTGTGGGATGACAATCTCTTCAGGATGTAAGAAATTTTACTGGCAAACTATCAGTATTGGAAAGTTTGAGTTTAATTTGTCATATGACATTGTGCCATAGCTTCAACACAATCAACTTACAGAGATGGAGGAGGATGAAGCTATCATAATGAAACGCGAATTTGTGCGCAAGCATAAACCAGATTTTGATAAGTTGGACTTGAATAAGTCTGGTTACCTTGAGGTTGAGGAAGTTGGGCCTCTAATGGAGACAAACACGTAAGCGATCAGTTTTACAAACGATGTGGCCTTTGGGGGACTGTAGAAACATAAGGTTTTGGCTGAAAGTCGTTTGATGTGATGTAGTGAAGAGAGATTTACTATCCTTCACCTTACCTTTGTTGGTCTTGCAATTTTGCACTGTGTTCTTGAATGGTGGTGGGTGAAGACTATGTAAATTGTTTTCTGTCGTCTGTTTCTTACACATGCAGTGAAATGTGATTCTGCAATCTAAGTATTGTGTTGGAAGATTGTGGTAAAGCTGTTGTACCAGATATTATTTGTTCTCATTGTTGTTACTTAACTGTTATTATGATGGCTTCTCTGAATTTCTAAAACCTATTTTTAATAGCATGAGGTTGTATTAGCTAAAACTGGTTTGAAAATTTTAGAAGGAAGTCTAAATTTAGAACAAAATTTCATAGCTTTTATAAGCAAATTATTCTCAGATGGTTGGGATAGAAGTAAAAGTTGCCTGTATATTCCTCTTTGCTATACTTGCTCATGGTTGCGAAAATGTAACCTAGTCTCTGGAATTCGGTGGCGCGTTGTTCCGATGGGAAATCTTTCATCGCCGTTCTTTCTGCCACACAATCAGACATTTTCCTGCCAGGCTTAGAGAGAAAGTGCTAGTCATCTCACCCACAACTGTCTTCCAGGCAATAAAACCAAGACCATTAACCCAAGCGAACAAGACCAAGACAGGCGCAAGTTTGAAGAGCATGACGTAGATGGCGATAATGTATTAAACCTTGACGAAATACAAAGCCTTTATATCCCGACCAATATGTAAGCGAGGCTCATTCCGACCCCTGGCATTTTTTTTTTTTTTTTGTGTGTGTGTTTTGTGTTGCACTTTTGTTGCATTGTTGCGTTAAGCTTCTTCTTCCATTTTTATTTGGGTCGTTGTTCTTAGTCATTATCCTTGCTCCTTTGTTTTCTCCCTTTCTTGTTTTTATTTCATTTTTACTTTTCACTATGTTCCCTATTTTTTCCTATAATTTTCTTTTATTTCTTATTTATTTGGGTTTTATGTGTTATGTATTTATGTATACACATTCATACACAGGAGAGCACATGCACACAGAGACATTCATATTTACACACAGATACACAAAAACGCTCATGCACACACATAAACGGACACATGCACACACAAACACACTCATGCAAACACAAATGCGCTCGTGCATACACTCACGCCCACGCCCACACCCACACCCACACTCACACTCACACCCACACCCACACCCACACCCACACCCACACTCACACCCACACTCACACCCACACCCACACTCACACTCACACTCACACCCACACCCACACTCACACCCACACCCACACTCACACCCACACTCACACTCACACTCACACCCACACTCACAGTCACAGACACTCCACACCCACACTCACACACCCACACACCACATACACCCACACTCACTCACACCACCCACATCACACCACTCACACTCTCGATCCACCCCAACTCACACCACACTCACACCACACTCACACCACACTCACACTCACCACCTCACACCCACACTCACACCCACACTCACACCACACCCACACTCACACCCACACCCCAACGCCACACCCACCACATCACACCCACACCACACCACAACCCCACCCACACCACAACACACACTCACACACACCACACACACTCTCTCAACCCACCCCCACACTCCATCACACCCACCACACTCACACCCACACACCACACACTCTCAAACACACTCCACACCACACTACACTATACCCACAACAATGCCCACACTCACACTCACAAAAAACCCACTTCCCACACCCACACTCCACGAAGACCCAAACCCACACCACCTCACTCACACACCCTCAACCACACACACTCAACTTCATACCCACAATGCATTCACACCCACACCCACACTCACACCCACACTCACACTCACACTCACACTCACACCCACACTCACACTCACACTCACACCCACACTCACACTCACACCCACACCCACACTTACACCCACACTCACACCCACACTCACACTCACACTCACACTCACACCCACACCCACACTCACACAAAACACACACACACACACAACACACAACACACACACAACACCCATTCATCCACACACACACACACACACACACACACACACACACACACACACACACACACACACACACACACACACACACACACACACACACACATACATACATACATACATACATACATACATACATACATACATACACACACACACACACACACACACACACACACACACACACACACACACACACACACACACACACACACACACACACACACACTTGTAAACATGCATATATGCAAACACAGCCATCCACTCATTCATTCATTCATTCATGCAGTCATGCATTCACTCATTTTTACCTACATACATAAATAATACATACATACATACATACATACATACTTACATACATACATACAAACATACATACATACATACATACATACATACATACATACATACATACATACATACATACATACATACATACATGCATACAAACATGCATACAAACATGCATGCATACAAACATACAAAATACAGATACATAGTAAAGACAAATGCACATACATGTACATATATAACTTCATATAATGATGCACTCTTCTATGCATTAATAGCTAGAGTATATGTGTATTTCAGTGTTTATATATTTATTTGCATTTTATACAGTTCCACTTTAAGCCTTCATTTTTAATTTGTATATATATATTTTTTTTTGCATAACCATCTTTTGTGGAATGTACACATAGCTTTGTACCTGATCACCCACTTGCTGGCAGTGCCCCCTTTTTATCCTATTCCTGCTTTTGAACCGTTGCTAATATCACACTTGGCTACTACGAACCAAGAATGAATCAAAGCTCCTCAAGTGTGGCTTAATACGTGGGCCAAGAATCAGAGGGCCGAAGATCCTTCTGTCCTTCCACTCAAGGAGGAAGAGGAATCAAGAAGAGTTTAGAAGTTTGTTGACCTCTTCTGTGGTTTTGAACATTTAAAGGTTTTCCAAGTGGAAGAGAGGAGTTTGGCTTTGTGTGTGTGCGTGCAAAGGATCACATTGTGGGCAGACATTTGTACTCTGCACTTGTTTACTTGCCAGGATAGTGAAAGCAAAGTGATGAGCTGATAAAAGAACCTCATTGAAGGTATGATTATTTTCATTATTTTTTGCACTAAAATGGCTTTTAGGCATTTTACATCGATCTGCTTTGCATAGGCATTCTCTCAATTATGTATTTTTGTATGTCTTTTTTTAGTTTTTGTTTTTTATTTTATATCCAGTGTCTTTTATTTTTGTCTTTATTTTTTTTTTTCTTAATTTCTTCTGAATATATTGCTGACATATTAGATATTTGACAAGAATATCTGGAAGTGGACCTAGTATAGGCAGAGCATTATTGCTGGGATAACATTTTCGAAAGGCTAATGTTTTCTGACAATATTCTTGATAGAAGCCTTGCCTTTGGTAATAGGTGTATCAGTGCTATAGGAGAGTATGGTGTGGACCCTCGTTGCTTTTGTTATTCTAGCGTAGGCTTGGATCAATGCGTCACATCAGGGTTTAGGCCTCTTCCACTCTCATTCTCTGAGGGAACAGGTCCTTTCTCCACAAGAGGGATCCGTGGGTGTGTCCCACGGCATGTAAGTATCCTTTGCATGATTGGTGCCGGGTAGATCTGACTGATCACTTGAGTAAGCATGTATGTAGCACATACAACTGCTTTAGGTTATGCTTTGCCCTTGGTTTTTGTGTTAATGCTGGTGGTGGTTGACAGGGAAAGAACAAGACCGGGAGTGGCTGCTGACTGAGAAGGACAAGTTCGACAACGACCACGACAAAGATGGCAACGGCATCCTTGACCGCCATGAGATCCTGGCCTGGGTTGTCCCAACAAACGAGTAGGGTTGCATATATGTGCATATATAAGTGTTTTATATATACGTACTTTACAGTATACATATGTAACTTGTAACAGAGAATGCTAACATAACATTTTTTTTCTCACTCTTTTGTCATCTTCTTGTTATTATCTTTGTTCCCTAAAGAAGGTAAGTGAAATTAGGAAAAGTAGGGAAAAAAGCGAAGTAAGGGTGAGAGTGTAAAAAGGAATGAGGGGAGGATAGGTAGAGAAGAGAGGAAGCAGGAGAAAATGGTGAAAGGTGAAATGGAAGGAAAAGTGAAACGGGGAATGTGAGAGTGAGAAAGAGTAAAGGAGTGAGAGTGAGACAGATTAAAGGGGTAAGAGTGAGACAGAGAAAAGGAGTGGGAGTGAGACAGAGAAAAGGAGTAGGAGTGAGACAGAAAAAGAGTGGGAGTGAGACAGAGAAAAGGAGTGGGAGTGAGACAGAGAAAAAGGATTGAGAGTGAGAGTTAGAAAGAGAGAAAAGGAATGAGAGTGAGGACAAAAGCCAAGAAGAGTGTAAGGAAGATGGAAGTGTATGAGGGAGAGGGAAGGAGTGGTAAGATGAGAAAGAGAAGGGGGAAGGTAGAAGAGAATGTAAGGAGAAGAAGGAAAAGAGACAGAGGGAAAAAGGGAAAGGGAGGGAACAAGGGAAAGTTATAGGAAAGGGGTGATGGATAGAGTTAGATAAAGAGATTGGTAGTAAAAATGTGATTAAAAGTATTGGGGAAGGAGAAAAAAAGGAAGGGAGAATTGGAGAAGATGGAGATGGAGATAGGAAGGAGAGAAAGAAGGCAAGAGAAGATAGAGAAAGAAAAAGAAAATAACAAGAGAGAGGGCATGAATGTCATTTGGGATTAGCTCCACCTTGCATGTAAAGCAAACACACACACACACACACACACACACACACACACACACACACACACACACACACACACACACACACACACACACACACACACACACACCACACCACACCACACCACACCACACCACACCACACCACACCACACCCCACACACCACACACCACACACCACACACCACACACACTACACTCACACTCACTCTTACTCTCACACATTCTTACTCTCACACATTCTTACTCCCACTCATTCTTACTCTCATTGTCATATTCACACTCACTCTCACACTCACACTCACACTCACACTTACACTCACACTCACACTCACACTCACACTCACACTCACACTCACTTGTACTTGTACTCACTTGTACTCACACCTACACTCATATATATGCATGTTCACACACACACATGTTCTTGTCCTTTTGACCCCACTTTTTATCTTATTTTTATTACTTATAGAATTCATAAATGTATTTTTTTATTTATTTATGTACTATTATTTTTTGTGTTACTGTTCATAATTGTCACTTCCTTAAAATCACAAAATCACTGCTCTACGTATCAACATAAAGAGAAAAGTTTTCCGAGCTGTGTGATAATAGTTCCAAACTATGATTGACTTTCATCGACTCACAAGGCTGGTCTCCCTTTCTTCCAGGGACATAGCCGAGGACGAGGTGGATCACCTATTCGCCGCAGCAGATGATGACAACGATGATTTGTTGTCTTTCCTGGAAATCCTGGACCACCATGACGTGTTTGTAGGCTCGGAGGCCACCGACTACGGCGATCACCTGCACAACCTCGACCGCTTCGACGACGAATTGTGAGGAAGCATTGGGCCATCCTGCAGATAGATAGTTGTGAGAGCTGAAAGTAGGGAGTAGTTCAACGCGATGTTGGGTCAGCATCAATAGGACTCGCTTGGGAGCTCCGACAGACTGAAGTGCCCTTGTGTCGATGCTGAGGTTCCTAGTGGGACTAGAATGTGTCACTTCCTCTTTTGCTATTTGTGTTGTTATTTTATTTTGGATGTTTCTGTGAATTTTAGTTACATAGACCAGAAAGAAAACCATTAAGTAATTTATAGTGCCTATATGCATTTATCATTTGTTTTGGCATTAGGAAAGGAAGTATGAATGCATTATCTACAAATCTCTTGTTATAACACTGTATAATCCATCTTGCAAGGTCCATTTTATGTATTTATAAAAAATAAGATGACTTTTCTCAACCATTTTATAAATTGTTGTTTTATTATAACATTTTAGTAATTTATTAATTAGGCCTCAAACTAATGATTTATCTTACTTTTCACCCAGAAAGAAGTTAATTACTCTTGTACTAACATGGCCCAGTGTTGTCTTTTCCTTTATTACTATTTTTGAAAATAAGAACAAAAAGTATGGTGCACTAAAAGCCCAAGAGAAACTTTTTATAAACAGTCACCTCTTTTACTATAGGAGAGCAAGAGAGCAAGTTAGCTTAAAAGTAGTATCACTGCTACATGTATGCTTTTGAAAGTTAACTAGTCCATATAGTATGAGTTCACCAGTTGTTTATGCAGCTAACCCTCACACTGGGATTTCAATAATCAGGACAGTTCAGTTTGAGGATCTGTACATGAACAGGTCAAGTTTCCTAAAGGGCTTCCTTTGGTATCCTCTAAGAAACCATAACTCCTCGTCAGTGTCACACTACCACTGGGCATCCTCAGACTTCCTCTTATATAAGCCATGAGCAAAAGCCCATTCTTCGGCACGCACATCGGGAGGCTTCAACTTCGGCCACCTCTTGTTTTGCGTGGCCAGTGGCTAAATTGAATCTCAGATATTTTATCTTTTTAATGCTATTTAATGTATATTGCATAATTAGGCACACTCTTTGAATCTTGACTAAAGCAACAATGCAGTAACTGTGTAGGTGGGACATGACTACTAGTATTTATTTTACACTTTCACTGCCAATTCATCTTGTATGTCTCTTTTATCTTATTTATTATTTTTTTTTTCAAGAGCTCACTCCTGCATTTTATAATTTCACTTTTGCACCCTGAATTTTCATCTTGAGTGCCTGCATTCTTGTGTTGTGTTTACCTCTTTATTTTTTTTAATTACATTTCTTTTGGTAATGATGGGTAATGACTGTGAATGGTATTGTTTTCAAAATCAAAACAGAAGTTATTTTTTTAAGGCAAGGCCTTTGTAAGTTAAGTCTACATAATTGCTTTGAATGTAATACCTGGGTAATGAAAAAATGCTGTTATCATTAACCAATCTACTATGTTAGAATTAATTCTAGCAGGGCATTATAATTCTGTTTTGAATTTGTCATGATGATAAAAACTCTCAATGTTAAATCAAATGTATTGTTCTACAACATTTAAATTGATAAAATATGATAAATTTACCTTAATCCAATAAATACTACATGACTGATCTAACATTTCCTAGTCTGAATTGTGAAAACAAGTCAAGAAATTTGTACACATGCTTTTGTTTCTATTTTTTTGTATCCAAGTGCCATATGTCCAGCAGGGCACTGGGCTTTAATATATTGTTTTGATTTTTTTTGCTGTTGTATTATTTTCCAAAGGAAGGCAAAATAAAAAGGCTTATGAAAGGAAATGGTGAAGAAAACTCCCATACTTCTACAGATAACAGCCTTTTATCTTGAAATTATTTTATTTCACCCTAAGACTCAATTCTCCATTAAACTACAATAATGAGCCTGATAAAAGATTTGCTTCCACCATTCCATCTCTTAAATATGTTATGGTAAAAATCTTCAGTTTTATTATTTTTACTTATGTTAGAAAATTAAAATTCTTAAAAAGTTTTAAATGTAAAATAAAACTTCATAGTTAATACTAAAATATACACAAGCTTAAGAAAATTTCCATCTCATCAGCTACAGTATATACACACATCCAGGCATGGCACCCTTACCATGACAAACCGTACTATTTGCGCCATAATCGGTTGTGGGTCCACTTAAATGCACCTTTCTGTCTCAAGGTGAACTCTGCCTGTCACAGCATGAGGCAGAGCACCTAGTTGCGCTATCACACTGCATTTTCTAGTTGGCATTGCTGTTTTAATTTTCTGTCAGGACACCTCATCACATTAATACAAAGAACTGAGAATACACTAATTGCATCCCCTAAACTCTCTCCTTTTTCTCTCCCTCCCCACCCTCAATCTTCATCTCTCACCAGTAAAATAATTTCTCCATATTGAAGAATTAAATGGATACACTGAGTCATTGTGAGTAAATAAGTTCAACCACAGCATGCAGGGTGAGCTTGAGTACAAGGTTGATATTGGTTTATGCATACCCCACAAAGGGGATGAGCTAAAGTTTGGGAGAGGTCAATTCATTAAGTGATCCCTAGCGAACAAAAATCACGATCACAGGAAGAGCCTCCGTACAGCATTTGATGATTTCTTAGTTTAGTAACAGTATGCAGGGATATTCCATGATTCTAGCATTTTGTCACTAGTTTAGAGAGTAGTGGGTTGTTATTCATTCGCGGAACAGTGTCATCATATCTCTTACTCGTTAGTGTGGACACCATATAGGCCCTGGTGGATACAAGAATCTTACATATTCTCCAAAGAAATGGGTTTCCACTGCATTAATCATTCACCAGGCTAATGGTACGTCCCGTACCAGGTAATCTTGATGAATAGCTACTCTGACTTCCAAGAAAGGCAGGAACTAAAGTATTATTGTAACAGAGCCAAGACAATAAGTATCTAGAGCAGCCTTTCCCAACCTTTCCCGACCCTGGCACCTCTTGTAGTCAGACATAGGCAGTCTAGCATCCCCTAATTGGTAAAAATCTGAATACTGGAAGATGAAGGGAAGTGAAGTGCCATGCTTGATCATTTATTTGGA
>NW_028234442.1:16164360-16169360 GCF_977035675.1 Penaeus japonicus
CAAGCGCAGTGGTGGCTTACAAACTGGTGGCACTGGTGGGTTACAAACTGGTGGCACCGGCAGCAGAAGGGGGTTACAAACTGGTGGCACTGGTGGGTTACAAACTGGTGCCAGCAGGAGGTTTACAGAGAGAGAGAGAGAGAGAGAGAGAGAGAGAGAGAGAGAGAGAGAGAGAGAGAGAGAGAGAGAGAGAGAGAGAGAGGCATGAGAGACCAGAGGAGAGAGAGACAACGTGAGAGAGAGAGAAGGAGAGAGAGAGAGAGAGAGAGAGAGGAGAGAGAGAGAGAGAGAGAGAGAAGCCGTGAGAGAGAGAGAGATAGCGTAGAGAGAGAGACGTGAAGAGAGAGAGAGAGAGAGTAGAGAGGAGAAAAGAGAGAGAAAGAGAGAGAGAGAGAGTAAGAGAGGAGAAATAGAGAGAGAGAGAGTGAGAGAGTGAGCGGCGAGTATAGAGCACGAGAGTTCGGAGAGAGAGAGAGAGAGAGAGAGAGAGAGAGTGATGAGAGAGAGAGGAGAGAGAGAGAGAAAAAAAGCTGAGAAGAGAAGAGAAGAGAAGAGAGAGAGAAGAGAAGAGAGAAAGAAAAAAAAAAGGCCCGTTGAGAGAGAGAGAGAAGAGAGAGAAAGAGGAGAGAGAGAGAGAGTGAGCGGGAGAGAGAGAGGGAGAGAGAGAGAGAGAGAGAAAGAGAAGAGAGAGAGAGAGAGAGAGAGAAGCTTGAGAGAAAAGAGAGAAGAGAAGAAAAAGAGAGAAGAGAAGAGAGGAGAGAAGAAGAGGGAAGAAGAGAGAGAGATAGAGAAGAAAGAGGAGAGAGAGAGAGTAAGAGAGAGAGAGAACGAGAGAGAGAAGAGAGTAGAGAGAGAGAGAAAGAGCTGAAGAATAGAGCGTGAGAGATAGAGAATAGAGAGAAGAGAGAGAGAGAGAGAGATAGAGAGAGAGAGAAGAGAAGAGGAAGAGTGAGAGAGAGAGAGGAGAGAGAGAGAGAGAGAGAGATAGAAAAGAGATAGAGGAGAGAAAATAAGAGAATAAGAGAGAGAGAGAGAGAGAGAGAGAGATAGAGAGAGAGCTGATGGAGAGAAGAGAGATAAGAGACTGATAGATAGATAGAGAGAGAGATAGAGAGATAAAGAGAAAGAGAGAGAGAGGAGCGTGATAAGAGAAGAGAGAGAAGAGAGAGAGAAGAGAGAAAAGCGTGAGAGAGAGATGGGAAAGATATATAGAGGAAGAGAAGAGAAGAGAGAGAGAAGCGTGATAGACCGAGAGAGAGAGAGAGAACGTGCGAGAGAGAGGGTATGAGAGATAAAAGAGAGAGGAGAAGAGAAAGCGCGAAGAAAGAGAGAGAAAGAGAAAGAGAAGAGAGAAGAGAGAGAGAGAGAAGAGAGAGAGAGAAGAGAGAGAAGAGAGAAGAGAGAAGCGAAAAGACGAGAAAAGAGTGAGAGAGAGAGCAGAAAAAAGAGAGAGAGAGAGAGATAAGAGAGAGATAGAGAGAGAGAAGAGCGAGAGAATAAAGAATAGAGAGAAGCGAGAGAGGAGAGAAGCGAGAGAGAGAGGAGAGAGAGAGAGACAGAGAGTGCGAGAGAGAACGAGAAGAGGAATAAGATGTGAAAAGAAAGTAGAGGAGAGAGAGAGAGAAAGAGCGAGAGAGCGTGAGAGAGCTAGAGAGAAGAGGATATAGAGAGAGAAAAGCGAGAGAGAGGAGAGAGAGAGAGAGCGAGATAGTGTGAGAGCGCGATATTAAGAGCTACGTCTAAGCGCAGATAGCAAGAGAGCGAGAGCGGCGAGCTGCGAGCGGAGAGAGCGTGGAAGAGCTCGCGCGAGAGAAGAGGAGAGATGATGCGTAGAGAGAGAGGAAGAGAGAGAAGATAGATATAAGGCGTGGAGATAGAGCGCGCGAGTGCGGTGAGAGAGCAGAGAGACCAGGAAGAGATCGATCGCTACGATAGAGAGAGGAGCGTGTCGCTCGTTTCGGCGCATCTCTATCTCTCGCTCTCCCGCAGGCGCTCCCTACCGATCGATACTCGACTCTTTCCCTGCTCATCTCCTCTCGCTCTCTCTCTCTCGCTCGCTCTGCTATCGGTGCGCCCGTCTCGCGCTCTCTTCCCCTGCTTAGTACGCCTTAGAGGAGGAAAGAGAGAGACAGAGAGAGAGCGAGAGAGAGCGAGAGCGAGAAAGAGAGAGAGAGGGAGATAGAGAGAGAGAGAGAGAGAGAGAGAGAGAGAGAGAGAGAGAGAAGAGAGCGATAAAGAACGAAAAGAGAGTGAAGAGAAGAGAAGATAGAGACAGAGAGAGAGAAGGAGTATAAGTGAATAAAAAGAGAAGAAGAAGAAAGAGAGAGCTAGAGAGAGAGAGAAAATATAGAGAGAGAAGATAGAAAGCGAGAGAAGCGTGAGAAGAACGAGAGAGAATAAGATGATAAGAAAATAAAGCGAGAAAGAGCGAGAGAGAGCGTGAGAGAGCTAGCGAGAAAGAGAGAGAGAGAGAGAGAAGAGCATGAAGAGAGAGAGAGAGAGAGTGGAAGAAGCAAGAAGCGAAGAAGCGAAGCGAGAATGAAGAGAGAGAGGGAAAGATAAGAGGAGAGAGAGAGGAGAGAAGAAGAATGCGTGAAAAGAGCGAGAGAACTGAGAAGCTAAGCGAGAAAAGAGAGAGAGAGAGATAGAGAGTGTGGATAGAGAGAGAGAGAGAGAGAGAGAGAGAGAGAGATAGAGAGTGTGGATAGAGAGAGAGAGAGAGAGAGAGCGTGAGAGAGCGAGAGAGAACGAGAGAGAGAGAGAGAGCCGGCAAAAAAATTATCATTAGCATCGTCATTATCCTTATTATCTAAAGCAATACCCGCGTTAATGTCGGCCGCGATGAAATTAGCAATGATGATATCAGTAATAGCATCAATATTGCAATGTAAGCTATTGTTGCATCATCACCCTAATTATGATTACCAAAGAGATTATCGTTATTATCATCATTATCTTTATTATGATCCTTATCCTTACCATCCCTATCATTATCACGTTAAAAACCATCACAATTATCACCAAAATGAAAGAAATATAATAAAAAAGTACATATCTTCTCTAGTAAGTATGAACAACAGAAACAATCACAACAAAAGTCTCACAAAATGAATTACTTATTATAATTTTCATATATTATAAACACAAATCCAAATTCGCGATGTGCGAATACCAAAAACAATAACCATTCCACATTAAAATAAAAAAAGAAGAAGAAGCTTTCGCAATAAAACAGAGACTGATTAACTGGCATTGGAGTTAAATGACTTTTGTTTCTCTGACGTTGAAAAGCAGAGAACATGAAACATACAAATTGAAAGACATTACTCAAAGAGGCGCTACTCCGTTTTCTTTGCGTCGACTGTCTAGACGCGGCAGGGGTTACGTGCCCTTTTCCATTTCTATTTTATTATTATTGTTGGTTTTTGGTGGTATTCTTGTTAATGTTGTTTATTTTTATAATTTTTGTTCGTAATGATGTGGTTTTTGTTATTGTTATTATTATTATTACTATTGTTATCATTATTATTATTATTTTTTGTTATCATTATCACTATTATTATTACCATCATTATCATTATCATTATTATTATCATTGTTATTATTATCATCATAATTATCATTGTTGTTATTATTATTATCATTATCATTATCATTATTATCATCTTTATTATTGTTTTCATCATCATCATCATTACTTTTATCATTGATATTATCCTCATCATCATTACCATCATTATCATCCCCATCAGCATAAATATTATCATTATTGTTATCATTTCTATTACTCTTTGAGGTAGTGCAGCCAGGAGGGTAGCAAGCCTCCATTATATTCATTTTAAATGCCAGAGTTTGCTTGTGATTTGATAATAAATTGCATGAAAGCAGGCATGCATGCATTTATAAGCATGCTCGCTGTATTTCTTTGTGATATTTCTTTACAAATTTATGAACTGGAATTAATACTTTCAAAAACAAAGACGCTCTTTGATGTGTTGTTATTTCAGATCTAGATATTCAGTGGAAAGGCTAAATATTTTGCTTGAAGTTATTCAATTTCACTTGCAAATATCCACACGCACACAAACCCACACACATCACCTCCACTTCCCCTCTCTCTCTCTCTCTTCCCGCTCCCTCCCTCCCTCTCTCCTCTCTCTATCTCTCTCATTTCCTCTCCCTCCCCCCCCTCTCTCTGTCTTTTTTCTTGTCTCTTCCCCTCCCTCCATCTTTCTCTCTCTTCCACTACCTCTCTCTCTCTCTCTTCTCTTCCCTCCCCTCCCCTCCTTCTCCCTCTCTTTCTCTCTTCCCCTTCTTCCCACTCTTTCTCTTTCCCTCTTTCCCTCTCTCTCTCTCTCTCACTTTCCAACCCACGTATTTCACTAACTACGTAAGAACACCCACAAACACGCACTGACACACACACCCCATTTTTTGTTGTTGTGGCGTGTGCTCGGGGTGAACTATGGGTGCCTGCCGTCGTCCTGGTGATAGCGCTGCCACCTACTACAGTGCCAGACCCGCCTCTTGCACTCTTGAGAGCAAGGGCACTGACCACGGAGAAAGAAGCTCGTCGTCAAATATTTTCTTTGTGTGTGTTTAGGAGGTGTAGGTGTGTGTGTGTGTGTGGGGGGGGGTAGGTGTTGGGTTTGTGTGTGTGTGGGGGGGGGGGGGGGGTGTGTGTGTGTGGGGGGGGGAGGGGTTGTGTGTGTGTGTGGGGGGGGGGGGGGGTTGTGTGTGTGTGTGTGTGTGTGTGTGTGTGTGTGTGTGTGTGTGTGTGTGTGTGTGTGTGTGTGTGGGTGTATTGTGTGGTGTGTGGGTGGTTGTATGTGTTTGTGTGTGTGCGCTTGTATGTGTATAGAGATGAGGATGGCAGGTGACGCCATGTAGCTACAGTGTTACGTTTACAAATTCTCTCATAAAACGAGGTATGCTAGTTAGCTGCATTTGGGAGTTACTATTCATTACCAATTAACCTTATCTTCTAGGTCGGAACCTCG
>NW_028234442.1:16171860-16181537 GCF_977035675.1 Penaeus japonicus
TAGATATAGATAGATAGATAGATATATGTATGTATGTACATATAAATATACATATATATATACACACATATATGTGTTTTTGTGTATGTGTATGTGTTTGTGTGTTGAATGTATAAGTGTGTGATATATATGTATATATATATATATAAATATATTATATATTATATATTATATATTTATAGTTATATTTATATATATATATACTACACACACACACACACCACACACAAAATGTACACAGCACACTCACACACACACAAACACACACACATATAAATACATTATATATATATATATCATATATAAGATATATATATATATATAACTATATTATATAACACCACACAGCAGATATATGAATATATATGTATATTATCACACACAAAATATATATGATATACAATATATATACATATATATAACTGTCTAATATTAATATAATACTTATATACAATAAAATATATATATATATATATATATATATATAACATATATATATATATATATATTTTATTATATATATCTATATTATAATATATTATACAAGTTATATATATGTTTATATACATATGTGGATATGTATATATGAATAGGATAAGTTAAATAAATACAAGTATAAATATATTATATATATATAAAAATATATATATTATATATATAGGATAGATAGATCGATATTCATATATAGAATAGAATATATTCATTATATTAATTCATTATATATAAAATGTATATATATATATTTATATCAATATATACATATACAAATGAGATGTATATGTAATATGGTATATATAAAATATAATAAGTAAATAAATACAATGTATATATATATATATATATATATATAATTATATAATATATAATTATTTATATAAATATATATATATATATATTATCTATAGATATATATACATATACATATACATACTCATGAAGGGGGGGGGGGGGGGGGGGGGGGTGTTCGACTTAACCTCTGTAAGATTAAGCATCTCTCCTATATATCTTATACGTAAGAACAGACCACCCGACACAGCAGCTAAAATCTTCACACACTTCTCCGGCATTTGTCCAAAAGCGAGAGTAACTTCCGCTCTCGAAGCCAGTGTCAGCAGGTCTCACGAGCGCATTGAGACACACTGGCCGGAGAACAATGGCGGGAAACTTTCCTGTGGGTGACAAACTGTGAACAACTATTTTATGTTTTCCTCTCGCCTTCTCTCTCGCTTTTCTTCTTTGTTTTGCTGCAGACGCTGGAAAAAAAAAGGCGAGTGGGAGATTAGCAAGCACTTGTAACGTACTATAGAGAAGGCGCGGGGAGATTGCCAGTGGGACAAACCCTTTCAACTTTTTTTTAAATGAAGCCTATTTTCGGATAGGCTTCAGATTCACAAGATTGAAAAGATGTATCCTAACCTACGCTTGTACGCAGGAAAAGTAGTCCGATGTATATATTATAGGACTACGTCAAAAAGATAGTTATCACCAAAGTCTTTAAAAGATATGACGGTTGGACCATCAAAAGTTTTGCTCTCCAACAAATTTCATTATGTGAAATAACAATGGCTTCGATTTCGCTGCTGCTTGTCTTAACACACACGCTGATCCTGTGAGTAGCGCCGGCAGATCTTCCTCTCAGCCATTGTGCTCAGACATCAAAGGTGTTACGCCCTCTGTGGAATGCCATCTCCAGATCTGGCTGCATTGGTTTCGTGATTACAGCAGTATTATGTGAGTGTGTGTGTGTGTGTGAGAGAGAGAGAGAGAGAGAGAGAGAGAGAGAGAGAGAGAGAGAGAGAGAGAGAGAGAGAGAGAGAGAGAGAGAGAGAAGAAAAAAGAAGAGAGAGAGAGAGAGAGAAGAGAAGAGATAGTGAGAGGGAGAGATAGAGAGAGAGAGAGAGATGAGGCGAGCAGAGAATAGACGTGGAGAGGAGGATGAGAGGAGAGTGGCGGAGGGATTGAGAGAGAGAGAGAGTGAGAGAGAGAGGGACGAGAGGAAGAGGGAGAGCGAGAGAGAGAGAGAGAAAGAGGGAGTAAGAGGGAGAGAGGGGAAGAGGGAGAGAGAGAGGAGAGAAGAAGAGGTGACGGGGGGGGGGACGGAGGGGAGAGAGAGAGGAGAGGTGATGGGAGAGAGAGAGAGAGAACGGGGGGGGGGGGGAGAGGCGAGAGAGAGAGAGGAGAGAGAGAGAGGGAGTAGGAGAGGGAGAGTGAGGAGAGGAGGGGAGGGGAGGGCGAGAGGGAGAGAGAGAGAGAACGGGAGGGGGGGGAGAGAGGGAGAAGCAGAGAGAGTCCGAGAGGGGGGGAGGGGGGGCGGGAGAGGAGGGGGGAGAGGAGAGAGAGAGAGGGAAGAGGGGGAGAGTGGAGATGATGAGGAGGAGGAGGAGGAGGAGAAGGAGAGAGGGAGAAGAGAAGAGGCAGAGAGAGCACGGGGGGGGAGAAGGGTGAGAGAGGGGGAAGAGAGAGGGAGAGGGGAGGAGAGAAGGGAGAGAGAGAGAAAGAGAGGAGATGAGAGAGAAAGAGAAAGAGAAACGTGGAAGGAGACAAAGAGCGAGAGAGAGAAGGGGGAGAGAGGGAGAGGAGAGAGGGAGTGGACGAGAGACGAGGAGAGGGAGAGGGAGAGGGAGAGAGGGAGAGGGAGAGAGGTGGAGAGGAGGTAGGGAGAGGAGAGAGAAAGAGAGAGAGAGAAGAGAGAGAGAGAGAGGAGAAGGAGGAGAGAGGAGAGAGGGAGAGAGAGAGGAGAGAGAGAGAAGTTGAGAGAAGGATAAGAGGGAGAGAGAAGAGGGAGAATGGAGAATAGAGGAGATGAAAGAGGGAGAGAGCGAGGAGAGAAGGATAGAGAGAGAGAGCAAGCCAAGAGGGTGGGGGAAAAGAGGGAGATGGACGAGAGGGAGAGAGAGGGAGAAGAGGGAGAGAGAGAGATGGGAGAAGATTGGAGAGAGAGAGAGAGAGAGGGAGAGAAGCGAGAGTGGCGTAGAGAGAGAGAGAGAGCGAGTCAGACGAAGAGAGTGAGTAGTAGAGATAGACAGACGAGAGAGGAAGAGAGCAAAAAAAGTTAAAAAATAGTTCTTCGGCATGTGTCTTGTGATGGGTGTGATAGTGTCTTCGGCATATTCGCAAGTTTTCCTTTCATTGTTGCATTTACAATCCGTTCAACAAACCTTCAAAAATTTTGCCATATCCAGGATGCGTAGCAATAACATGTAAATAATTGCACTTCCAAAGTACATTTCCATCGGTTAAATTAACCCCGTCTTTTAAAACAGACGAGGTGTGAGGTCATTATGCCTTTGCGCTCACGAATAACCGATTCACTGTCATTAAATGCCGGATTATTTTCCTACTTAACATCACTCGTAAACTTTTAAATGATAAAAGATTTTCAAAGATTGTGAGCAGACTCGTTCACGGGTTTACTATATTGCATGAAGTAATCTTATAAATATCTAAATGTCTAGCTGCGTTGTTCAGTAGAAAAGATGAATTATACAAACACACGTATAACACACATAAACATGTACACAAACATGCACTTAATCGTCTCTCTGTCTCTGTCTCTCTCTCTCTTTCTCTCCCTCTTCTCTCTCTCTCTCTCTCTCTCTCTCTCTCCTCACAAAGCGAAAAGTCCTTCTTCATATATGAGCGTTTTTTTTTCATCATGCCCCATGCCCCCCCCCCCCCCCCATACCCACCCATCATAAAAATGTTCATGCCTCTCCCCCCCCCCCCCAGGCCCCCCCCCCCCCCGTTTTCATGCCCCCCTCCCCCCCCCCTCCCTTTTTTTCCCCCCCTCCCCCTCCCCTTCATTTTGTTTTGTTTACATGGCGCATTTCGCATGTCAGCTGATTCGAGTCCCGCATACGGGGCAGAGCCGAACCTGGCGGCCGGATCAAACAACTGACTTCGTTTTCATTCGAAGGGGCTTTTTACGTGCTCGTAACTTTCGGCTGCGAAATTATAACTTTGCGGGGAATAATCCCATGCAAGTTAAACCATTCCTTGTTGAGAAACGCGAATATGAAAGCCGATCATATTCCCAGTTCCGTCGTATGTACCAAGGTGGAGAAGGAGGAGGAGGAGGTGGTGAAGGTGGAAGAGGAGGAGGAAAGAAGATAGGAAGAGAAAAGGAAGAGGAGCAGGAGGAGGAGGAGGAGGAGGAGGTGGTGAAGAGGAAGAGGAAGAGATGGTGTGCTGTGAATGACTAGGAGGAGGAGGTGTAGTGAAAACATGTGAAGGTTGAAGGAGGAGGAGCGAAAGAAGAAAGAAGAAGAGGGAGGAAAAGAAGGAAGAAAGAGAGGAGGGAGGAGGAAAGAAAGAGGAGGAGGAAAAAGAAGGAAAGAATGAAAGCGAGGGAAAAAGAAAGAAGAAGATGAGGGAGAAAAAAAGAGGAGGAGGATGAGGAGGAGGAAGAGGTGGCGGAGGATGAGGATGAGGATGAGGAGGATGAGGATGAGGATGAGGAGGAGGAGGAGGAGGAGGAAGAGGAGGAAGAGATGAAGAAAAAGGAGAAGAAGAAGAAGGAGGAACAGAAGAAAAGTAAGAATAATATTAAGAAACAGAAGGAGGAAGAGGAGAAATAGACGGAGGAAGAGAAGGAGGAAGAGGTGGTAGAGCAGGAGCAGGAGGAGGAAGAGATGAAGAAAAAGAAGAAGAAGAAGGAGGAGGAAGAGAAGAAGAGTAAGAATAATATTAAGAAGCAGAAGGAGGAGAAAGAGGAGGAGGAAGTGGAGGAGGAGGAGGAGGAAGAGATGAAGAAAAAGAAGAAGAAGGAGGAGGAAGAGAAGAAGAGTAAGAATAATATTAAGAAGCAGAAGGAGGAAGGAGGAGGAGGAGAAAGGGGAAAGAGGAGGAGGGGGAGGGGGGAGGAGGAGGAGGAGGGAGAAAGGAGAGAGAAGGAGGAGAAGAGGGAGTAGGAGAAGTGGAGGAGGATATGAGAGAGAAGGAGGAGAAGGAGGAAAAGGAGGAGAGGAGGAAAAGGCCAGAATAAGAATAAATAATAAAAGGAATAATAATAAAGGAATAATAATAATAATAATAAATAGAAGAATAAGAAAAAAGAAGAAGAATGGAAGAATTGCAAGGAATGGCAGAAGAGAAGCGAGAATGGTAAAAAATCGAAGACCTCCACCCCCCCCCCCCCCCTCCCCACCCCCCCCCCCCCCCCCACCCCACCCGCACCATCAGCGACACCGTGAAACCCCCCCCAACCCCCCCCCCCCCCCCCCCCCCCCCACCCCCCCCCCCCACCCCCCCACCACCACCCCACCCACCCCACCTCCCCCCCCCCCCCCCCCCCAGAAGGAAGAAGAAGAAGAAGAAGAGTAAAAGGAGGAGCCGGAGCGAGGGGTGGGAGGAAGCGAGGGCAGAGCGAGGAGCGCGAGCGAGGGAAGGCGAGCGGAGGGGGGTTTCGAGCGAGGGGTGGTGGTGTGTTCGGTTTTTCGTTCGGGTCGACACGTTTCGAACTTCCGTTTCATAACACGTCCTAACTCTTGCCTCAAGCGTCTGCCAAACTGAAGCTTCGGGTTTCGTTCGTTTCGCTTGTATGTTTCGAATGTGTTTCATTGAGTTCATTGCTTATTGAGATTTGCTCCTGCGGGAGTGTCGGTTATATTGCGATCTCATTTCCTTCTCTCCACTTTCTGGTTATTCTTTCTCTCTTTCTTTCTCGGATTCTCTGTTTGTCTCTATCTGTCTCTCTCTCTCACTCTTTCTCTGTTTCTCTGTCTGTCTCTCTGTATCTCTCTCTCTGTCTCTCTCTCTCTCTATCTCTCTCTCTCTCTCTCTCTCTCTCTCTCTCTATCTCTTTCTCCCTCCCCCTCTTCCTCTCTTCTCTTTCTCTCTCTTACTTTTTTTTCATGCACACTCCTACATGAAATAGGATCTCGCAGCCATCCGTTGTACAAGAGGAAATCTAATGAACTTTCTGCGTCGAAAACTGAAACAACTTTTGATTCCTCTTTCTAAGTAAAACAAAAGTTCACAATGTCTCAACGAAAGAACGTCTAAGTAACACTTACTTATACAGAGCGATATTGCTGCCGAGATCACAACTTTGGAAAGGGTTTTAAGTGCAGCTCTTTAACCCTTATAAAACTTAGTGTGTTTGTTAGTTCGCTCAAGTCAACAAAGACCTTGGAGAGTTTGAAGATCTCTTTTTTTATGGACTTCTTTCTTGAGATCTTTGCAATTTGCAAAGTGAATAAAATCCTTAAAAGATCAGTATCTATGTCAGTGTTCTTCATGTCTGTTTTTTTATTTTTTTATTTTTTTTCCTTCTTCTTCTTATATGTGTATGAACTTTGAATAATCATGTATGTATCATTGTAGATATATATATTTACTCATTCCTTTATATATATCTTACAGATGTAAAAAACTTGTTAACCACATTAAGTATCAATGTTGATGTATTAATTTAATCTTTAACAAAATATCTTTCACGCGTGAAATTGAGGCCTATCAAATCTATCATATCGCTTTTTGTTTCATATCCCTAAGACCATTTGAAGCTTTAGGGAACTTTCTTGGTTCATGACTACATCTAATCTCCCTACTATCTATCACACTTCGTGACACTCATTTTCCCTTCCCCCTCCCCACCCCTTTCCCCATCTTAATTCTCCTCCATTCCCCACCTACCCCCCCCACCCCCCCCCCCCCCCAAGCCCTCGATTTTTTCTTTTCCCCCTACATCTGACTTCTTTTCCCTCTTCTGTTTTTTTTTTTCCTTTTTCTCCTTCTTGCTCCTCCTTCTCGTTCTCTTTTTCCTTCTCCTGCTCCTGTGCTTTGAGGAGGAGGTGGATTAGGAAGATGAGAAGGAGGAGAGGCGGAGGAGAAAAATGAAGAGGAGAAAGAGGAGAAGGAGGAAGAAAAGGAAAAGGAGGAAAATGAGGACGAGGAGGAAAAGAAGAATACGTAGATAGAAAAGGGCCGGAAGAAGAAGACGAAAAAGAAAGAAAAAAAAAAAAAAAAAAGAAAGAAAAAAAAAAGAAAGAAAAAAAAGAAAAAGAAATAAACAAGTAGAGTATAAGAAACGACCTCGCTTTAAGGTCGTAATACCCCCTCCCTCCCTCCCCCACTCCCTTCCACCTCCCCATTCTTCGGCTGACCCACGACGCCCTCTATTTGTTCCTCGATCATTCCGCCTCACCAACTTTTCATTAAGTAATCAAAACACTCCACACAAGTTTTAATTGCATATAAACTTGATCAAGATTTGTGAAGAAGAAACGTAACAATTTTTATTTTTTTATTTTTTATTTCTTTGTGAAGAGGTTGTTGAATGTGTTTGTTCCTGTGTTGTATTTCGATTTTTTTTTGAATTTATATGGTTTTTGGATTTTTTAAATTTTATAGAAATTGGAAGGTCTTTTGTTGCTTTAGAGTTTAGTGCTTTGGGTTTATATTGATATGGTAATAATATCACACTAGTGGTTGAAAAATCAATCTTTATTTTTAAAAATCTAAACCAAAATCTTAATCTCAAATAATAATAGTAATAATGATAATAAGAATGTATATATAAATAAATAAATTAAAAAAAAAAAAAAAAAAAAAAAAAAAAAAAAAAAAAAAATATATATATATATTATATATATATATATATATATATATATATATATATATATATATATATATATAAAATCTGAATCAAAATCTTAATCTCAAAATATTTTTTTGTTTTTGAAATTAGCAAAGTAATGAATTACTTTGCTTTAAAAGATACAGAAAGAAATGGAATGGGAGAAGTATCTTACTCTATGGAAAATTATGATTAGGCGAAGGAGGAGAAAGAGGGGGAGAAGGAGGAAAAGGAGAACGAAATGGTGGATAAAGAGAAAAAAAGAGAAGAAGAAGTAGAAGGAGGAGGAGAAATAAGATGATGACAAGGAAAAGGAGAAGGAGGAGGAGAAAGATAAAATGATGAGCAGGAAAAGGAGAAGGAGGAGGAGGAGAAGAAGGAGAAAGAGAAAATGATGAAGAAGAGGAAAAAATGAGTAGAAACAGACAAAGAAGAAGAAGTAGGAGAAAGAGAAGAAGAAGAAGAATAAGGAGGAGGAGGAAGAAGAAAACGAGGAAGAAAACCGGGATTCTTTTGCACAAGGAACGGTTCTCATACTGATCGTTGTCAACCCAAACGGATTTCTTGTAAAGAAGAGAATATCATTGATGTGGAGGAATCGCCAACAAAGGTGTGTATGTTATAGTATCTTTCTTCGTCTTCTTCTCCTCCTCCTGTTCTTCCTCCTCCACCTCCTCCTCCTTCTTCTTCTTCTTCTTACTCTTCCTCCTTCCTCCTCCTCCTCTTTTTTGTTATTATTATGATTATTATTATCGTTATTATTATTATTACTTTTATCATTATTATTATCATTGTTATCATCATCATTACTGTTATTACACTTATCATTATCATCATTGAAATTATTATCATTATCATTTATCATTTATCATTTATCATTTATTTAATATTATAATTATAATCATTATTAGTATTACTATTAATACTATCATTATTATTATCATCATCATCATTAATAATACTATTATCATCATGACATCATCATTATCATTATCAATAATACTATTATCACCATCATCATAATAATTATTCTCCACCACCTCCACCTCCTCTTCCACCTCCTCCTCTTCAACAATCCACCCATCCCATTCCCGACGACCAGGAAATCGTGCATCTGCAATATATCGTTTTCCAAAGATTATCGTGCATATGAGTAAGTGACTCGACGCTCCTGTTACGAGGCCTGCACATAATCAGAGGGTGACCTTAAGTGTCCTCTCATTTCGGATTTTTTCGGTGAATTTCACTCACGATTGGTTGTGAATGATCGATAGATTGTCCGTTAATGATCTGTGATTTATGGTTTTGATTGTTAGTTAATGGTTGAAGGAATGGGGAAGAAGGATTGAGAGATATGGGTGGGTGGAGGGGAGAATGGAAGAGAGAATTGAGGGATTGGGTGAGAGAAAGAGAGAGAGAGAGAATGAGGGAAAGGAAGAGGGAATGAGTGAGAGAATAAGAGAAAGAAAGTGAGAATGAGAGGAAGAAAGAGAATATTAGTGAAAGAGAGAGAATGAGTGAAGGATTGGGTGAAAGATAGAGAGAGAGAGAGAATGAGGGAAAAGAAGAGGGAATGAGTGAGAAAATAAGAGAAAGAAACTGAGAATGAGAGGAAGAAAGAGAATATTAGTGAAAGAGAGAGAGAATGAATAAAAAAAAGAGAAAGAGAGAGAGAGAATGAATGAAAGGAAGAGGGAATGAGTGAGAATTAGTGAAAGGAAGAGGGGATGAGAGAGAGAATAAGAGAAAGAAAGTGAGAATGAGAGGAAGAAAGAGAATATTAGTGAAAGCGAGAGAGAATGAAAGAAAAAAAAGAGAAAGAGAGAGAGAGAATGAATGATAGGAAGAGGGAATGAGTGAGAATTAGTGAAAGGAAGAGGGAATGAGTGAGGGAATAAGAGAAAGAAAGTGAGAATGAGAGGAAGAAAGAGAATATTTGTGAAAGAGAGAGAGAGAATGAATGAAAGGAAGAGGGAATGAGTGAGAATTAGTGAAAGGAAGAGGGAATGAGTGAGGGAATAAGAGAAAGAAAGTGAGAATGAGAGGAAGAAAGAGAAAATTAGTGAAAGAGAGAGAATGAGTGAAAAAAGGGAGAATG
>NW_028234442.1:16206637-16211637 GCF_977035675.1 Penaeus japonicus
GAAAACAAGGGAAAGAGAAGCTCAAAAAAAGAGAAGAAAGCCTAGGAGAAGGAGAAAGAGAAGGAGAACAAATGAAGGAAAAGGGAGAGAAAGAGAACAATCGAAGGGGAGAGAAGAGAAAGAGAACAAACGAAGGAGAAGGAAGAGAAAAGGAACACAAGGAAGAAGAGCTGAAACAAGAAAGAGAAAAGAGAAATAGAACAAAGAGAAAAAAAGAAGAACCGAAAGAGAAAGGAGAGGGAGAACAAGAAAGGGAAAAAACAAAAGAAGAAAGAGAAAAGAGAAGAAAATAAAAGAGAACCAAAAAGGAGAAAGAGAAAAGGAGAAAGAAAACAAAACGTAAGAGAACGCAAGAAAGAGAAGGTAGTAAGGTCACACGTATATTTCTCTTTCCGCCGAAGTATGACCAATCTATTACTAAATTACCAAAGACTTTCCAGACATTTTTTTTCTTCTCCGGGACAGATTTTTCGATAAACTATTTTTTTTTTGGTAATTTTTTTCGGGTCTGTACGAAGGAAGATCTGATAAGTCGCGTTTGTGTTTGCGTGTGTCTGTATGCACGTGTGTACTATTTTTAGTTGGTTTATGAGATTGTGTATATGTGTATGTTAGAGAGAGAGAGAGAGAGAGAGAGAGAGAGAGAGAGAGAGAGAGAGAGAGAGAGAGAGAGAGAGAGAGAGAGAGAGAGAGAGAGAGAGAGAGAGAGAGATAACGAGCGAGAGACCGAAATATGGAAAGTACAAAGACAACATAAAGAATGTACTAACAATCGCGTATATAAAACATATACACATTTTTGTAATGCCTCAGTTGCCCTGTAATGTAAAAGAAGTGCCTAATGTCCCCAGGTGTGAAAAAGCGTGCTGTAAATATGTATATTTATAGCTTAGCTTATTTACAGTTCTAGAGCTGGTTTTGCAGTTACTTCGCGTGTGGAGATAACATAATGTTGCCTAAAACATTAACATATACGACCGTCACACGCGCACATATTCTATCTGTTTAGCTAAAGCTATAAATTCACATATATAATGTAACTCACTCGATCAACTCTAAAATCCACTGCAGCACCCGGGTATAAGGGAGACACCCTGTACCTGGTGTTTTAACATGCACACGTTACTGCACTTAACCCCATTCTGCTAGAAATATACGTTTCGGGTAGATATAATATTGTGTTGACTAGATTTAAATAATTTCACACGGGTTGTGGTAGGAACTCTATTTCTAATTCATGACATGGAGGGCTTACTGCTCCAGACTCGACCAGTTGAGATGTACATCCTTGCAATATGTTGATTCTGTTCACCTTCGTTTTGATGCTAGAAAACTACAAACACGTGTGTTGCTTTTGTAAATGGTTGTTTGCTTTATTAGGAGAATGGCTTGCGAAGACATGTACAGAGATGGCAAGTTGTATTACCAAAGGAGAGGAGTCGAACATAAAAAGGAAAACCAACACGGAAATAGTAAAACATTAAGTCAAAACGTTTTTGGAAACCCCGAACCTTCAGCATTTTTCCAAACAAAAATAAATAGTACAAACACACATCCTTTTCTCATTCTTAGCAAAATAAATTGGAATACACATAAAAAAACACAATACCAAAATACGACTGTGATGTTCTTCAAGGTCCCGAAATAGAGCGAGAAATGTTATTTTCCCGCGAAGGTTTTGCAAGTGCTGCCATCTGTTGAGGCGGCGGGGAATGAGGCTGATGCTGTTTGAGACCCAACAGAGGTATTGATTGCTGCTCCTGGTTAGTCGGAGTTAGTCCTCTCGGCCCGAATACTTACGTTTCCAGCCCTTTCCTCCGTCCTCACTGATGGAACGGAGTATTTCTTGCGCTGTCAAATGATGAATGAGTATTGGTCGAATGTAGCAATTAAGGTACAATGCGGGAGAGACAATATAGAGGATGACGGATAACTTTGGTAACCGAAGCAGTCTCAGCTACCGGTTGCACGAGGATTCAGTCGCCACGAACGGAAGAGCTGGGTACATTTCCCCTCGGTAAACAATCCCCTCTTCCTAGGGACACAGTTCGGCTAGATCCACGTCGATTGCATAAATTGCATTCTTGTTAGCCACAAGCAAGTAGATATGAATGATTTTCCCCTCAAAGTAATTCGTGAATGAGAGTCACCGCGTCACGAACGATTTAATGTGAAATACAAACTCGCGTTTCGGGAAAACGTCAGCTTCACGTTCACACCAGAAGGGGCTGGGCAAGCCTCATGGATGAGTTGCCAAGCGCGATTTTTTATTTCTCGTCCCTACAATGATTTCGTGTGATCAGGGACAAACGATCCTTGCACGAGACTGGAATCGCGATGTAATGATCATTTCCGAATTCTTTTCATTGAGAAAGGTCCGTGAATCGGCGTAAATGCAGGCAACGTTATTAGTATCTTGTAACCTAGTACGAGGGATAGGAGCACTCCAGGCCTTCACTCGCTAGTACGTGTTGGAAAGCGGCGTGTGGGTTACGGCGACCTATCTTGTGCGTGTTAGACCGAGTGGATTAGTGGAATTCTAATATGTTTCGCTGTTCCGTGTAAAAGGAACACTTGTACTAAGTTACACTCCGACTAGACTCTCGGTGCCAAGCGTTGGCACGGCAGGGACGTAATCTTTGTGAAAATCCAGGTTGAGGGAGACTGGGAAACAGAGAGCAATGTGGTTGCCAGTGTACTCGAAAGGCACCGCCCTTGTTGCCGTAGCTGTAGTTGAATTGCTTGGCCACTGTGAATGGTCCCCTGCGTGCATACACTAGGGTATGGACGTAGGGGAAGAACGAGGTCGAGAAGGCCGGGTTGTGTGTCAGGTGTAGTCGTTACCTTCCCGCCGCCGGACATTACATGAGGGGAGACCATCGTTGGCTCTCGCTCTCACTCGTTCTGAGCTTCCTAACCTCAATAAGGTTTCCCTATCTTCCCATTCCTGTTGATAAAGCGAGCAAGCGGCCGCTACCGCCGACTCCTATTTGTGATTATGGCATCTCTCAGAATTCGCTTGGCCGCGTTCGAAAGTGCACCGCGAAGGGGGACCAGCTTGGATCTTAGCTGTGCGAATCTTAGCTAGAGAGAAAACTGCATGGTTAGGCTTTGTTCTTTTATTCAATTTAGGTTATTTAATGGATGCATTCCATTTATTATTATTTTTAAAATATATCTCGCTCATTGCTAAAGAAGTGAAGGAGAATCAAGGGTGATACTATACCCGATCAGGATTTCGTATTCATCACGCACCAGCGAGGGGAAAGAACGTGCTAATTTCACCTAATCTGACCTAACGCTCCCATTCAGGCCTACGACAAACCTCTGATCTATCCAATATCCCTCCCCACACTTGCCCAGACGAGTCTATTTGGCCGCTGGGGAGCAAGAGAGGGACAGCACAAGGGGTCAGCACTCCCTGTGATAGCGAGCCAGGGGGAACTGCCGAAGTAAACAGCACAGCACGAGTCCTTTGCGCTGATAATGCTATTTCAGGTGACACTGGCTTACCTTCTTTTGTGTCATTAGTTTCATTCAGATTTTTTTTTGGGTTTCGCGTGCTAGAAAGTTGGACTTAAGATAGGGGTGTAACTAGTCACTGTTTTAGCGATAGATGTAGACACTTTCAATAGCAGTATTAAGGTAGAATGTTATTTGTCGTTAGCCTGAAAAGCCTAAATTTACGTTGATAGCGATATAAAAAGTATGTTACATAAAAATGAAGATAGATATTCATGCGAATCATAATCAGATTAAATTTATTACATTATTCGAAAAAGGAAATAATGATGCTGGAAATATGATTATCGCAAATGCTATTTACAATAGTCTAATGTGGCATTTATGATAATGATATTGCTAGCAATGATGCAAGATATAGGTAGTACCATTAGTAAAAGTTGCATCGATTTTCATTTTCACTTTTGATAATCCTGATGTAATGAATGTCATCTCAATTAATATCATTTTTGTCAATAATGGTTATCATGTTAATGGATTTTGTTGAAAGGAATTGTTACCATCATGTTTCTAAGGTAATGCCATCATCATTATCATAGAATGTTGATATCATTATGATAATAATGATAATATGATGACAATGATAATACTAAGAATGTAGAGGTGATGGTAATGATGATAAAAATGATAAAGATTATAATTGCTAGAATCATGCTATATTGATGATAATGATAATAATAATAATAGAAGTAATGACAATAGAGTATTAGTAATAGAGATAATGATGATAATGGCAGTAATGATTATGAAAATCTGATGATTACATTAATGATGATAATAATAATGATAATGATTATGATAATGATATTAACAATAATGGTAATGATAGTAATGATAATAAATATATTATTTTTACTAATATCAATATCAACATTATCATGAATATTATTATTATTATTATTATTATTATGATTATCACCATTATTTTTTCATTATATTATCATTATTATCATTCTCATAATAATAATAATAATAATAATAATAATAATAATAATGATAATAATAATAATAATAATAATGATAATAATAATAATAATAATAATAATAATAATAATAATGATAATAATAATAATTATTATTATTATTATCATTATTATTATTATTATTATCATTATCATTATTATTATTATTATTATTATTATTATTATTATTATTATTATTATTATTATTGTTATCATTATCATTATCATTATTATGATTATCATTATTATCATTCTTATGATAATAAAAATGACGATAATCATAATGATGATAATGATAACAACATTAATTAATAATAATAGTAATAATAATGAGGTTGATAATAATGATAATAGTAATGATAATGATAATAATAATAGAAATGATAATATGAATGATAATGATAATAATAATAATGATAATAGTAATAACAATAATGATAATGATAATACTAATAACAATAATAATAATAATGAAAATGATAATAATAATAATAATGATAATATTATCAACAATAA
>NW_028234442.1:16216637-16221637 GCF_977035675.1 Penaeus japonicus
GATGCTGTATCTTGAAGTGGATGTTGTATCTTGAAGTGGATGCGATAGAACGAGGTTTTCAACATTCGCACTGTAGCTTATGCAAGGACGTGGAAGATCCTTATTGAGGTATAGAGTATAGAGTTATGACTGGGTCCTTATTTCAAAGAGAATTATGTATCTGTGCATCTGGAATTATATATGTTTGGGAGAAAGGTAGGGGGAGGGGGTAGAGAGGGGAGGCAGGTGATACGAATGTTGGATGGGGAATATTTATCGGTATTTAATCCTGGGAAGATATTCTCTGTCACAGGAAACAAATGCTACCTAGGCCTATCTTTATTTGAGTGGGTTATTATGTGTGGTTAAAATATTACATGTCATAGGAGTGACGTGGAAAAGAGTTAGTAAGAAAAAAGATGAACACTTTTATAGCGATAGGATTATAACAAATATTAATTTCGAATGTCTCTTCGTAATCCAGATTTGTTTAGATTATGTAAAATCCTTATGTAAGATTTTATATTAAAGTACATATGAGGCGCATGTAGAGGGAAAATGAAATCTTGAATATTCATAACAGTATTAATTCTGGTCACGTAGGGTAATGCGTTGGGGAATTTAGTTTGCTTTACGTTCGTTTACCATCGTTCGTTTACATTTACGTTCGTTGTTCTTTGTTCATGAAATTAAAGGTAACGACCCTTTTTTATTTATTTTTTATTAGGGAACTGGAAGTTATCATGGCAGTTTTGAAGGCACTGATATATTTAAAAAAAATATATATTTATGTATAAGACAAAAAAAATACTGGACATTTTCGTGGCAGTTTCTTTTGTGAGCATATTACCTAGCGATGTTATAATTGCTTTGAACTCCTTGTGAAAATGATTTATTGCAGGACAGTGCATCAAGTTTAATACTTATTTTTCCACGGGAAGGATTAACTTCCTTTTGTATTATCAAGAGGTGATTTGTAGGATAATTACGTACATACTTGAGACAGTTTTTCCATTCAAATTATGGTTCATATGATGTTTGAAAACTTTAAATTATATCAAAGTAAATTAAATGTATTGTTCATTTCCTTATCATTGCGAAATTTTGTATATAACTGGTGTTATTTGAATGCACGTGAAACATAACGATAGGTAACATAACAAGGAGTATAACATGAGGATGACAAGATTATAGCACAAATCTAACACGAGGATAAGATCAGCAAAACACCGGCATAACACGATCACATCACGAGTACAACACGATCATAAAACTAGCCTAACACGATTGTAACACAAATATAACACGAGTTTCATATAGAACCATACAGAACCAAGCATTAATAAATGAGAAGACGAAAACATTTACTTAATAAATATATTCATGAAAATAAATCATTTATCACAAACTCGGCCTAAAACTCAACGAATAAAGTTGATAATCGGGTACGATGGGATGATCACTAGAGTATAACACGTGTACAGCACGAGTATGATAATGAGTGTAACGCGAGGATAACACGAGGATAACACGAGGATAACACGAGGATAACACTAGGATAACACGAGGATAACACAAGGATAACACAAGGATAACACGAAGATAACACAAGGGAAACGCGAATAAAATATGAGAACAACGAGAGAGTAACATATTGGTAACACGAGCATACACGAGTTTAACACAGGATATCACGAATATAACACGAGTATATCAGGGCTGCAGTAAACTGGCTTAATTGGTCAAGCATCGACTGTCCTGCTTGCATGCAACTCTGTACTGCAATTGCATGACTTTGAGCGGACGGATTGGTCACTTCCGGTTATTCTGTCTTTCAACGAGGGGAGTCTTTTCTTTGACTTTCTTCTTCTTCTTCCTTTCGTCTTATTTTCGCTTTATCTCTTTTTTTCTCTCTTTCTCTGGTTTTCTCGTTTTCTCGTGTTTTTTTTTATTTATTTTTATTTATTTATTTATTTTTTTTCTCCCTTCTCATCATTTTTCTTTGTTTAGTATCCTTCCTCCTTGTTTTTATTCGTCTCCGTCCTTCCTCTTTTTCGTTTCATATTTTCCCTCTTCCTCCTTTTTCTTCTCGTCTTTCTTTTCATTTTTCCCCTTTATCTTTTCCTCTTCCTCTTCCTTATTCGTATCTCCCTTCTTTTTTTCTTTCTCCTTATTCTCTTTTATTCTTTATTCTTTTCCCTCTTCCTCCTCGTTGTTCTCCCTTATTTATTTCCCTCTTTCTCCAACTCCTCCTTTTTACCCACCATCTTATTCCACTTCCTCCTCCTTCTTCCTATTTTCTCTTCTTTTCCCTCCTCCTCTTTTTTCCTTCTTCTTTTCCCTCTTCCTCCCTTTTCCTTCTTCTTTTCCCTCCTCCTGGTTCTCCTTTTTCCCTCTTCATTTCCCTCCTCTTCCTCCTCCTTCTTCTTTTTTCCATCATCTTATTTCACTTCCGCCTCCTCCTCCTTCCTTTTTTTCCTTCTTCTTTTCCCTCCTCCTCCTCTTTTTTCCATCATTTTATTCCACTTCCACCTCCTTCTCCTTCCTTTTTTTTACCTTCTTTACCTTCCTCCAGTTCCTCCTCCTCCTTCCTTTTTTTTACCTTCTTCCTCCTTCTCTTCCTCCTCCTCCTCCTCCTCGTAGACCTCGCTATTGTGAGTCATTATTATAGCTCTTAGAAAATCACATTCAGAAATAAACAATAAGTGAAAAATCCTCATTCACGGAAAACAATAGGTATCAACAAGTAAAATGTTCTATGGCAATCATTATTTCGGTAAATCGACTATATTGATATTAGAATAAATTTATAAAGACAAAATGAATATGGAAAGAGGGCGTGATAAAATAAAAGAGGAAGAGTTAGAAAGGCGTGAAATAGATAGAAAGAGATAAATTTGCAAGCAGAGAAAAAGCAACAGAATATTTCGACAGCAAACGATCGCCCTCATCAGTTACAGAAAGAATGTATGTCCTATACTGCTATTCTCTTTTTTTTCTTTCTTTCAAATTGTAAAATCAATTCATTTCCAGAAGGAGAACTTTTTTTTTCTTTAAACAACAATTGTATCTTGAAATTGTTGAAATTATTTTGTGTAGACTGACAGGAAATGTTAAGTAAAGTATCAATACACAAGGTTACAAACTACTTGTTTTAGTGAAGTTCGGGTTTGAGTTCCTAACAGGGGCTGTGCGTGGGTAGAATATATGGCTGGTGTAGCCGAGTTTCCTTCTTCTTTTCCCTCTTTCTCTTCTTCCTTTTTTTCTTCTTTTTCCCCTTCCTTCCTTTTTTACTTTCGTCTTTCTCCTCTTTCTCCTTTTTTCCCTTCTATTTTTTTCTGTTTCTCCTTCTCCTTCTCTTTGTTTCCTTCTTCTTTCCCCTACCCCTCTTCCTCTTTCTCCTTTTTCCCTCCCTCTTCCTTCCCTTTTCTTTCTTCTTTTACCTCCCCCTCTTCCTCTTTCTTCCTTTTTTCCACCCTTTTCCTTCCTTTATCGTTTTTCTGTCCTCTCTTCCTTTTTTTTCTATATATAGTGAGAGATGGTAATATAATCTCTTATTACAACAAAATAGAATTCATTTGCTATATTGAGTGCACAATGTAGCAACATTACATATAATTTATAATATTCCGAAACCCTCTGTGTGACTGCAATTGATGACAAGTCTCTTTAAAAAGTCACTCTGTCTTGCAAGTAGACCTGCAGAAATTTGTTTGGCTGAAGGTCAAAATATATCAACGTTTATACCAAAGATTCTATGTTAGTCTGGCTTGTGATTTATTGTGCAGCTGTATTTTTCTGTGTCACTTTTCACATATTTATTGTTGTTTTTATTGTTTTACTTTATTGGGAGATAGAATATAGACTGTATCGCTGGCGTGGCTGTATTATGAAAAATAAATTGGTATGTTTCGAATACGCTTCCTCTTTGAATTTGATATTGATATTTTTAATCATATTATATGGATTGGTATAGACAGCGATCAGTATAGAGAGAAGTATCAGACAGCTCGGATGAACAACCTTACTCTAACGTGCAACAACAACAACAATAATGGGAAAAAAACTGGGTAGTTAAAAAAATAGAGAAAAAAATCTGTCGAGTACGAGTTTCCCCAACTCACTCCCCGACCCAAGGTGGAGAAACGACCTTTCTCTGGGATTTAGGAGAGATCCCCCCTACCCCCTACCCCCCTACACACACCCCTTCCCCTCAGTATCCAGCCCCATCGGGTAGAGGTACTCCTCCACCCCTCCATCCCCCCCACCCATACCCCAAGACCGAGACTCTATAGATATCTCTTTCATATTGCTCACTGTCTCTCCCCTCGGCGCGCAACCTCGTGCTCTGGATGTTATGAGGGCTAGACCGGATTACGGAATGGCCCGTGTGTGGATTAGGAACATTCCTCGGTCGAGTTTTTTTGAGAAAATGTTGGCATTGCTGCGTTGAGGGTTCGGAGGGAGTGAGGCCAGTGAGTGTAGATGAGGTGAGGAGTAAAGTAAGGCCATGGTGAGGTCTGTTTCATGAGGAGTTGAGAGGTAGAGTAGAAAAAAAAGGTGAGGTCAGAGTAAGGAAAAGGTAGAACCAGAGTAAGGAAGAGGTATGAGTAGAATGAGATCGAGGTGGCAGCGGAATGAGAAAAAGAGGTGAGGATTTGATGCAAGAGATGAGGTCAGAGGAAGGAAGAGGTAACGACAGAGCGACGAAGAAGTAAGGGAAGAGTGAAGATTAAAAAAGGGCACGATGTAAAGAAGTGATGGCAGGGTGAGGATACACTGAGGACGCGGTAAGGGCAAAGTGCAAGAGGTGAGGACATAGTGAGGACGATGTAAAGGTATAAAGAGAAGAAGAAGTGAGGGTAGAGTAAAAACTAGATAAGAGTAGAGTAAGAGTAAGGACGAAGTGAAGGGAGATTGAGGAAGAGGTGGGTGCAGAGTGCAAGAGGGCTAGGCTGCCTGGGGAAACCAACCCGATTTCTCGTCTTGATAGAACTGGAGCCTTTCAATCTACACTTCCT
>NW_028234442.1:16241637-16254137 GCF_977035675.1 Penaeus japonicus
CGCGGGGAAGAGGTTATATTAGCAGCTGAAAAGAGAAAGAAAAAAAGGTGAAGAAAAAGGAGGAGGTGGAGAAGCAGAAATAGAAGGAGGAGGAAAAGAAGAAGGAGAAGAAGGAGAAGAAAAAGGAGGAGGTGGAGAAGCAGATGAAGAAGGGGAAGGAGGAGGAGAAGGAGAAGGAGAAGGAGAAGGAGAAGGAGAAGGAGAAGAAGAAGAAGGAGGAGAAGGAAAAGGAGAAGGTGAAGGTGAAAGTGAAAGTGAAGGTGAAGGTGTAGGTGAAGATGAAGGAGGAGGAGGAGGCGGAAGAGAAGATGAAGATAAAGGTGAAGGAGGAGATAGAGGAGGAAGAGAAGATGAAGATGAAGATAAAGGTGAAAGTGAGGGTGAAGGTGAAGGTGAAGGTTAAGGAGCGAGGAAGGAAGAGATAAATGGAGAGAGAGAGAGGGAGCAGGAAAGAGCGGAAACCCCCCCCCCCCCCCCCCCCCCCCCCCCCCCCCCCCACTAACCACCCCTCTCGAGCGAGGAAGGAAGAGATAAATGGAGAGAGAGAGAGGGAGCAGGAAAGAGCGAAAGAAGAAGAGGTAAATGGAGAGAGGGAGCAGGAAAGAGCGAGAGAAGAAGAGGTAAATGGAGAGAGATGGAGAAAGAAGCGAAAGAAGAAGAAGTAGATGGAGAGAGAAAGAGAGAGGGAGAAAGAAGTAGCGAGAGAAGAAGAAGTAGATGGAGAGAGAGAGAGAGAGGGAGAAAGAAGAGGCGAGAGAGGAAGAGGTAGATGGAATAGGTTAGAAGCAAAGAGATGGGAGAGGAATGGAGAGAGGGAAGATGGCGATAAAGGAAAAAGGGAGATGGAGAAAGAGAAAGAGAAAGAAAAGAGAGAGACAGTGAGAGGTGAGAGAGAGAGAAAAAGAGAAAGAGGTAAAGCGAGATCGAGAACGAGAGAGAAAGCGAAATCAAGAACGAGAGAGAGAGAGAGAGAGAGAGAGAGAGAGAGAGAGAGAGAGAGAGAGAGAGAGAGAGAGAGAGAGAGAGAGAGAGAGAGAGAGAGAGAGAGAGAGAGAGAGAGAGAGAGAGAGAGAGAGGGGAAAGGGAGGAGAGAGAGAGAGAGGGAGAGAGAGAGAGAGAGAAAGAGAAAGAAAGGAGAGAGAAGAGAGGAGAGAGAGAGATGAGAGAGAGAGAAGGTGAGAGGAGAGAGAGAGAGAGAGAGAGAGAGAGAGAGAGAGAGAGAGAGAGAGAGAGAGAGAGAGAGAGAGAGAGAAAGAAAGAGAGAGAAAGCGAAAGCGAGGTCGAGAACGAGAGCGAAATCGAGAACGTGAACGAAAGCGAGAGCGAGAACGAGAGCGAAAGAGAGAGAGGGAGAGAGAGAGAGAGCGAAAACGAGAGCGAAAGAGAGAGAGGGAGAGAGAGAGAGAGCGAAAACGAGAGCGAAAGAGAGAGAGAGAGGGAAACAGAAAGAGAGCGAGAGAAGGAGGGAGACAGAATAGGTCAGAGTTAAAGTAACGAGGCAGAGAGAAGGAAGGGTCGGGAGACGAGAGATGCTGCGCTACCAGATAGCGTCCATCAAAATAGAAGATGCGATTTTCTCACTTCCCTTCTACCCTCGGCATCTTCGCGTAACCCTTTCGCTACCTATCTTCTTTCTCTTCCTTCGTCTTTCTCATTTTCTCGTGTATCTTTCCTTTATTGTTTTTTAATGTTTCTATTTTCTTCCTATTATTTTTTTTTACGTTTTTATTATCTTATTGGTCTGTTTCTCCTTTTGTCTTTTCTTTTCATTCTACCTTCCATATCAACATTTTAATTCTATCCATTTTCATCCACTCCGTTTTCTTTATGTTTTCCTTCGTCACTTTTTCTCTTTTCTTCTTTTCTCTCTCATTTCCTTCGTCCTCTGCCTACTTCCCTTTTCGTTAGATCCTCTTCTTCCCATCCACCATCATCATCATTTCTTTGTGTTTCCTTTCTCTCGTATCTCCCCTCGTAAGTCTGTTTATTTCTTTATATTTTTATTTATTTTTTATTTTTTTTTCCTTGAATTGCGTGTGTCGTACTTTACTATATTCGGAAGGACACACACAAAAAAGAGAAGAAAAAAAGGACATAGATATAAAACAAAAAATATAAAACAAAAGTACAGTTCTACGTGTAATGATAATACAATATTATAATGATTAATGATTATAATTATTATAATGATTAATGATTATAATTATTATAATGATTAATGTGTCATGATGCAATAACGTGTATAATACGTGGGATATACAAAGTGTATTATCCTCCTACGTTTTTTTTTTACCATTCGTTACCCATTATCTTGTTTTTTTTTATCCATTATCTTCATTTTCCCCTATTTCACGAGCCTTGCCTTAAGATATTCGGAAACACCCGATAAAAAGGTGTATTTCCTTCCTGTTTTATAATTTCGCATTCGTTATCCATTATCACTTATTTCTCTTCTTCGTAAGTACAACGCATTCGTCATCCATTATCCCTCATTTCTCTTCTTCGTAAGTACAACGCATTCGTTATCCATTATCCCTTATTTCTCCTCTTCGTAAGTACGACGCATTCGTCATCCATTATCCCTCATTTCTCTTCTTCGTAAGTACAACGCATTCATTATCCATTATCACTTATTTCTCTTCTTCGTAAGTACAGCATAAGGGTTTTCGTTTTCCAATTCTCATTCTCTGTTGTCACACTCCTTCTACACCCACGCTTAATCATGCTTTTTCATACTTAGAAACGTAAACTGCCAGGTTTTTGCGGTGGTAATAAATTATGAAGAGGCGGAAAATGAAGAAGAGAAAAAGAAAGAGAAGAAAGAAAGAAGTGAAGAAGAGGGCGAGAGATAGAGAGAGGGAAGGAAGGAAGGGAGGTGCGGGAAGAAGGCGGAAGGAGAAGGAAAAAATGGGGGGTTTTGTAGAGGAGGAAATGTGGTTGTTTTTGTTTGTTTGAGGTGTTTTGTGTTTTGAGGTGTTTGTGTGTGAGTGAGGATTGTTTGTGTTTGTGTGGATGATTGGATTGAGGATGTTTTTTTTGTTTGTTGAAGGAAATTGTGGATGAGTTGAGGAAGGAGGGCGTGTGTGTTTTTGAAGGATGAGGTGTGAGGAAGGTTGTTGTGTATTTGTTTTTTTGTTGTGAGAAGGAGGGAGTGGTTGAGAGTTGAGTGAGGTGAGTAGTGTGAGGTGTTGTGTTGTGTGGTTGAGAGTTGTGTGAATTTGTGTTTTTGTTTTGAGTGAAGTTGGAGGAGTTGTTTGTGAGTATGGGTTTGAGTGATGTTTGCTGAGTGAGGTGTGTTGATTGTTTGAGTTTGATGTGAGAGTGTTGATTATTGAGGAAGCTGTGAGGGTGAGGTGAGGATGATTGAGGATTGTGTTTTTTGTTTTGAGAGGATTTGAGGTTTTTGGAGTGTTGTGATTTTTAAGTGTTTGTTTGTTTTGAGGATTTGTGAGGGATTTTTTGAGGTTGAGTGAGTTGTGTGTTTTGTTGTGTTTTGTTGTTGTTGTGTTGTTTTGTGTTGGTGAGTGTGTGTGGGTTGGAGGATGTGTGAATTGTGTGTGTTTGAGAGAGGAAGGAGGAAAAAAGTGTGGGATTGATGTTTGTTTGATGTTTTTTTTGTTTGAGGAGTGAGGTTTTTGAGGTGCTTGTTTTGTACGTTTTTTTTTTTTGAGATGTGTGAGGTGGTGATGAGTGATGTTGTGGTGTTTTTTGAGGAAGCGATGGAGGTATGGTTTGAGATGTGTGTGAGGATTTGTGATTGATCTGATGTGAGGTTTGAGGAATGTTTTGTTTGTTGATCGAGTGTTTGTGGAGGATGTGAGAATGATGTTTGTTTTTGTGTTGGGACGGTTGTTGAGGAGTTTTTGATGGATTGTGAGTGTGTGTTTGAGGAATGTTGAGGAATTGTTTTTTGTGAGGTGTTTGATGTGTGTTTGTGAGTGCGTTGTGATTTTTGTGTTAAGGTTGTTGAAGTGTTTGGTGTAGAGGATTAAGAATGTGATGATTTGAGGAAGTGTTGTATATGTGAGAGAGGAAAGGAAGGAGGGGAGAGAGATATTTTGGAGAGTTTAGAGGGAGAGAATCTAGGCAATATTTATGATAGTTTGTTGTGAATGATTTGTGTGAGTGAAGCGGTTGGGAAGTTTGTTTTTTGCATTTTTTGGAAGTTGAGAGTTGTTGATGATTTTGAGGTGCTTGATGATGAGATAGTGAGGATGAATGGTTTTGTTTGTGGTTTTGAGTGAATGTGATATTGAGGATGTAGAGGAATTGTTGATTTGATGGAGAGGATAGTTGTTGATCTGTTATTGAGAGGAATTTGATGTGATTATGATTGTTTTGAGTGCGTAATGTTGTGGAAGTTGTGCTTGATGAGGTGAGAAGCGGAAGGAGTGAGAGAATGATTGTGTGAGGATTGGGTGAGGATTTGTGTGGTTTGAGGAAGGGATTGTGTGTTGAGGTGCTGTTGAGTGATTGTGTGGTGAGTTTTGTTTTGTTGAGTGTTTGATTTTTGAAGGTTTGTGTGGTGTTGGAAGGTGTGTGTAGTTTTGTGAATGAGGGTTGAGGTTGGTGTGTTATTTTGTGTGTGTGAGTGACTGTTTTGATTTTTGTAGATGAGGAATTGTGCTGTTTGTTGTTTGCTTGTTGAGGAAGGAGGGGTTAGAGATTTTTGTATTTGATGATAGTTGAGGAAGGATGAGGTGTTTTGATGTGATTGTGTTGTTTTGCTGTGAGGAAGTTGTTGTGTTGTTGTCTGAGTGTGAGGATTTGGTTTGATGTGAGGATTGTGAAATTTTGTGCTGTTGTGATGTGTGCAGGATCGAGGAAGTGTGAGGATTGTTTTGTGTTTTTTTTGTTTTGTTATTTTTGAAGGATTGTGTTTTTTTGTTTTTTGAGATTGTGAGGGTGAGGTGTACGGTGTTGTTTTTGTGTTTGAGTGTTGTTGATATGATTGTGTTGTTTGAGGATTGTGTGTGTAAAGAGGAAATTTGAGGAATGTGTTGTAGGTGATGTTGTTGAGGATTGAGGATGAGGATTTGTTTGTTTGTTGTTTTGAGGAAGGAGTGAGGGGGATTTTTTGTGAGTTGAGGTTTTTGTGGGTGTTTGTGTGGTGGGAAGGAGGGTTGTGTGAGTGTTTTTTTTGTGTGGGAAGGATTGAGAGGATTTGGTGTTTGTTGTTGTTTTTTGTGAGATGAGTGATTTGAGGATTGTGCGGAAGGAATGTTGATGTGTGTGTGTGTTTATTGTTGTTAGAGGAAGAATGAGTTTGTGATATGTGTTTTGAGTGTGTTGTGTGTTTGTTTTTGATTTTTTGGTGAATGATGAGGAAGGATTGTGTTGTTTTGTTGTTTAGAGGAAATGAATGTGAGGATTGAGTTGTGAGGAGGTTGTGTTTGTAAGTGTTTTTGAGGAAGGTGTTTTGGGTTGGTGAGGAGGTGTTGTGTTGATTGATGATATGTTTGTTTTTTTGTGAGTGAGGATGTTTTGTGTGTTATTTTGATGAGTGATTGAGAGGATCGTGTGATCTGTGTTGTTTGTTGATGTGTGTTGTTGGAGGACTGTTGTGAGGATGGTGAGTGAGGAGGTGTTCGATTTTTTTTTGTTTGATGTTTGTAGGATGATTGAGGAAGTTGTTTGTGTTTGTTTGTGTGAGTGTTGAGGAAGGAAGGTTTTTGATTGTTTGTTTTTTTAGATGGAGTTTTTGTGAGTGTGTGAGGTGTAAGTGGATTTGTGTTGAGGAAGGGTAGTGATTGTTTTTTTGCAGTGAATGTGAGGGTTTTGTTGTTTTGTGTGTTTGATTGTTGTTTTTGTGTTGTGTTTTTATGTGTTTGTTGTTGTGATGTTGAGAGGAAGGTGAGTTTTGATGAGTGAGCGGATTGTGTGGTTAGTTGATATGTTGCGGATTTTGTTTGTGAGGGTAATGCGGAAAAGATATATTGAATTGATGTGTAGGAAATTGTGGTGTTGCTGAAGTAGGGCTGTGTGTAGTTAGAAGAATTTTAATTTGATGGAGCATTTGATTTTTGAGGTGTTATTTGTTTTTTTTGACATGTGATTTGTGTTTTATTAGTTAGAGTGTTATTAGAATGATGAGGAATTGTTATGGTTGAGGAGAAGGATTTAGAAGCATATGTGACTTATTGTTTAAAAGCTGAGTTGATGAATTAGTGTTGTTGTTGTTTATTATGATGTTTGTTTTTGGTTTGTGAGGAATGGATGATTAGTAAGTTGAGAGAAGAGGTGTGAATTTTGATGAGTAATGATGATTGTAGATCTGAGTTTTGTTATTGTTTTTTTATATTAAAAGTTATGTTGAAGATAAAATTTTATTTGCGGGATAGATTGATTATGTTTGTGATGATTAAGTGATTAATTGAGAGGAATGTGTAGAAGGGGGTGAAGTGATGTTGATGTAGTGATTTGATTAGAGTGTGAGTTTGAGTGCGAGAGGTGTTGTTTGAAATATGTTTGTTTGATATTGTTGTTGTTAGAGTTAGATTGTGAGTTTTTGAAGATGTGAGTGTTGGATAGTTTTTTAATTGAGTTTTGGGACAGTGTGAGGTGTATTTAAGTGGTGATTATTTGTGTTTGAGGAAGAGTGAGGTGATTATAGGATGTTTGAGAGAAGAGTTTATTAGTGATGTGTGTTGCGTTGATTGCTAGAATGAATTGAGAGTTTTGAGATAGATGAGGTTTGTGATTTTGTTTGGGATTTTGTTGAGAATAGAGAGGTGTTTTGATGATTAGTAGTGATGGATGAGAGAGGTGTATTTGATTTGAATTTGATTATATATTGATTTATGCAAGATGGAGTACGGAGGGTATTGTGTTTGTGTGATTTGTCTGGTGAGAGGTTGTGAGAGTAGTTGTTTGATGAAATGAGGTTGTTGTGATTTTTGATGAAGTTGGGTGTTTGATGATTAGTGTTTTTTGTTTTTGTTTGGGAGAGGTGGAGGATATTTGTTGATAGCGAGTTTATTGATGAGTTTATTGATATGGTGGACTTTGTTTATTTTTTTTGAGTAGAGTGTTTTGAAGGATTTTTGTATGTAGTTGTGAATTGTAGTGTGAAGTTGTTGTTTGAGGATATGTGTTTTGATGATATGTTGTGCTGTTTGTTTGATTTGAGTGTTGCGTGAAGGATTGTTGTTTGATTGTGTTGATTGTGATGAAGATGATGTTTTGTGTTTAGGAAATTGAGGAAGTTTTATTTTGATGTTAATTTGTGATTTTGATGTTTTTAGTTAGGTTGAGATAGTGAGTTGAGTGATGGGTGAGGAATGTTGAGTTGATGTTGTGTGAGGAATATTTTAGAGGGATTGTTGATGAAGGAAGGTGATGAGAAGTGGGGAAGGAAAGGAGGGGGGGGGTGTGGGGGGGATGATTTGGAAGGAATGGAGGGAGGGGAGGGAGAGAGATGAGATGGGGAAAGGAAGGAGAGAGAGGGAAGTAAGGAGGGCAAGAGTGTGTGTTGGGGGAACAGAGTGCAGAGAGTAAGGAACGAGGGAGGGGAGGGAGGGAGAGGAGGGAGGAAGGAGCGAGAGAGAGGGAAGGAAAGGAAGAGAGAAGAGAGAGGAGAGGAGATGAGAGAGAGATGAGAGATAGAGAGAGAGAGAGAGATGGAGAGAGAGAGAGAGAGAGAGTTGAGAGAGGAGAGGAGAGAAGAGGAGAGGAGAGAAGAGAAGAGAGCGCGAGAGAGCGAGCAGATGAGAGAGGAGGAAGAGGAGAGAGAGAGAGAGAGAGAGAGAGAGAGAGAGAAGGAGAGAGGGAAAGAGGGAGAGAAAGGGAGAAGGGGAAAAAGAGAGAGGGAGAGAAGGAGAGAAAGTGAAAAGGAGAGAAGTAGAGAAGGAGAAAAGGAGATAAGTAGAGAAAGAGAGAAGGAAAAAGGGAGAGAGGAGAGAGAGAGAGAGAGAGAGAGAGAGAGAGAGAGAGAGAGAGAGAGAGAGAGAGAGAGAGAGAGAGAGAGAGAGAGAGAGAGAGAGAGAGAGATAATGAGAAAAAAGAAATAGAGAAAGAGAAAAGAATATAAAGAGAAAAAAAGAAAGAAAAATAGAAAATAAAGAGAGAATAAAGAAAAAAAAAAAAAGAGAGTGAAAGAGAGAGAGAGAGAGAGAAAGAGAGAGAGAGAGAGAGAGGCTCGTGTGTAGAGGCTACTCACACTATGATTCTTAATACACTTTATATAGTTTAGTGTCGTTTAAGCATTTTCCAAAACAAGGCCAGCTTTGGGTACGTTTTGCACCAGTGGCTGTTGAGGGTTTGGCTCGCTTGCAACCACGCAAAGCTTTTATCTCTATGATGGTGAATATGATGATGATGATGAGGATGATGATTGTCATGATGACGAATTTTTGATGAAGGTGATGACTACTTTTGTTATTATCGTTGCTATTATTTTGTTGTTGTATCTTTTAGAGGGAGGGTGGGAAGGAAGGAGGGGGGAGGGGGAAAGGTGGGAGGGAGGGGGATGGGGGGTGGATGGGAGAGAGGGAGAGTGGGATAGAGGGAGAGAGGGAGAGAGGGAGAAAGGGAGAGAGGGAGAAGAGGGAGAGAGGGAGAGAGGGAGAGGGGAGAGGGAGAGAGGGAGAGAGGGAGTGAGGGAGAGAGGGAGAGAGGGAGAGAGAGAGAGAGAGGAGGACGAGAAGAGGTAGAGAGAGAGAGAGAGATGAGAGGAGATGTGATGATGAGAGAGAGAGGAGGAGAGAGAGAGGACGTGCGGGAAGAGCGAGAGAGTTTGAGGGAGAGAGAGAGAGAGAGCGAGAGAAAGAGAGAGACTACATGGACCTTCACTGAAATGCATTATGTAACAAAATCTTGCAAGAAACGGCATTGCAAACCGACATGCCGGTATCTCCCTCACGGTCTCGGTTTCCCCTTTGCCTCAGACGGCGTCACGCGACATCCCGAGCCACACGCACACACACACGCACGCACACACACACACACACACACACACACACACACTCTCTCTCTCTCTCTCTCTCTCTTTCTCTTTCTGTCTCTCACACGCACTCACTCACTCACTCTCTCTCATATCACATACATATCTGCCTATCTATCCACTATCTGTCTATCTACCATCTATCCATCTATCTATTTACCTATCCATCCATCCATCTATCTATCCATTCACACCTACAAATACAAAGTGAAAAACAAGAAAAACAATAGATGTTTGAAGACCAACATAACACCAATCAGCACACATAGACACCAACATAGCGCCAACATAGCGCCAATTAACACACATAGACACCAACATAGCGCCAATTAACACACATAGACACCAACTTTTTTCATTTTTTTCTGAATAGAAAAAAAAATCAAGAAACAAACAAACAAACAAACCTATTGCACCGGCAGGTTGTCACTCTAGGTAGTATTGAACGTGAATATTGCGTCAATTTTCATGCCTCATTAGCAACACTGAGGAATCTTTAATTTTAAACTGTTAACCTTATTGACATTTCTCTCTTAAAGAATTCGCAGTCTTGTAGATTTTAAAAGGAAATATAATCTATTATAACACAATAAAAATCTAATATAAATCAATCACACAAAACATAATGTATAAACATACTAATAATAATCAATAATCATTCATACAGAAATCCAAAAACCACACTAATAATAAAAATAAACAAAAAAATCAAAATAACTCTCAAAAACCAAATCACAAAAATCAAAAAAATATAAAACAAAATACAATCTAAATCAAACACCTAAACAAATCAAATTATATATATATATAGTATAGTATCTATATTTATATTAGAGTGATAGTAGAGAGATTGAACTGAGATAGAGAGATATATAATTATCTATATTTAGAAATATATGATAAAAAACTAAAAACAAACAAAACACTCAAACTCTTATTATATCACACTCATCTGTAAAACAAAAAAAATAAAAAACAAAAAATAACAATAAATATAAACAAAATAAAACAACAAAAAAAAAACAAAAAGTATAAAAACACAAAGAAAATCAAACTAAACCCCAACAAAACAAAACAAAAAAAAACACAAACAAAAACTAAAAAAAAACACTAATACTATCAAAAATAAAAAAAAAAAAACTCTCAACACAATCTAAAAAATACAACATACACAATAAAAACAAACACCCCACAACAATTCAAACAATAAAAACACAAACACACATACTCACACACAAAAACAGACACACAAACACAAACACACACAAACCCAAAACACAAACACCCAAAAACAAAAACACAAACATCAATCAAAAATTAAAAAAACATCAAAAATCAACACAAAAAAAAACACACACAAACTCACCCAAACACACAAACACACACACACACTCACAAAACAAAAAAACAAAAACACACAAACACAACAAAACCACACAACTCACACGAACACAAAATCAAAAAAAACAACAAATAACCCCCCCCCCCCACCCCCCCCCTCACCATTACTCACTACCCCCCCCACCCATCAACCTCAAAAAACACAAAACAACCCTCTCTCCCCCAACCTATAACACTCCTCCCCCACAACCCACCACAAACCCAACCCAACCACCACAAAACAAAACACAACCACTCACTCTTTCCCCAACCTCTCCCTCCCTCCAAACAATAATCCCCCCCCCCTCATCCTTAACCCACATACAATAATAAATTATAATTCACAACGGACCCCCACTCAATAAACCAATACAACCAAAATTTTTATATAACAGCTCGATCCTCCTTAACTGAAACACACTCAACTTAAAATTAATATTTACCTATACCCCTCCCTCCCTCCCAAAAAAATTAATCTACAAAGTATATAAATAATTTATTTAATTATCTATAACCTTCTCTCTCTCTATCTTCATCTTTAATTATCAACAGTAATTCAAACATTCTTAACTAACAATAAATATCATCTAAAAAATAACAACAAAAAAACAACAACACTCACAAAACAATTTCACACTAATCATCTTTACCTTCCCCGTCTCATACCACCCTCCCCCCCTCCCCCCCCCCCACACCCCCCCCCCCCCCCCCCCCCCCCACCCCCCACCCCCCCCACCCCCCCCAACCCCACCCACCCCCCACCCCCCCCCCCACACCCACCCCCCCATCCAATCTTTAGTTCTTTTCATATTCTTTTAACTCTCCCCAACACCATCCTACACACATTATAAAATTCCAAAATCACTAACAAACAACAACTCCTATTACCTAATTATAAATCCAATTCCCAAACAATCAATTCACCCTTCATCATCAAAATAAAATAACAAATAACCCTCCGCATCTAACAAATGATACCCTTAAAATAATTACTTATCACTCCATCCTCACATCAACTTATCTCAACTCCATCTCCCAATACCAAATCAACAACCCTACAACCACAAGACAAAAAAAAAAAAAAATAAAAAATAAAAATCCCTCCCCCAATAACCCACATACATCAAACATCACCAATATCACATACACCACCCCCCCCCCCCCCCCCCCCCCCACCCCCCCCCACCCCACCCCCCCACCCCACACACTTCACAACAAAAACAACCACACCCACTTCCACACAAAAAAAACTCAACACAACTCAAACACAACAAACACAACAAACAACACAAAAAACTCAAAAAAACAAAACACACAAACAAACACAAACACTCAACACCAAACCACCAACAACCACACACACTCTCACAAACCACTATCCAGCAAAAAACTACCTACAAAACTAACCCAATTAATACACACCAGCCCATTCACCACAAACCACCCCCTCCACTACCCACCACTAAACAAACTAAAAACAACCTGTACCATAAAAAACCACACGACAACACACGCCAACAAACACCTCACATAACACAACAAAACAAAAAACAACAAAACCAAACCAACAACCAAAACACAAACAAAAAAAACTACCACATCCAAAACAACAACCAACACTCACCAACAACCCAAAACATCATAACCAAACCAAAACCAAACCAAAAACCCAACAACAAAAACTTAACACACCATCCCAAAAACACACACCAAAAAACTTACACACCAAAACACACCAACCAAAAACAACCACACACCACCAACAACCCCAAACACCCCCATAACCAAAAACACCCCCTCCACACATAAACAGCACAACACTCCAACACCCACCCACACAATACAACACACCACACATATCAAACCCACACCATTCAACCCACTAACCACCACCCCCCCACCCACCTCCACCCACCCACCCACAACCACCCTCCATTATATTACCTCCCTCCCTCTTTCTCCCCTCCTCCGTCTTACTTCTTCACCTCCCTCCCTCTCTCTTTCTCTCCATCCCTCCCTCCCTCTTCCTCTCCCTCTCCCTCCCTCCCTCACCCCCTCCCTCCCTCTTTCTCTCCCTCCCTCTCTCTCTTTCTCTCCATCCTACCCCTCCCTCTCCTCCCTCCCCTCTTTCCCCCCCCCTCCTCCCTCCCTTTTCCCCCCCTCCTCTCTCTACCTACCT
>NW_028234442.1:16269137-16271637 GCF_977035675.1 Penaeus japonicus
TTCCTTTGTTTCTTAATGGATATCAAAAAAAGTTTTCGAGGCTTTGATGTGTGTACAGGCCTTTATCTGACTCTAATGTAACGTTAAATCTTAAAGGCGGTTAATGAAATTTCTCGATAACGTGATTAGTAAATTGTGATAACGATTTATAGGAATGACATATGAAAAAAAAGTATTTGTTGCTTCCTAATTAGGGAAAATGAGGGGGGAGAAAATGGATTTTTCTTTTGTAAATATTTGCTTAAGATTTCCATTTCACACAATATTTCACCCTTACCTTCTCGCCCTTCTGTCTGTCTATCCATTTTTCTGTCTCTCTACCTCAACCTCTGTCTATCTGTCGGTCTTTCGGTCTATCCCACACTCTGTCTTTTTCTCTCTTTCTCTTTTTTCTAGGTTGGTCTGTCTGCCTGTCTGTCTATACATCTTCCTGTCTCTCTCTGCCTCACCCTCTGTTTATCTGTCTTTCTTTCTTTCTTTCTTTCAGTCTGTTTGTCTGTCTGTCCCTCTCTCTCTCTGTCTTTCTCTTTCTCTATGTCTCTCTGTCTGTCTGTCTCTCTTTCTCCCTCCCTCCCTCCCTCTCTCTCTCTCTCTCTTTCTCTCTCTCTCTCTCTCTCTCTCTCTCTCTCTCTCTCTCTCTCTCTCTCTCTCTCTCTCTCTCTCTCTCTCTCTCTCTCTCTCTCTCTCTCTCTCTCTCTCTCTCTCTCTCTCTCTCTCTCTCCTCTCTCTCTCTCTCTCTCTCTCTCTCTCTCTCTCTCTCTCTCTCTCTCTCTCTCTCTCTCTCTCTCTCTCTCTCTCTCTCTCTCTCTCTCTCTCTCTCTCTCTCTCTCTCTCTCTCTCTCTCTCTCTCTCCACATTTTCGCCAATTGTTCATCTCTGTGAACTTCCTTGTAAACGTTTATGTGCCTAAAGAAACAAACCACCCCATCTACAGAATCCACACCCATGCAATATATACTATCCACACCAGAGGAACCTCTTGCAATTCTGCAATATCCAACCCCTCTACTCCCGCCCCCCTTCCTTCCTCCACCCCCAGAAATTAAAAAAAAAGGAAAAATAGACCTAGGTCCTTAATATAGAAGCCATAAAAGTGCAAAGACTCATAACCAAACGCCGATGGATGCAACGTGAGTGACAAGGCGAAGTCTGAAGCTAAATCACGCTGTCAATTTTCTGTTGAGTTCTGATTGCATTTGTTGCTCGTGGAATCTGTGTAATGAAACATTTGAGGATGCAATATATCCTGACTTTTTTTTTGGGGGGGGGTAATGATTACCTTTGATGGAGTTTGGATTTTTTGTTTGGGATTGTTCGGTCTCGAGAGATTGATATGCAATACTTGATGACGATGATTTGTATGTATATTTATCTATATCTCTATCTATCTATCCATCTATTTATCTATATATGTGTATGCATAAACACACACATACACACACACACACACACACACACACACACACACACACACACACACACACACACACACACACACACACACACACTCACCTACACACACATACAGACACATTTTTCTATCTCTGTTTCTCTCCCCCCCTCCACCCCCTCCCTCCTCCCTCCCTCCCTCTCTCCTCTGTCATGAAAAGTCAAACGAATAAAACAGACAACGAGCGTATGCAATAACCAATCGCCGGAGGTCATGTAAATATCTTTCTATTTTTATTCCTTCTCTCGTTTTTATTTTTTTTTATTTTCATGAATGTGGTACGTTCCATGAATGTACTCGAAAAGGCTTGTAAAAAGAACGAAAGAAAAGGAAAATCATGCAACTCAATTACGAAATGTAAATAAAAAAATAAAAATAAATAAAAAACTCTTCCGTCAACAATGTAAAACAAGTGAAACACGGAAAGCGGGAAATCAGATATCATGGTTTCGCCAGGAATAAAATGTTCAAAGAATTATAATTTATTCATAAAAAAAGAGAGAATGGTTAGGTTGTTCCACTCTTGCTCGTCTCTGTTGCAATTGCACTCATAGCCTCGTTGCAAGGGGGTTGCTTCAATTCGTCTGTGATTCGATTCGTTATGATTTTTATTTTTCTTTCTTTCTACGGGATAGCAAATCAGAACAGCCATGATAAACTAGAATATATATAAATCTGCAAGACAGGTATTTATCCTATCAAGTGTTGACGAAGGTGAAGAACGATATGTTGCAAATGTATATTGCAAAGCTCGTTGGTCTGTTGCAAAAAGAGAAAGAAGAAGGGACTGTGACTGTTTATATACAGGGATGAATGAAGGATGAGGCTAGTGTCTTATGTTCTAATTTATTGCAAATGTTTCTAATTTCTTGTAAGAGGTTCTAATTTATAGCAAGGTTTTCTAATTTATTGTAAGAGGTTCTAATATACTGCAATGGCTTCTAATTTCTTGTAAGAGGTTCTAATTTATTTCAAGGGTTTCTGATTTCTTGTAAGAGGTTCTGATTTCTTATAAGAGGTTCTAATGTATTGTAAAGGCCTCTAATTTAT
>NW_028234442.1:16274137-16276637 GCF_977035675.1 Penaeus japonicus
CACGTGCAACACCTTCAAAGGAAAAATCCAAACGAGGTCAAAGCATCCTTCGTCGACCAGGAATCCGGGCTTTCTGGCTCACACGTCCTCACACATTGGCTCCTTCGGTCTTTCAGTCCTTCGGTCCTTCGGTCTTTCGGTCCTTCGGTCGTTCGATCCTTCGGTCTTTCAGTCCTTCGGTGCTTTGGTCTTTCGGTCTTTCAGTCCTTCGGTGCTTCGGTGTTTCGGTCCTTCGGTCCTTCGGTCTTTCAGTCCTTCGGTCTTTCGGTCCTTCGGTGCTTCGGGCTGACTCTTTCTCTTATAGATTTCCGTTAATCTCTCTTGATCTTCGGCGGGGGTGGGGTGGGATGGGGGATGGTTAGTGGGGGGGTGGGGGTCTTGGTTATACGTGCTTTTTTCCTTTTTTTTTCTTTCTTTCTTTTTATTTTTCTTGGGAGGGGTGCGGTGGGGGGGGGGGGGTTCTTTGGACCTTTCGTTACGTCTGTTTTTTTTTGGGGGGGGAGGGTCGCATTTGTCTCTTCTTGGGGGGGAGGGGTTAATGGGGTTTGGTTTGTTTGTTGGTCCTTCGTTAGGACTTGTTTGTTTGTTCTTTGTTCTTACGTCAGGTCTGTTTGGGGTTTGTTCTTGTTTTTTTTTTGTCATTGGGAATTTGGATTGGTCATTGTTCTTTAGCCCTGCGTTTGTTCTTGTTTGTTTGTTCTGTTGCCTTAGTTGGGTCCTTTGCTTTTAGTGGTTTGTTCTTGTTTGTCTCTTCTTTGATCTTTCGTCGTCCTTTGTTGTTTGTTTGGCATTTCGTCAGATCTATTGGGCTTTTTTTGGCCTGTTCTTGTTTGGGCCTTTCGTTTAGTGTTTTTGTCTTACTATATCTTATTGGTATTCAGAAAAAAAAGGTTTGCCCCCTCTTTCGTTCCCTCCCCTTTTCCCTCTTAACCTCCCCTCCCTCGCCTCCTCCTCTCACCTCCCTCCTTGGAATACCCTCATCCCCAGATCGCCCTCGCCGCTTCCCCCCTCTTCCCCCCTCCTTAGAACACTCTCAAACCGCGCTCTTATCCTCCCCTTCCTCCCCCCCTTTTTCTCAACCCTTCTCTCCCTCTCCTCCTTCCTCCTCCAAGATCCTCCCCCCTCCTTCCTCCTCCAACATCCTCCTACCTCCTCCTTCCCACCCTCCATCCTCCTCCCTACTTCTACCTCTCCTCTCCTCCTCCTCCTCCTCTCCTCTCCTCCACCCTCAATCCTCTTTCCCCTCCTCCAGTCTTCGTCTTCCCCCCCTCCCCCTCCTCCTCCTCCTTCTACCTCCTCCTCCATCATCCCCTACCCACTTCCCTCCCCCCCTTCTCCTTCATCTGAGCATCCTCTCCTCACCCCCTCCGCCGTCGCTACAATTCCGTCATCCAACTGTGAATCAACTGCGCATTCTCTATCTCCTTTGTCCTCCCTCTCCGCCCCCTTCTTTTTCTCTCTCTTCTTCCTCCTACTCCTCTTGCTCTTCCTCCTCTTCCTATTCTTCCTGCTCTTCCTTTTCCTCCTCCTCCTCCTCCTCCTCTTCTTCTTCTTCTTCCTCTTCTTCTTTTTCTTTTTCTTCTTCCTCTTCTTCTTCTTCTTCCTCCTCTTCTTCTTCTTCTTCTTCCTCCTCTCTCTTACCATCCACTTCCCCTTCCCCTTCCCCATCCTAGACAGACAGATAGATAGAGATAGAGATAGAGAGAGAGAGAGATAGGGAATATCAGAGATATAACATATATGGGAATATCATTTGTTTTCTACAACAGTAATTGACAATTGACCTATTTTGGTGTGCAATGGCCATTCTTGCACGTGCAGGAAGTGACACTGTCATTACGAGTCCGCAGATCATATCATCTTTTGCCTAATCTAGGCAAGTGGAGCTTTATGACTAAACGGCTTATAACACTTACTGATATTGGGTGGAAATTGGATTACTCATTTCGAAATAAGGTTTCACTTTTAAGCTAATGTATTTGTTGTATATATGTATTCCAAAATGCAAATCGAACAGACACTCACATGCGCTTGCAAACGCACAAACAGACTAACACGCACACATTCTCCCTTTTCCTCTCCCTTCTCCTCCTTTCTTTTTTTTCTCTCTCTCTTCTTCCCTTCTTTCTTTCTGTTCCTCTCTCTCTCTCTCTTTCTCTCTGTCTCTGTATCTCTGTCTTTCCGTCTCTCTCTCTGTCTCTGTATCTCTGTCTTTCTGTCTCTCTCTCTCTCTCTGTCTCTCTCTCTCTCTCCCCCTCCCTCTCCCTACTTCTCTTTCTCCCTTCCAGGCCAACCCCCCTCACTCTTTCTCTCCCTCTCCCTCTCCCTACTTCTCTTACTCCCTCCCTCCTCCCTCCTACCTCCTCCCACCTCCCTCCCCTCCTATCTCTACTTCTCTCCTTCCCTGCCTTCCTCCTTCTCTGCCTTCCCCCCTCCCCTTCCCCCATCTCTCTTTCACACACACATACAAATCTAACTTCCGGGTGTTCTTATCGAAGGC
>NW_028234442.1:16294137-16299137 GCF_977035675.1 Penaeus japonicus
TGCCTAAGTGTTTGGCTTAAGGTGCTATCAGAGTAGAGAGAGTGTCAGCCTGGGCTACAGCTACTGAACTTCATCGTTACGGAAAAGACCAGCGAAAAAGAAGAAATGTCTTTCTCGGATTTAGAAAAAGATTGGAAAATATAAGCTTTCGTAAAACTGGACGATTTATTATTTTTATGTATTTTTCAATTGTTATTACCTTATCGTTATAAGTAAATTTATTATATATCATTATTATTATTTATTATTATTATAATTATTATAAGGATATATTATTAGATGTGACCATTTTTACAGATAATGATAATAATGATAATATTAATAATAATAATTATTATTGTTACTATTATCATTATCAATATTATCACTATTATTATTATTATTATTATTATTAGTATTATTATTATCATTATCATCTATATTACTATCCTTATTATTATCATCATCTATATGGATAGTATTATTATTATCATTATCATTATTATCATCCTGATAATCATTATTCCTATTATTATTATCATAATTATAATTATTAACAATATTATCATAATCATCATAATCATCACCATCATCAATATCGTTATCAATATAACCCCGAATTACAAAGATAAGAGAAAAAAAAAATCCCTATTTTCTTAACTGTCCTATTTAGATTTTTTTTCCTTTTCCCCAAAAGTTACAAAAGCATAAAGTCCGCCTTCGTATTCTTTTAAGACCGAGAGTTTTACGATAACAAGCGGTTGGTATTTTGGGTTATGAATGACTATGCAAATTACACCTTTAGATGACGGCTTTTCATTATATAGCCTCTTGAGCACGCTGTAATGACGTTGCTGGGAGTTTATGCACGGCAGACACATACATACATACACGTTCATACGCTCATGTGCGCTTTAAGCACACACACAAGCATACATACACATGTTTGTCTCTGTTTCTGTCTGTCTGTTTGCTCTCTGTTTGTGTCTCTGTCTGTCTGTTTGCTCTCTGTTTCTGTCTCTGTCTGTCTGATTGTCTGTCTCTGTTTCTGTCTATCTTTCTGTCTCTGTCCCTCCCTCCCTCTCTCCCTCCCTCCTTTCCTCCTTCCCTCCCTCCCTCTCTTTCTCTCTCTCTCTCTCTCTCTCTCTCTCTCTCTCTCTCTCTTTCTCTCCCCCCTCCTCCCTCCCTCCCTCCCTCCCCCCTCTCTCTCTCTCTCTCTCTCTCTCTCTCTCTCCCCTCTCCCTCCTTCCTTCCCTCCCTCCCTCTCTCCCTCTCCTTCTCTCCCCTCTCCCTTCTTCCCTCCCCCCCTCCCCCCCTCTCTCTCTGCTTTTTAATTAATCACAGCGACACGCACGCACACGCCCAGAGGATAACATATCCAACAGAAATATATATCCAAACACATTATCCTCCTATAAATAGAGTCGAGAAAGTAACAAAACCTATCGAGTATCAAGCCACACCTGCGCGAGTCGAGCTCCCTCTTGATCTCGCTTCGTGGTTGATAGGAGTGTCCTTTATGACTTGGGCTTTCCTAGTCGTCCTCGGAAGCTATTCTCTTTATAGCTCGTCCTCGAGATGTGTCTCCTTTTGCTCTTCTCCTCGAAAGGTGTTCTCTTTCTTCTCGTCCTGGAGGAAAAGCATCAACTCGTTCTTCAAGGGTAGCCTTTTTTTCTGTTATCCTTGACACGTATTCTGTTGGCACCAAAACCCTCGTCCTCGAAGGGCATCTTCTGCCTCCTCGTCCTCCAAATAACATGCTCAGTCCTACCTTGTCCTCTTTATAAAGGTAATCTAACTAGAAGTAGTCCTCCTCGTTCTGGAAAAAGTAAGTCATTCTCGCCCTCATTAAGTAAGTCCTCCTCGTCCTCGAAATGTTAGTCCTCCTGGTCCTCATAAGTTAGTCTTTCTCCTCGAAAAGCAAGGCCTCCTCGTCCTCGAAAAGTAAGCTCTCCTCGTCCTCGAAAAGTAAATCCTCATCGTCCTCGAAAAAAAATAAATCCACCTCGTCTTCGAAAAAAATAGTCTACCTCGTCCTCGAAAAAATTAGTCCACCTCGTCCTTGAAAAAAATAGTCCAACTCGTCCTCGAAAAATAAATCCACCTCGTCCTCGAAAAAAAAAAATAGCCCACCTCATCCTCGAAAAAAATAGTCCACCTCATCCTCGAAAAACAAATCCTCCTCGTTCTTAAAAATTTAGTCCCTCTCGACCGACACCTTCGCCGCGCCGTCCGTTGACTCGGCGTCGGAGGCTTGCATAATAGGGCACCTCGGAACCCCTAATCCCTTGGCTAATCCGCCGGTAAATAGTTCCCCCTTGTTAGCCCCTGAGGTATAATTCGAACATGTGTTGGTGGACATGTGTTGGTCGGTCCGTGTCCTGATTAAGCGTGAGGACAGAGGGATTTTTTTGTTTGTGGATTTATTTGTTATTGTTTTTTTGTTTTGTTTTTTGTGTGTGTAGGGGGGTGGGGCATTTTGGGGTATTTTTTTTTGTAGAGGGAAGGGGGTAGGTGGGAGGGTGGGAGATGGGAAGGGAAGGTGAGAGGGTCGATAGCGGATTTGTACACCCCCCCTCCCCCTCAACACACACACACACACACACACACAAAACCCCACCTCCCCCCTCAACACACACACACACACCCCTTCACATACCCACACCCCAAACTCTATACCCCTCCCCCCACCAAAACTCCTATACCCCTCCCCCTCTTCACACCCTCCCACCAAACCCCTCCCCCACACCCCACACCACTCAACCCTCCTCCCCCCCCTTACCCTCCTTCACTCACCACCTCCCACACCCCCACACCCTCCCCACACCCCCTTACCCTCCCCACACACCCTCCCCCCCTCCCCACACACCCCCTCAACCTCCCTCCCACACCCCTCCCCCCTCCCCCCACACCAGACAAGCTCAACACGCAACTCCGGTCGTAGTGCAGATTGCTGTGGCGTTTCTCTCCCGCGGTTGCAGGAGTTGCAGGGGTTGCAGGGGTTGCAGGATGCGTGAAGGAATCCCAGACGATCTCCAAACTTGAAATGTAATCCCGATGCTTCGGACGGGGGTGGGATGGTGGTGGGGTAAGGAGGTGGGGTGGTGGGGGGGATGGGGAGGTGGAGTGGTGGGGAGGTGGGAAGGTGAGATGGTGGGGTGGTTAGGGTGGTGGGATGGTGGGAGTGGGGAAAGGGACCGGGGATAGGGGTAGGGTACGGGGTGGTGGGGGGGTGGGTGGGAATGGGGTGGATGGGGAGGTGCGAACAGATGGTGGGGAAGTGACATAGGGAAAATGAAAAAGAGGGATAGAGAGAAGGAGAGAAAGAGAGGAGAGGAGAAGAGAGACGAGAGAGACGAGAGGAGAGAGAGAGAGAGGCCAGAGAGAGAGAAGAGAGGAGAGAGACGAGAGAGAGAGAAGAGATGAAAGAAGAGAGAGAGAGAGAGGAGAAGAGAGAGAGAGATACAGGAGGATAGAGAGAGAGATGGAGAGAGAGAGAGAGAGTTAAAGAGAGCGAGAGAGAGAGAGAGAGGAGAGAGAGAGAGTCGAGAAGAGAGAAAGAGACGAGAGACAGAAAGAGAGAGAGAGGGGAAGAGATGAGAGAGAGGAGAGAGAGAGAGAGAAGAAACGACTATAAGGGGAGAAAGTAGCGAAAAATGGCAAATCGAAATAGTGAAAGAAAGAAAAAGAACATCGAAAGGGAAATGGGACGGAGTAAAGGAACTGGGAAGGTGAAGAAAAGACGGGAGGCCTAAGCTCCACTAAAGGAGAAATAACAAAGCAGACCGAACGGGAGGGGAGAATTGGGGAGTTAATGAGTCGTAGAAAAGAGGGTAATGAGCAGGAAAAGAGAAATGGGCGACCTGAAGCAATGATTTAATTAGACATAGTTAAAGAAAGAGATGGAAGTTGCATACTACACAATAAATAAATAAGTGCAGTGTGTAGGATAAAGGTGGATACAGCTGATAAGAATGTCAAGACAAGGAGTGAAACGGGAGATATAGTAAAAAAGGGTGGGGAGGTGGGACGGAGAGTGGGGTGGTGGGGTGGGTCAAACCCGTATGAGTCCGAGAAACATATAAAACGCAAAAATGTAAAAATAAGGCGAGAGAAAATGGAAATATAAATAAAAAGACGTTAAAGGAAAAAGGTAGGAAAAGATAGACAGATGAGAAAGGATAGGAGACAATTATAGCGAAGGTGAGCGAAAGTGTGACGTAAGAATGGGTAGGAGGAGGTTGGGACGTCAACGCCCAGGAAGAACGGGAGAAGTACAGAGGGTATGAGGCGGCTGTATCAGAACAGATAGAATACAGAGAATATAGGAGGTTGATTGCCAGCTAGTCTAGCATGATCGTGAAGCGCGAGAATGAAAGGATTCAGCAAAGATGCTAATTGGAGCATTAAAACAGCTGTTGAAGATAACACAAGACCAAAAGATATGAAAGCAAAGAGGAATAAAGCACGAAACAGCGCAGGTAGAATAGAGCAAAAGGTAAAAAGATAGGGAAAGGACAAAGATAGTGGTATGAACAGCAGAGAAAATAATTAATACGGACAAAGATCTGGAGCCTAAGAGTTGGGTATACTAAAAAGGAAAGAATAGAGAAAGGTGTAGAGTGCGACAGTTAAGGATAGAGATTCGGTATGAACTAGAGGAGAGTGAAGCAAAATATTTGGAGAACAATAAAGCGGGAGATACGTTAGAGGAAAGGTAAGACAGAAAAGAAGACAGTAAAAGAATATGTAGGGAAACACTGACGTGTAGAAGACAGCAAACTGAATATGGTAGAACCATGTAGGATAAGATTGATGGCAAAGAGACATGCGTAAAATAGCGAACAATAGGGATGGAAAAGAGAACGATCTGAGAGAGAGAAAAAGCCGAAAGGGATGGAAGAGATGACAATGTAATTAGAAGTCGAAGATCAAGGTCAGTTCAGGGGAGATAGGGAGCGAGGGAACAAAGGTACAAAAGCAAACAGAGTAGGAAACGCATGCAATTAGAATGGATAGTA
>NW_028234442.1:16306637-16314137 GCF_977035675.1 Penaeus japonicus
GAGTCTGTTGACTGATTGATTTTTCGGAATGTTTATTTACAGAGCAATTTAGATACTGTGCAAGAACCCGGGGAAAAGATATCTTTAAAGTTATCTAAATTCTGACTGATCCTCGATTTTTTTTTCAAAAAGGCGTTCATGCCCATATTAATGCAATTGAAATCATGTTAAAAAATAATCATGATTAGGATTATAATTCTATTTTTGTTTTGTTTTTTTAGTTTAATCTTATTTTCTCACTGGTATTTCCGCGCTGAAAAAAAGAAAGAAAGAAAGAAAAAAAAAGAATGAAATAATCATCAGATCTATATCCCAATAACTATATTCATCGTTAAACCGATTATTTGGCCATTGATCAAATCCTGGAGGGAAATGTTGGCTGGGTGGTGGCAGCGCGTTGGCAGGCTAGGCGTGTGATGTGACGCCAGGGATGGTCATGGTGTTTGATATTATTTTAGGACGATTTTGATATGTGAATATAGTAGATTATATGGAATATGTTTTTTTTTATATTTTTATTTTATTTTCGTGTTTTGATTTATTTTGGTCTCGATGTAGTGCTTGTAATGTCAGAATGAGTGTGATGTTATGTGTCTAGTGTGAGTGAAAGTGTGTGAAATGTTTTCATACAGTTACGGAATTCTTTTTCTGCATTAATAATATCAGGTGTGAAAAATTTATAAATAGATCGCATACGAAGTTTAGACGATTTATCTCCAATATTAACAAAAAATACTAGAATAATATTTATAATATTTAATAAAAGAATAATTAAAGAAAGTTTACTTATATCCGCTCTTTCGCATGTGATTAATTGAGAAATAGTTATTCCATGTACAACTAGATGTCGCCACGGTATATAAGGTCACCTTTAAGTGGCCTGGCTCGAGGTCATGACCTTCTGGGTCAAACTCTTTGCTTATCCATATCAAGGACACGACTCACTGCAAAAAAAAAAAAAAAGGTTCAGAAGAACAGATAAAAAAAACAACATAAAAAAAATCACAGATAAGAGAAAAATGTAGATGAAAAAGTACGAAAAGTTAAAGAAAGGATAACTCAGAAAAGGGAGAGAATATATCGAGATATACTGAGCAGATAATGTGGCGATGACACACTGGAACTCGAGAACCATTTACTTAATGGGAATGGGCGAATGGCTTAACGAGGAATACAAACGACCTGGGTTATACAAGTACAGGACGAGGGGCAACGATCGTGAAATTAATGAAAGCAAAGCATCAGTGAAATTATCTATTTATTTTGATAACACGATGAAGACCCAAAAAGAAAATTATAATCATAAAGAAATGAATAAGAAATAGATACAATAATGGCTTCCCTTTTTTCTTAATTGACATAGGACCTTAAATAAAATACAATAAACACTTTACTCTCTTGGGTCCTTTTTGAAAATTATAGTAACGCCATTTTCTCTCTTGTTTTTAAACATGGAACCTTTTTTAAAAATTACAGTAACGTCTTTTTCACTCTTTTTTTTGACATATGAACTTTTAACACCTCTCATTTCGAAGAGACTCTTTGGCAACGTTTCAAATCGTAAAAGTTGAAGGTCGTAAGGATCTAATATGGTTAATCTCATTTAATAAAACCGACGTGATGGACATTCAAGATTATCCACGCGAGAGATGGCTGTGAAAAAGGGGAAGGATTAATGCGGGAGAGAGAAGAAGAAGGAAGAGAGAAGAGGTAGGGAAAGAAGAAAGGGGAATGGAAGAAGACAGATAGAGGAATGAAAGATAAAGAATAGAAGAAAAGAGAATGGAGGGAGAAAAAAGAAAGTGGAATGTAAGAAAATAAGAGAAAGAAGGAGAATGAATGGAAAAAGAAAAGAATAGTAGATTGAAAGACCTAAAGGAAGATTAAAGGAAAACAAAAGAACCCCCTCAAAATAAGAGAGGAAGAATGATAGAACTAACTAAAAACATGAAAAAACGGAGAACGAAAGAAGTAAGAAAAACAAAATAAAGGAGAAGAAAGAGAGAAATTCGAGAAGAGATGGGAGTCATCCTCGAGAATATATGGCCAACGTCACGCACAATAAGGCACGAGACAGCCCTCGCAAGACAGGCACCGTTTTATGAGCAACAGATGCCAATTTAGGGCAAGGGGTCAATTTCACGGCCGTTGGAGGGTTTCCGAGAAGGAGGAGGGAGGGAGAAGGCATCCCTGAAGGGCGCAAAGGACTATACTTAAGGATTCTCTCTTGCATTTTCGAGAACGACCCAAAAAAATAAAAAAGAAGAAGTAAAAAAAGGTGTTCCCTGCTTCGAAGTGTTCCATTTAATCCCCAAAGGTCTTCAGATCCTACACCTCGGTACTCCAAAAAAGTGTTTGCCAGTTTCCATGCGACTCTTAAGGACTCTGGAACTTTGTGTACTTAAGAAGAGTGTTCAATGCTTGAATTGAACTCCCAGTTTTCCTTCAGTCCCCAAGGACTTCAGAACTTTATTCCCTTCCTCCCTTTAGTCCCGTCTTTCTTTTCATCTCGAAGGACTTCTTGTGCTTTATATATCTGGGTATTTGGAAAAGGGTTCCTTGTTCCCTTTTTTTTTAACTGGAAAACTTTTCGAAGAGATGTTTCTGATTCTCTGCAACTTAGAAGGACTTTATATAATTGGGTACTTAAAAAGGGATTATTCTCTGGTTTCATCTGGCTCTCTAAATGACTTCGGAACTTTCTAGATTGGTACTTTAAAATAGGATTACCCTACCTCCTCTTAACCTTGAAAACTTAGAAGCTTTATACCCATACACGTAAAAAAAGATATGCAAATTAACACCAGGTCCCTGCTTCCATATATTCTCTCCGGACTCCTGAACTCCAAATATATTTTCCCCTAAAAGCGAGTCCATGTTTCGGAACTCTATACACCACAGTACTTTAAAAAGGGGTTCCATAATTTCGTTTAATCCTTAAAGACATCTGAACTTAAAAAAAAAAGTTCAACTGCTTCCTCTTTGATCTCATGAAGACTTCCGGAACATTCTATACCTGGGGGTCGGATGGACGACTCTGGGGCTAATTCGAAGTGTCTGAGAGGAGATTGGAGGAGTCGTGGTGGGGATTTTGTTGGGGGTCGTGATGGGGTTACGGGAAAGGGGGAGGGGAGGGGAGAGGGGGAAGGAGATGGGGAAAAGGGGAGAAGAGGGGTAAGAGGGGGATAGGGGAGGGAAGAAGAAGAAGGAATAAGGGTTAATCGTCCTAGAATCGATATAAAGGTAATAGGTGTAGCAAGGTGGGGAGGGGGAAGATAGGGAAGGAGGAGAAGAGGGATAACAGGACGATGGGGAAAGTGGAAAAGAAGGGATAATAGAGAAAGGAGAAGAAGCGGTAAGAGGAATTCATCGAAATCCCAGGCAGGGAAGAATGATTTTTTTTTATACGGACCCCAAGACGAATTTCGGTGGAAAGAGAGAGCGAAGAGCGCCAGTGATCCGGAAGAAGGTTTAAGACGAACAGGAAGTACCGTTGGCGGCAGGGAAGGTGCTTTCTCGTCGGGTTGCTGTTCGTGCGCAAGGCGTTTCGCTTTTGTTTTTTATTTCCCGCGCGTCTAGTTCCCTCGTTTCCCCTCCCCTCCCCTCCCCCCCTCCACATTTCTGTGTCTTCTTGTTACTCGAAATATGTCTCTAATTTTCAGGGTTTTTGCATAATAATTTTTTTTCTTCATTTTCTTTTAGTTTTTATATTTCTTTTCCTCGCTGGGGAAAGTTTATGAGGATTATTTCTTTCTTTTCAACTTGTCTGCTTTCCTTTGCGTTTTACGTTTTCCAAATTCGTCTTTAATTTTCCCGCCTTTTCGTTCCTCATTTGTCTGAAATTTTTCAAGTAATATTTTTCCCGGAACTTGGAATGTAATAAGTTTTTCTTCTCTCTCTCTTTCTCGCTCTTTATTATTATTATTATGATTAATAATAATAATAATGATAATAATAATAATAATAAAATTATTATTTTTATGATTATTGTTACTGTTATTATTGTTATTATCATGATCATTACCATTGCTATCATTATCATCATTATTATCATTATTATTGTCATAATCATCATCATTCTCATTCTCATCACCATCTCCATCACCATTACCATCACCATTACTATCACCATCCTCCTCCTCCTCCTCCTCCTCCTCCTCCTCCTCCTCCTCCTCCTCCTCATCATCATCATCATCATAACCATCATCATAATAAATCCGTAATACAATCTACTGATTAGTAAAATAATGATGAGTCGATAAGAAATGATGATAAGACATTTCCGGTTTTATGAATGGATTTTGTTAACACTATATGCGGATTGTTTATGTGGATGTGTTACAACGGTTTTGGAATCTGTTATTAATCGCCGGATTAATGGTACGATAGCTATGAAAAAATCTTCTTCTGTCCTCCTCTTTCATTCTTCTTCCTTCTTATTCTCTTTCCTCTTCCCTCCTTCTTCTCCCTCCCCTTCCCCCTCCTCCTCTTCTTCCCACTCTCCTTCTTCTCCTTCTCCTTCTCCCTTCTCCCTTCTTCCATCCCTCTACCTCTTCTACTCCCTCCCCTCCCCCCCTCCTTTCTCATCCCCTCTCCCTTCCCCTTCCCCTCACTCTCCTTCTCGCTTCTCGTCTCCCCTTTTTCTCCCACCCCCTCCCCCTCCTTCCCCTCCACCTCCTTCCCCACCCCCTCACACTCTTTTTCTCCCTCCTCCCTCCTCCCCCCTCCTTCTCCCTCCTCCCCCTCCTTCTTCCTCTCCCTCTCCCTCCCCCTTCCCCCCTCCCCCCTCTGCTTAATCCAGCGTGAATCGATAATTTCACCCGAATCTTTCGTAAAGACTTTCGTTACTCATTCACGAAACACGAAACAAGGAACAAGGCAGTGTAGTTATGATCCCATCCCCTTCCTCCTCCCCCCGCTCCCCCCGCTCCTTCCGCTTCCCCTCCCCTCTCATGCACAGCCCCCCCCCTCCTCCTCGCCCCCTTACGCACAGAACCATCCCCTTAACCTTTTACTCTTTCCCCCTTCCCCAACTACTATTCCTCCCCCCTTCCCTACCATCAGACCCCCACCCCCCCGATCTCTACTCTCCTGCTTATAGGCTTGCCCCCCCCCCCTTCCCCACCCTCATTTCCCCCTCCTCTCCTCTCGTCGCAACTCCCTTCCTCCCTTCCCTCCCTACGCCTTCTCTTATCCTTCTCCCTCCCTCCACCCCTACCTCTCCTCCCCTGTTCTCCTGCCCCCTGTCTGCTTTTAGAATTGCCTCTCCCCTTCCCCTTCTCCTCCCCCCTCCCAGCCTCCTCCTCCTTCTCCCACCTCATTCCCTCCTTCTCGCTCACCCCTCCCCCCTCCTCCCTTCTCCCTCCTTCCCTCCTTCTCCCCCCTCCTCCCTCCTCCTTCCTCCTCCCTTTCCTCCTGCTTGCAAGCTTGCGAACAACTATGAAATTAATTCAAAACAATGGTTCAACTTTCTCATAAAGAAAAACAAAAACAAAAAGAGAGAAAAAAATATTACCTCATGTTTGCGAAAAAGAAATAATATATTTTCTTTACATATGTTGAGGAAAGATATGTTTTGAATTATGATTTCCAACTTCGAATTTATAAGTTATAATTTATAAGTTGTAAGTCTTGCGGCGAAATCCTGTGGTGATTCGGGAAATCTAATCCGTACAGCAACACTGGAGGATTGGAGGATTTGGAAAAAAATATTTTATCATCATCGGTGTTATTGCGTTTTCATATTATTAGGATTATTCCGATATCCTTTCTATCGTTATTATGGTCATGATTATTATTATTTCTATATTGTTATTACCATTATTAATTCTACTGTTATCTATTTTATTATTTTTATTATTACTAATACTACTACTATCATTATTAGTACTATAATTATTATCATTATTTTTATTCTCATAATCGTTGTTTACATTAATAATATTTCATTTGATTTTTTTTCCATTTAAAGTTATAGTATTTTACGAATTATATTATTACCTTATTTATAATCATCATCATTATATAGATTATCAATATCTAATTACTACTATTATTAGCACATACCAAAAGTCTACGGATTTCACCCTCCCGATATGACGAGTGACCAAACTGCCAATTATTCTTCTTCACAATTTTATTTTCTTCTTCTGGTGCAATATATGTCGTTCCTGAGTCCTGATTGATGAAGTTGGCGTTCCTTTAATGAGTTGGTCGTATTTGTAATCCCGAAGTGAGACCGGTAGAAGCCCTTTGGATTCACCTTGTCATCGTTTTTCAAATTGGTCTCAAATTGCTCGAATTCTTGAGCTGTTTCTCGATCTTTTTATTTTTATTTTTTTTTCTCTCTATCTTTTTCTATGTCTGTTTGTCTTTATGTTTCTGTCTCTATGTCTTTTTCTTTCTCTTTCTCAGTCTTTCAAACACATTCTCTCTGTCTCTTATTCTTCACTCACTCTCTTTCTTATTCACTTTCTCACTCTTTCTCTTTAATTCTTTCTTTCTTTCTTTCTTTCTCTCTCTCTCTCTCTCTCTCACTCTCACTCTCTCTCGCTCTCTCTCTATCTACCGCCCCTCTCTCTCTTCTCTTTCTCTTTTTCAAATTGTTCCTACGAACTCGTTTGGCAATTTCCATACAAGTTCTATCAAATTATTTCCATTCATCTGTTATTACAAACTTTTCGTTCCAAATAAAATAAAAAAGAGAGAGAAAAAAGATCAGATACAGAGAGAACAACAGAGAGCTCCGATTACCAATTTCCATCTAAGTGCAATTAAAGGTGACGAGGCCTTCGAAACGCGGTGCAAAATGGCGCCATTTAAGGAAAAACAAAAAACAAAAGACGTAAAGTCAAGCGGGAGCGTCTTCCATAAAATTTATAGCATCCAGGGCCTTATAAATTGCAAGAAGAGCAAACATTTGTGCATTCGATATGTGGTTAGGGCTTGGACGTATAATTTCCCCGTTCTCTCGGCACACTACTGGTAAGAGGTTTATGATTTTTATATGAAACGCGAGATTAGGTGGTAAATTCCGTAGGTTTACGACCCGCGCACAGACCCACCAGGCGAGTCGTTTTCGATTCAGCTGGAATCGGAAGGGGCGGGAATGGCTTGCATATGTATGGATATTTATATGAATATATTTGCGCTTGTACAGGAATTTATATATATATATATTTATATATATATATATATATATATATATATATATATATCGATATATATGTTTATGTATATACATATATATATATATATATATATATATATATATATATATATATATCGATATATATGTTTATGTATATACATATATATACATATATACATATCCATACACGCCCACACACTCACACTAAACTTGAGAGAATTGATATTTATGGTCTCCTTGACTTCTGATCATCTCAACTGGATAATTTTGTTTTATCTCTGATTGATTATTGGATTATTCAAAGTTTTATTTTCTCTCTTTCTCTTTCTCTCTCCCCCTCCCTTCTACCT
>NW_028234442.1:16326637-16329137 GCF_977035675.1 Penaeus japonicus
GGAGAGCGAGAGAAGAGAGAGAGACTTGAGAGAGAGAGAGAGATCTGGCAAAGAAAGAAGGGAGAGAGAGGAGAGAAGGCGGAGAGAGTCGGAGAAGAGAGAGAGGAGTAGAGAGAGATGAGAGAGAGGAGAGAGAGAGCGAGAGAGAGAGAGCGAGGAGAGAGAGGAGAGCTCGAGAGAGAGATGAGAGCTAGGCTTAGAGAGATGAGAGAGCTTCTCTCTCGCTGAGAGAGAGAGATGAGAGATGAGAGATGGAAGAGAGAGAAGAGGAGAGAGGAGGAGAGGCAGAGAGAGATGTGAGGGAAGAGAGAAAGAGAGAGAGAGGGGGGAGAGAGCTATGCCAGAGAAGAGAGGAGAAAGAAAGAGAGAGAGAGAGAGAGAGAGAGGGGGAGAGAGAGAGAGAGCGGGGGGAGGAGAAGAAGAGAGAGAGTGAGAGAGTGAGAGAGAAGAGGAGAGAGAGAGAGAGAGAGAGAGAGAGAGAGAGAGAGAGAGAGAGAGAGAGAGAGAGAGAGAGAGAGAGAGAGAGAGAGAGAGAGAGAGAGAGAGAGAGAGAGAGAGAGAGAGAGAGAGAGAGAGAATGAGGAGTAAAAAAAGAGAAAGTGGGATAAAGAGAAAGAAAAAGAGAAAATGAGAGATAAAGAGAGAGAAAGGGAGAATGAAAAGACAAAATTAAATTGAGATAAAAAAAAGAGAGACAGAGATAGCCCCCCCCCCCGAAAAAAGGAAAACAAAAATAAATAGCAAAAGAATGAAGAGAATGTCAGGGAAGCAAAGATTAAAGCATCGGGTTAATAAACTAGCCGGTTTAGAGAAGGAGGAGATGAGGGAAGAGATAAAGAAGAACAATGGAATGCGAGAGGAGGCGGATGAAAAGGGGGAAAGCAACAGGTAATGAAATGAGAGGAAGAAATAGAACAAGGCAAAGAAGAAGAATAAACGAGAGATTAAGAATTCAGGAGAGAACAATAGAAAAGGAAGAATAGCCTTATACATTATCAAACAAACAAACACGCACAAACACATACAAACAAACACACACAAACAAACAAAGGCAAACAAAAACATACATATTCCTTAGGCTTACGTGTGTTTGCGCCAGGCAGATGGGGCTCAGGTCCCATTTCAAATTCCCCCTGTATTGAGGGAATCAACGTGGAAGCTTGTAAATCCTCCATGAATTAAAGATTACAAGGTTTCCGGAAGTTGAGATGCTAGGGAGGAACGTGCCCCTGGTTGGAGGAGTACTGCCCCTCATACTCACACTTGCCCTCATACTCGTACTTACTCCTCATACTCGTCTTCTTCGAGTGTTTACAAACTCTTATTGCTCATCAGGGAGTAACGCTTGGGTAACGGGGTTTGTATGTCGTCGGATATTCCCAATTATTCTATCGCTTGATTTATTTAATTTGCTGTTCGATTCGTGTTTAGATTGAATGTATCTTCTTTTTTTTTCTTTTAGATAGTCTATGTAAAATTCCCTTCTAATTTTCCCGAGGAGGAAGCAAGACTTAGAATTCTTTGAGGATCATAATTCTTTCACAGATTTCCTCAGATTTCCTTGTCTATATATATATACACACACGTTCTTTTTATTCGGATCTTTCAAAACTCTCAGACAAACTCTCCTCAAGGTCTATCTACTGAAAAAGTCTCAAGACCTGCCACAAGTGACCTTAACGTGAAAAATCGGCTGGCGCTTAGGCAATCTCCGAAAGTTCTTTTTCCTGCGAGTTCGTTTTTGTAATCATTAATCAAAGCTTTTGGTAGTTCCCAGATTACGAGATTTTGGTCTAAGGCGAAGATAGAGAGAAGGGTGGGTGGGTGGGTGGGTGGGCGGGGTGGGGGAGTAGGGGATCCTCTTATAGAGCAATGAGATACTGAATGAGGGGGAGATGATTAGAGGTTGGGGAGGAGGGAGGGAGGAGCTGGGTTAGAGGTTGGGGGAGATGGGGGGTTAGGATGTATAAGGAAGATGAAGGAAGAGAGAAAAGGATAGACAAGATTAGTGGAGAAGAAGTGATAGATATGGAATAATGTTTGGAATAATTCTACTAAATGGAAAAAGTGAATATAATGAATGATTCGACTTGTTTTCCGGCGAATTCTGGAAAAAAGGGAATGTATAATGGCTAATTCCTAGTATGTAGAGTTTACCTATTTCGCTTGAATCAAATAAATATCTATTTTCCATCGGACGGTAGAGGAAAAAAAATAAACAAAGGACGAATGACATACAGAAACTGCACCCGGGAAATCGTCAAAAAAAACACTTTCTGAACGAGTAAACGAAAAATGGTGGGCGTTTTCCGTAGAGTTCGATGGCGGTGCGTGCGGAGTGTTTTGCGAGCACAGTATTGGTTCTGGCTGGCAGTTTTCCCCGCCCCTACGACCTGTTCCTTCACCACACCGCAGCCGGGAACTTACGTCGATAAACTCGTTTTGTGGAGTTTGTGCAGACGGTTGCAAGGGTTAATTGTCTGGAGGTTAGACTGTTGTT
>NW_028234442.1:16331637-16334137 GCF_977035675.1 Penaeus japonicus
GGAGGTGGTTGAGGAGAGGGGGATGGGGTTGGGGAGGGGGTAGGGGGTTGGGGGAGGGCGGTAGGGGGTTGGGGTAGGGTGGGGTGGGTTGGGGAGGGGGGGTTGGGGTTGGGGAAGGGGGGAGGGGGTTGAGGAGGGGGGGAGGGGGTTGAGGGTGGTGTGGGGTTAGGGGGAGAAAAGGGGTGATGTTAGAGCACACGGAGCCACCGTCGTAATTCTATTTCCTCGCTGGAGTTGATTTTATTCCGTCTTTTCTACTCTCTCTCTCTCTCTCTCTCTCTCTCGCTCTCTCTCTTTGCATATATAAATAAAAGAAAAATCACTATTTTTGTTTCGCATGATTTTTGGACACGACTTTGTTGTTGTTGTTCCCGTAGTATATATAAAGTGGGATGCAAGGGAGAAATTGAGTCACCTCTCCTGTAGCAAATATTCCTGGGGAAAAAAATACTAGTTTGTGAATCTTTTTGTACCCAGTTGGGAAGGGAAAGTTTCGTAAGGGGAGGGCGAGGGGGGGGGAGGGGGGGAGGGAGAGGGGAGGGGGGGGAGGAGAGGGAGAGGGGGAGGGGGGAGGAGGGAGAGGGGGAGGGAGAGGGGGAAGGGAGGGAGAGGGGGAGGGGAGGGGGAGGGGGAGGGGAAGGGGGAGGGAGGGGGAGGGAGAGGGGGGAGGGGGAGGGGGAGGGAGGGGGGGAGGGAGAGGGGGAGGGGGAGGAGCAATGTCGTTGCATGTTGTTCCTCTATGAACGTTGATTTCCGTCATCTCCGCGTATGCAAATGAGGGCTGCCTTAAGTCAGTTATCCTCGAAATATTTCCCTCTCTTGGTCTCTTATTTCCGTCTTTTCTTTTCCGCTTTGTCTTGCTTTAGTATATATGTCTTACATTTTTTTTTTCAATGTATGTGGCCTTTTTCTTGTATCAATATATATATATACGATTTCCCATATGCTTTTTCCACATTAATCCTAAAGTCTTCTTGTTATATTTTTTCTCTTCCTACTCTCAGTATTCACACACACACACACAAACACACACACACAAAATTTCCCAAACAATTCCCCCCCATTAACCCTTTTTCTCTCTCTTCCTCTTCCCAGGGTTCAGTTCTGACGGGGGTGAGGACTTGTGTGAAGTGTTGGTGCAGGACGGAGAACCCCAGACACCTGTCTACGTCTCTTCGGCTACGAACACCCCCACCTCCCCCCCAGCGGTCCCCCACCACCCCCACCACCACCCCCACCATCGCCAGAAGCAGCAATCTGGGCGCCATCACTCCTCGTACCACGCCCACTCTAACAACCTCAACAACAATACCGCCCTCGAAAACAACAATATGGAAGTGGAGGTCAGTTTTTATATATATATATATATTTTTTTTTTCATCTATCTATCTATCTATCTAATTGCCTTTTTTTCTTATTTATTCGATCAGCTGTTATTATCAGGAGAAAAACCGCGGCTGTAGAGGCTCGGATTTCTCTTTGAAAAGGATAGTTTCGTGTGTTTATTTTCTTTCAGGAATTTATCCGTGATAATGTGACCTTTTCTTTCAGTCAGGCGACTAGGCGAATCGTATTGCTGATGTTATTGATGTTGATGTATTTTCTTGCAGTCGTATTGCTAATGGTACTGATGATGTATTTATTTGCAGTCGTATTGCTAAAAAATGCGAGAAAGTTATCCTTCTTTAGCAAGAGGGATGACTTTTATATATATGTAAGATATACTGTTTAATCACTATATGATATTTGTAATCTATGTAATTTTCATATATATATAAATATCTTGAATTTTGTGAACGACGATATTCGTGTTATGAAGTGAAATATTACCTCCAAGATCGTGTGTGATGATTCAGTGTAAACAAAAAAGAAAGAAAGAAAGAAAGAAAGAAAGAAAGAAAGAAAGAAAGAAAGAAAGAAAGAAAGAAAGAAAGAAAAAAGAAAGAAAGAAAGAAAGAAAAAAGAAAGAAAGAAAGAAAGAAAGAAAGAAAGAAAAAAGAAAGAAAGAAAGAAAGAAAGAAAGAAAGAAAGAAAGAAAGAAAGAAAGAAAGAAAGAAGAAGAAGAAGAAGAAGAAAAACAAAAACAAAACACACACACACACACACACACACAAGGGAAAATGTACATCGCAACTTGAAAAAGGAAAGTGAACTAAGTTGAACAATGGTGTAATCTCCGAATCTCATGTTTCAACACTATCTTGCATCAACAGCACTTGGAAACAACGTGCAACGGATATTTCACATCTTGCAACATCAACCAGAATGCTGAAGAAAAAAAAAAACTTCGTTCCCGGAATACTATTGCTAACAAAGCTATGATTATTTTGCAATGAAGATCATTAATTTCAACCTGTAGCTGTAATGGTTCCTGCAATTATGATCAATCATACGAACAACAGTAACATGAACAATAACATAACCATAAAAGTGATGCTATTGCAAATGATAATGGCAATAATGGGTCAATAACCAAGCAAGTAATTGGTAATGGTGCCCA
>NW_028234442.1:16341637-16344137 GCF_977035675.1 Penaeus japonicus
CTCTCTTCCCTCCCTCTCCCGCTACCTCTCTCTCTCCCTTCCTCCATCCCTCCATCTCCCTCTCACCCTCACTCAATTCCCTCCCACCTTCTTCCTCACCCTCTCTCCTATCATCCCACCCACCCTCTCCCCCTCTCCCTCTCTCTCTTCCTCTCCCTCTCCTAACCTCTCCCTTTCCCATCCTCACCCTCTCTCCCACCCTCCCCTCCCACCATCCTTCCCTCTCACCCTCTCCCTCTCTCTCTTCCTCTCCCTCTCCTAACCTCTCCCTTTTCCATCCTCACCCTCTCTCCCACCCTCCCCTCCCACCATCCCTCCCTCCTACCCTCTCCCTCTCTCGGAAAAGGAACGCACCGTGAGCCCATCTCCCGCACTCTCGGTTCGTAAGGTTCAGAATCCCACGGACTGAGTATAGTGCAAGCGCCTTACGGGGAGGGAGAAGACGCCAGCACGATGCCTGAGGACAATCTGAGCCTCGAGTCTGCTCATAAGTTCGGATCTTCGAGAGCGCTGAGTTGCCGGATGCTGCCAGAGACCAGGGGCGTGGATGCCATAGCTGTCAGGGATGCTGCTACTGCTCTCCCGCCTCGCATCTCCTGTGCTTGGACTTCTTCTTCTTTTTCTTCTTCTACTTCTTCTTTTTTTTTCTTCTTCTTTTTATTCTTTTTCTTCTTATTCTTCTTCTTCTTTTTTTCTTCTTGGGGTTTCAACTCTTCGCTTCTTGATTTTTTGGTTCTTCTTCGTTTCTTGTTTTTTATTCTTTTTTTGAATGTATTTTTTTTCTTTTTCTTCAGTTTTTCTTCTTTTTATTTTTCCCCTCTTCTTTGCCTTCTTTATTTTCTTCTTCTTTTCTTTATCTTTTTTTTTATCTCCTTATGTCTTCGTCGTATCGTTCTTTTCTTCTCCTCCTCCTCCTTCTTCTTCTTCTTCATCTCATCCACCTCTTCTTGCTCCTTCCTCCCCCTCCTCCACCTCCACCTCCACCTCCCACCTCCCACCCTTTCCTCCACATCCTTATTCCTTCTTCCTCAACTTCCTCCCTACATCTTCCACTTCTTACAGCTCCCACCTCTTCTCCGCATCCTTATTCCTCCGCCACCTCCATTTTTTCGTCCTCCACTTATTCCTCCTCCATCTACCACCTCCTACCTCTCATCCACATCCTTACTCCTCCATCTCCCACCTCCTACCTCCCACCTCTTCCTCCTCCTCCACTACCTCCTCCTCCTCCAAAACCTCCCACCTCCCTCTCCTCCACCTCCCACCTCTTCCTCCTCCTCCACCCCCTCCTACTCCTCTACCTCCTCCACCTCTCACCACCTCCTCCCACCACCTCCTCCTCCCCCTCCCACCACCTCCTCCTCCACTCTGAACCCAATAACAGCCTTTTATTCCGTGAATCTGTGCTTCGCTCTTGCCTTTATAAAATGTACACTCGGCGTTCTCTCTTGATCAAGTGAAAGTGATTCCTTGTTTGTCTTTCGTGTGTTGGTCTCTCTCTCGCGCCCTTGTCTGTGCGTTGGCTGGTCGGATTCTCGTTTTGTCTTTTAGGGATGGATTGTGGGATTCTTGTTTTGTCTTTTGGGATGGGGATTGTGGGATTCTTTGTTTCGTGTGTTGGGCTCTCTCTCTCTCTCTCTCTCTCTCTCTCTCTCTCTCTCTCTCTCTCTCTCTCTCTCTCATCACCTCTCCGGTTACTCGTCCGTCCTCTCCTTCTCTCTTTCTCTCTCTCTCTCTCTATCTCTCTTTGGGTCTCTTTCTCTCTCTTCTTCCCTGCGCTCTCTCTCTCTCTCTCTCATCATCACCACAACCATCCTCACTCTCTCTCTCTCTCTCTCTCTCTCTCTCTCTCTCTCTCTCTCTTTCTCTCTCTCTCTCTCTCTCTCTCTCTCTCTCTCTTTCACTCTCTTTCTTTCTCTTTTGCTCTCTCTGTCTGTCTGTCTGTCTCTGTCTCTCTCTCTCTCTCTCTCTCTCTCTCTCTCTCTCTCTCTCTCTCTCTCTCTCTCTCTCTCTCTCTCTCTCTCTCTCTATGTCTCTCTCTCTCACTCCCCGTGCTAGACCTAAGCATTTGTTTTGGGAACATTTCGAAAAAAAATATTTCACACTTTGACCGTTAGTTGCAGGAAATGGTTCTATACTCATCAACTCAGAGAATGAAAAGAGAAAAGGGACTGCAACACACACACACACACGTGTATGTGTGTGTGTGTGTTTCCTCTGCTTTTACATAGTAAGCGAGTCTTGGGCGTAGTAACAGATGGACCCTGTCCAGTACACCGCCCATGGGGAAGAATGAGACGCCCTTAGCTCACCACGCCCTTGTGCTTCCACGCCTTCGGGATCTCTGCCTTCCCCAGGGGATCGTCGGACGTTGGACGCTCTGTATAGGATTCAGGAGGGCGAGGGGCGCGTCCTATAAAGGTCCTTTGATAGGATGCGGATCAGGAGAGAGTAGGGGAGGGGAGAGAGGGAGAGGGGATAGGAGGGAGTAGGGGAGGGG
>NW_028234442.1:16361637-16364137 GCF_977035675.1 Penaeus japonicus
CCCCCCACCACTCCACCCCCCCCCCCCCCCCCCCCAATCCCCTCCCCCCCCCCTTCGCCCCCCCCCCCACCTCCCCCCTCCCCCCTTGAAAAAAAAAAATAAAAAAAAAAAAAAAAACCCCACCCCCCGGCGGTTTTGGGTAGTTACTTTTAAGCCCCCCCTCCCCCCCCCCCAAAAAAAAAAAAGAAGAAGAAAAAAAAAAAAAAAAAACGAAGCAAAGTCGGTAAAACATCAAACTCAATAGCGATCTGAGACGTGTCAAGCAAATGGGGGAGGAGGGGGAGGAGGGAGGGGGGGAGGGATGGGGGAACTAACTCAGAAATGAAAGACATTTACCAGAGATCTTTCTGCTCGTGGATAATTGGCCACTAGAACAGCACGGATCGTGGTTAATAGGGAAGAGGAGGAGGAGGTACCGCCCTTAGCAGAGACGTTGTGGTTCTGAGGAAATATGTGAGTGGTTATACCTGTCCAATGATATATATATTTTTTGGGGGGGATATGTCCACTCCAGTCCGTGCTATAACGATTTACATCTTATCAGGCTGTGTTGGTTATATTTGCATTGAATTACCTTAAGGCGGATGTATATGTCACTTTAGATATTTTCTCAAAAACGAGTTAAAACGTGAAGAAGTTGTGGCAATATTCTTGTTAAGAATATACGCGCCCAGCTTCTCAGAACAGTTCCTTCTATAAAATCTTCGAAAATCATTCCATAGCATTCCTCTCCCTCTTTTTTATTACATTTATGGAGGTATGATATTCCGATACCAAATGAATTTACACCCCTTTCACTAACTTTCCACTGTCCCCCAAGTTGCTAGTGTTATCATATACTGCCCTTGTTGGTCGGTGATAACCCTGGCCTTTTTAGCGTCTTCCCTCGTTGCTTCCCTGCTCTGCCTGCTTCTGTTTTTGTATTAATTATATATATATAAAATATATATATTGATATATATATATATATATATATCATATAATATGTATATATATGATATATATATATATATAATATATAATATATGATATTAAAGATATATATATATATCGAAATATATATATATATATATAAATATGTATTTATATATATATATTTAAATAAATATAATAATTATATATATATACTATAATCATATATAGATATCTAATATTATATATATAATATATATATATATATATATAATGTATATATTTATATGATATATAAATTCATATAATATATATACATATATAAAAAGATATAGAAATAATAGTATATGTATATGTATAAGTTTATAATATAAATATATAATATGTCAATATATTTATATTATATATATATATATATGTATACATATTATTGTAATGTATATAGTATATATATAAACATATTATATATATAAGTATATTATATCGATAAAAAGATATATATATATACATATAATATATATATATATATAATATATAATATATATAGATATATAAATAGAATAAAATTATATATATATATATTATATATATATATATTATATATATATAATATATATATATGTATGTATATGTATATATATATAATATGATATACATAATATGTGTGTATATGTATATAATTTCTAATATGTATATATTTATAAATATATATATATATAATATATTATATAATATATATGTATAATATATATATATATATATATATATATATATATATATATATATATATATATAGTATAATGAAGCATATAAATTAATATTCAGAGATAAGTAAATTTTTAATCATAGTAATGATGTGCTTTTCAGAACTGACCACTAAAATCCGTTATTAATATTTCTATACGTTGGATGCTTTGGAAAATCATTATCATTGTTGATTGAAAAAAGGGAAAAAAAAAAATTTGGGAAAAAAAAAAAAAATAAAAAAAAAAAAAAAAAAACTCTAACATAAACAATACACAATAAATGTACTTACTGCAAATGACTCTGCTAATGACTTACATAGTTTGCCATTGATTTAATCCCGTAGTGTCATTTTCACCATTCAATTGCTCGCCGGTTTTTGCAATTTGCATATTTTGGCTTTGCATTGTTTGAGCACGAGGTCGTGTTCCGCAATATGGGTTGTTTGTGGTTTACTTGTTGAAGGGGTGTGATGAGATGAGATCTTATCCATTACCATGAGGGGATTCATAGACCAATTACCATAATTGCGAATAATTACCATTATAAATATGTTGTTATTTATCAACATTTTTAATTTGCGATATTACATACCATTAGTATTTATTATCATTATTGACACTTCTTCTTAATAATTGTTATTATTATTATTATATAAATGTATTATTATTCAACTTAATTATTATAAATATTATTTCTCATCATCATCCTCTAATTATTTATTATTATAATTCATATTATTATTATTATTTAATTATTATTATCATCCGTATCATTATAATATTCTTTACCATTATTAATCAAAATTCGTATATCAATCGTTTTTATAAGTTTTTCTCTGATA
>NW_028234442.1:16371637-16384137 GCF_977035675.1 Penaeus japonicus
GTCTGTCTATATTGTGTGTGTGTGTTGTGTATGTGAGTGTGTGTGTATGTATGTATGGATGGATGGATGGATGGATGCATGGATGCATGTATGTATGTATGTATGTATGTATGTATGTATGTATATATATATATATATATATATATATATATATATATATATATATATATATATATATATATATATATATATATATATGGTCTGTTATCATAAAAGAACCCTGTAATAATGAAAGAAATCGTTTTTCTTCCAAAAATAAAGTAAGTAAACACGTAATAAAATTTAAAACGTTAATACACAACCAAGAAAACTTCCTCATTAACTTCTCAAAAGCAAAAAAGAAATACTCAAAAAAAAGGAAAAAAAAAATACAAATACAAACAAACATTATCTATTTCCAAACCTCGATCCGCAATACCAAAAACAAAACATATAATCATTACATACATTTTCATTTCCAACCCCCCCCCCACAAACCAAAAACAAAAAAAATCCTCCAATGTGGCCGTTATGGGAATTCTTCCACCTAACTACATTAACTTCTTAAGCAAAATGCTCGCGCTACATTAACTCCGGCCATTTTTTTTCTTTCTTTTTTTAAACACAAACAGTGACTCGTGAGCGGATGATGCCTGTGGGAGCGCGCGACGTGACGTAAAGATGTTCGTTTTATTGACGTGATGTGGTGTTGTTGTGTCTTTTTTTTTTGCTGTTGTTGTTGTTGTCTTTGTATTTGTTGTTGTTGTCTTTGTTTTTGTTTTTGTTGTTGGTGGTGATGGTGGTGGTGGTCTAGGAACGTGATTCTAGGACTGTTATTGTCACTGTTGTTGTTATTATTGATTTTGTTATGATTATTATCGTTATTGTCATCATTTTGTTTGCATTATTATCCTAGTTATGATTAAAATCGTCATTATTTCCCTCTTTATCATTACTGTCATTTTCATCATCACTATCATCATCATCATAATCCTCATCCTCATTCTCATCATCACCATCATCATCATATCCTCATTCTTATCCACATCATCACCATCATCATCATCATCATCCCCATCATCACCACCATCACCACCATCATCATCATTATTATTGTTACAGTTGAGAAGACGCTCATTGTTGCAATTCCGTGTTGCTTTCGTCGTTATAATGAACACCACAAACTGATGCAAGACTGTGTTGCTTTCTTTCCTGTTGTCGTTGTGGGCGCTTGGTATTGTTGGGAAGGTCATGCAATGTGATATTGCAATTTTCTTCCTCCTCTTGATGTATAATCAACTTAAACTCGCTTCTCTTGCAAGCAGCAGAGCATCAGGCAAGCAGGAGGAATCTTCAGGGGGATACAAGTTATTCAGTGAAATTTTTACTTTGATATTGTTTTGCTTCTCTCTTTTTACGTTTCTATTTCTGTTTAGATTTCAGGAGAAGAAGGGAAGGGAGGAGGAGGAGGAGGACGTGGAGGAGGAGGAGGAGGAGGAGGAGGAAGAGGAAGAGGAGGAGGAGGAAGTGGTGGGAGAAAAGGAGGAGGAGGAGGAGGAGGAAGAGGAGGAGGAGGAAGAGGAGGAGGAGGTGGAGGAGGAGGTGGAGTAAGAGGAGGAGGTGGAGGAAGAGGAGGAAGGGGAGGAGGATGTGGAGGTGGATGTGTAGGAGGAGGAGGAGGAAGGGGAGGAGGAGGAGGTGGAGGAGTAGGTGGAGGTGGATGTAGATGCGGATGTGGATGTGGAGAAGGAGAAGGAAAAGTAGAGATGGAGAAGGAAAAGGAGAGGGGGGGAAGGAGGAAGAGGAGGCGGGAGGTGTAGGAGGAGGAGAAGGAGAAGGAGAAAGAGAAAGAGAAAGAGAAAGAGAAAGAGAAAGAGAAAGAGAAAGAGAAAGAGAACGAGAAAGAGAACGAGAAGGAAAAGGAGAAGGAGGAAGAGGAAGAAGAAATGGGGCGAGGGTGTGTGTCACTCAAATGGGCGCCTCCTTCTCACTCCTACCTACAACCCCCCACCCCCCCACCCCACCCACACACACACACACACTTCCAAAACCTACTGTGCAAGTTTATTTCCAAAAGCTGTTATGCAAATTCACACCACGGGGCCTGTTATGTAGAGTGTCTAAGAGGTGTTGTGGCATTCTTAAGATGTTGTTTACATTCTTAGCCTCTTTGCCCATTAACGGTATAAGGGAAAAAAGGGGGTAAAACAAAGCTATACTACATAGCACGTTAAATATATGGTTATGATATCTGGGCCACATGGAAGTAGTATGTTCTTTCAGCGTGTATGAGGGGAAGAGGGAGGGTGGGATGAGAGGGGGGGGGGTGTCTCTAGAACTACCTCGTTCTTTGTGGGTGAACAGCTGTATTCTCCCTCTTCTTCTTCTTCTGCTGCTGCTTCTTTTCTTCTTCGTCTTCTTTTCTTCTTCTTAGTTTTTTTTTCTGTTTTTTCTTACCTTTTTTTTCTCTCGTTCGTTTTCTTACTTTTTTATTTTTTATCTTCTTCTTCATCTTCCTCCTTCTCCTCCCTTCCCTTCACATCCCCCTCCTCTCCCTATTCCCCTTCTCCTATTCCTACTCCTTTTCCTCCTCCTCCCATCTTCCCCTTCTCCTCCTCCACATCCTCCTTCTCCCACCCTCACCTTCCACTTCCTCTCCTCCTCCTCCCTCCTTCCCCTTCCCCTCCTTCTCCTCCTCCCTTCTCCTCCTCCACATCCTCCTCCTCCTCCCACCTTCCCCTTCTCCTCCACATCCTCCTCCTCCCACCTTCCCCTTCTCCTCCACATCCTCCTCCTCCCACCTTCATCATCCCCTCCTCCTCCTCCCACCTTCCCCTTCCCCTCCTCCCCTCCTTTCCCTTCTCCTCCTCCTCCTTCCTTTTTATTCTTCCGTGTTGTCAGTAATTGTTGTCAGTCACAGATGTTGGCAATGAGGCCGGAGTCGCAACAGTAACAAGAAGAGCGTGAGAGTGAAGTTATATCACTAGATCTGAGACATCAATATTAATGTATACTTGTATATGATATATTACATATATTACATGTATAATTCTAATTAGTCAAAGATTCTTTATTAGTAGTATATAATCATCACCGTTAAATATAATTGTTACACATAATAACGAATTATCATATATATTAAACATTACGCGTTGATATCACAAAATTATTACATCATATGAGGGGAAGTTATATTGCTATCGGCCTCATAATATGTTGCCAACGGGGTATGTTGATGGCGGATATGCTAATGATGATATCTGTGCCAGGAATGTGTAAGGGTGATTAGATTGGCAAATCGTGTCATTAACAATTCATGGCTAGATGATTAGGTCATGCAATATGTTTATGCATGACGCGGGAGTATACATAGGATCTCAGTGCATGAGAGAATCATTAACACTGTTGTTATGGAAACAGTTATTAAAAGCATATAGCTCCATTAAAGTGATTATGTTCATGCAGTGTAAAATATAATTATTTATACATTGGTATCGGGTAAAAAAGTAAAAAAAAAAAAAAAAGTTTTGATTAGTATTAATATTTTTATATCGGTTTGTGTAATTCCCACTGCCCAGGACAATTACGAGTAATAAACAAATATAAATGACTTATTCGCAATTCAAAAACCGTGTTGCCGACTTTATGAAGTCTCTTTCGACGCAGTTTCTTCATCTCTATTGGAGGATGTCTGTCGACGTCTATTGAAGATCTGATAGATAGGAAAATAGATAGGATATACAAGCCGTATATATTCCGAAGGAGGAGGACATGTACACCGAGCCAGGCAACTTCAGGTCATCTGAGGTCACGGCTGTGTCTATTATGCGATAGATCAAGGATATCAGCTGAATCATTATAAATTTGTATATATTAATTTCGTAATCTTGAGGAAGCTTTGATCGTAATGCATCAAGTACATCTCTCGCGTTGTCCTTATGTAGTCTCATTTATACTTTAATTTATCTACGTTTTTCACGATTATTTATATTCAGTATCAGGGAGTTCATAGATCGTGGCTCCTTTTTCTATTGCATAAATCATATTCGTTGCACACCGTCTCTAAGAAGTCGCTATGTCTTAGAAACGTCAATAAGCCACTTTAAGATGACTGAAGCTTCTTGTAACTAGATGATGTCGTAGGTACTCGGGAGCTCGTCCTTTATCATTACTGAAATATCTTTAGACAAAAATTTAGACAAAGATCCTAGTAATAATCTTGCAGGATTGACGTCTTCTGTACTTAGGCTTAGGCTTTTGTTGAGTAAGGAAGACGGGTCACTTTCAAGGCGGTTCTTGTTGTGTTCCTAGAGCTAGTGTGTCATTTATAGAGTGTTTTAGTGTTTCTAGCAGTAGGTTTAGTGTTTTTAGTGTTTCTATATATAGTTTTAGTAGTGTGTCTGTTATTTCGTTGCCACAGAGCGCCTATATGGCACGGGGCATAGACAGAGTGGACTCCTCTGTCATCCTCATTTGCAACGACGGGATCCTTATTTCCGTTCTTCATAGTTATTAATTCACAGTTAGCGATTCCTAATAGTCCTAGCTACTGTATCGTCTGAGATAGTCCCGTAGAACTTTTTAGCTATGATAAGTCTTCTTCCATTTCTTAAGAGAGACATGTCAACAACTCAGCCCTCAGACAGAGCAACAGTGATCCATCAGTATAGGATATAGTTGATCAGATATTCCTTTAATCTCCCGCAGTTATCTTGTTCAAGAGATTCTGGTGTTCGATCCGCCATTTTTTGTTCGTTAGTGTTCATCGTCGGGAAGTTCATTAAGGGAAAACTTCACGACGAGCTTAAGCTTTCTAGTAAGGATGATCACAGATGCGATGGCAGATGTGTCAAGCAGCTGCTCTCGTTGCTTCCGAGGCAGGGATGCTTAAGTCTTCCACGAGGGGTAGGGGGGTAGGGGGGGTAAGGAGCGCTTCCTTTTGTAAAAACGACTACGTCTGTCAGAGGTGAGGGCTAGTGTGGTCATCTTATTCTGGTAAGAAGATGAAGACGAAGAAGAAGATATTCAGTGTTAAGAAGAAGAGAAAGAACGATGTTCGCTTGGGTAAGAAGAGGGAGGAGAGGAAGAAGAAGGAGAAGAAGGAGAAAAAGAAGAGGGAGGAAAAACACGCAGCTTAGTCTTACCTCCAGGTAAGCCCTAATAATGGCAAATAATATTGTGCCTTGTGTCGTTCCTGCGAGGTCCGTGTGAATGACCTCGTGTCTGAATCTTTCGAAAGATCATGTGAGGTCAATGGACACCTAGATCCTCATTCATATTCTTGTCTTTATGTATGCCATGTTGTGTTCAAATGAATTCATTGAGCAATTTGCAATGAAACTCTCATTATATAGCAATCCGATTAGGATGCACGGAGTAGGCGAGATAAGCTTATTCTACTGTCTTTGGTGTGTGTATAACGACAGGTCTCTCCCAGCTCTGCTATGAGGAACAACTTTCATTCGCAAGACTAGATTAGTTCCTCCTTGAAAAAAAGACAAAAAGAAAATGGAATGTTACATAACAGAGTTGATAAAAAACATGATATTTGTCTCCCTACTTTGTATTTACTCATTCATTCCCTCACAAGAGATAAATAAACGAACAAAAAATAGATAGAGAAAAAGGAGAGAGAGAAAAAACAAACAAACAATAATCACATATACGCAAGACCATCATATAAAGATCAACACACTTAAATAAATTACCAAAGGCAAATAAAACAATTTCATTCTCCCTACACTTTGATTCTAAGTCACGTATCCCCTTTTTACCCCCCCCCCCCCACCTTACCTCCAGTCCCCCTCCTCTGCCCCCTCCCCCCTCAAAAAAAAGAGACTTAATTTCACCCCTCAGTCACTCCGGAATCAGTCGAAGAGAAATTCAACTGACGACTGGCGCTGTTTGTCAAGGGAGACCCGACGAAGCGAAGACAGACAGGGATCGAGGGGGCTGTGCGCTTCCCGATCGTCGCTTCTGGGTGAATTTCGGGGCGACGTGAGGCTTCGAGGGGAGAGGGATGGCTGGGGAGGAGAGAGAGGGAAAGTGATGGGGAGGGAGAGGATGGGGAGGGGAGAGGATGGGGATAGGAAAGGAAGGATGGGGGATGGGATAGGAGGGATGGGGAGGGAGAGGATGGGGAGGGAGAGGGATGGCTGGGGAGAGGGATGGCTGGGGAGGATGGGGGATGGGATAGGAGGAATGGGGAGGGGAAAGGAGCGACGGGGATGGGGGAAGGGGAGGGGAAAGGAGGGATAGGGGAGGGGAAAGGAGCGACGGGGATGGGGGGAAGGGGAGGGGAAAGGAGGGATGGGGATAGGGAAGGGTAGGAAGGATGGATATGAGAAAGGAGGGATGGGTGCTCAGGGGAGAGGGGGAGGGATTAGGAGGGATGGGTTAGGGAGGAGAGGATGAGGGAGAGAGAGTGAGGGAGGGATGGGGAAGAGGGAAAAAGAGGGGAGGAAAGTGAAAAGGAAGGGGAAGAGAGTGATGAGATGGGGTGGGGGTGGGAGAGAGGGCAAGGTTGAAGATTCAAGAGAGGAATGAAGGGAGGGGAGATAATAGGAGAAGCAGATGAGGGAGTGAAAGATGGAGAGAAGGAAAGGAAAAAGAGAGGGGAGTAGAAGGGAGTAGAGGGGAGTAGAGGGAAGGGAAAGGAGAAATGGAGAGGGAAGAGGAAGAACAGGAGAGGAGAGGGGGGGAGGGGGAAGAAAAGGAGGAAATAGAGGGAAGAGGAAAGGAGAACAGAGGAGGGTAAGATGGAAGGAAATGATGGAAAGAGAGAAACGTGGAAAGTAGGGGATAAAGTGGGAAGAAGATGGAGGGAGAAGGAGGAAGACAGAATGTTACTAAGGAGGAAGTCAGTTACCTTGGTGACTCAAAACCTCAAAGGCGTTTGGAGCAAAAGAGAGGCAAGGGAACCAAGCCAGTCTAACTCTTATTCATGGCAGGTTGTTTAGTTGAGTGTTATTACATTGTTAGCCTTGTTAGTGTTGTTAGCCCTCATAAACAAAGAGCTTTAATACGTCTCACAGTTGTTAGTAGAGTCTTGTTAGTCTTGATAGCCTTGTTAGTCTTGATAGCCTTGTTAGTGTTGATAGCCTTGTTAGTGTTGCTTTGTTAGTTCAGTTAGCAGAACTCCACTATCATTGATAGTAATAATTCCACTCTTTGCCGTACACTTTCAGTCCAAAACTTATCGACTGTAATGCTATTTGTTATGCCCACCGAAATTATGAAATCATTCGCAGTATTGGAAAATATGGAGCCAGATGATTGATATCAAAGTCCGGTCAGTGCTGTGTTTTAATTCAATTTACAAGCGACATTTGCCAAATACATGAGGTTCATATTCCAACAAAGCATCGCATCCTATTGGACCATGAAAAAGTACTGCGAGAAATGAGCCGTGACAGACAGATGAGTTCTATGGTGAGAGAGGGGGGAGGGAGGGGGAGGGAAGGAGGGAGAGGGGGAAGAAGGGAGGGTGAAGGAGAGGGGGGAGAAGGAGGGAGGGAGGGAGGGGGAGAGAGAGACAGAGAGAGAGAGAGAGAGAGGGAGGGAGGTAGGGAGAGGGAGAGGGAGAGGGAGAGAGAAGGAGGGGGGAGGGAGGGGGAGGGAGAGAGAGGGAGGGAGGGAGGGAGGGAGAGGGAGGGAGGAAGAGGGAGAGAAAGAGAGAGAGAGACAGAGAGAAAGAGAAAGAGAGAGAGAGAGAGAGAGAGAAAGTGATAGAAAGATAGAAAAACACCGTCTGTATACACATAATTGAAATTTAATCTGCAGCATCTCTCTCCCTCTCTGTCTCCTTTTCTCTCACCCTCCCCCATTCTCTCCTTCTCCCTCTCTCTCACGCCCCCCTCTCTCTCCCTCCCTCTCTCCCCTTCTCTCTCTCTCTCTCTTTCCCTCTCTCTCTCCTTCTCTCTCTCTCTTTCTCTCTCTTTCCCTCCCTCCCTCCCCTCCCTCTCTCTCTCCGCCCCAGCTTCTCCCTTAACAAGTTTACCGCAGGAGTTTGAACAAAAACGAACCCGGACCTTCGATCTGACACACGCATGCGCAGTAGGTCGTCGTGGCTGCCTTGTCCCTCCTTGACTTCCTCTCTCTCTCTCTCTTTCTCTCTCTTTCAGTTCCTCTTTCTTTCTCTTTCTTTGGGTTCCATCTCTCTTTCTCTTTTTGAGGTTTCTCTCTCTATTTTTCTCTTTTTGAGGTTTCTCTCTCTATTTTCCTCTCTTTTTGAGGTTTATCTCTCTCTCTCTCTCTCTCTTTTTGAGGTTTCTCTCTCTTTCGCTTTCTTTAAGTTCCATCTCTATTTCTCCATCTTTGAGATCCTTCCCTCTCTCTACTTCCTGGAGTTCCTTCCCTTTCCCTCACACCTTAAGCTCCCTCCTTTGAGTTCCCTCCCTCATCCTTCCTCCTTGGGTTCCTTCCTTCTCTCTCCCTTTTTGAGTTCCCTCCCTCCCTCCCTCTCCTCCCTCTCTGAGTTCCTTCCCATTCTCTCCCTTCTTGAATTCACTCGAACTCTTTCTCTCCATCTCCCTCCCTTTTTTCCCTCCATCTCCCTCCCTCCCTCCCTCGTAATACCACAGACCAGAATATTAGACACTCGACCTGCTATTTACATGAAAACAAGCAAGCAATCAAGCAATAAAAGAAAGAAAAAAAAAAGAAACACTCAGACCACGAATTTATTTGTGACAACGACAAGGATATTCCCAAGAGTGATCCTTCAGAAGCACGACAGAAAGGGAAGGGAAAACGGCATCTGTTTGTTGGAGGGGGGGGGGGGGGGGGAGAGTAACAGTACAGCTTCTTCTCATTAATTCTGTGACCCTTTTTATGGCCCTTGTTTTATCTCGCCTTGTCTCTTCTTTGTTTGCTGGTTTTCCTGTTTTGTTTGCCGGGATTTAAAAAAAAAATATTGCTTTCTCTTTTTTTCTCGCTTTTCTTTTTTTATTTATAATTCGTCTCTTTTTTTTTTTTTTTTTTTTACCTCTCTACCGTGCTTAGCTATTGCTTTTCCCCCTTCTTTTGCGTTGGAAGTGTCTCTTTCTTTTTCTCTCCCTCTCTCTCTCTCTAGTTTCTCTCTCTCTCTCTCTCTTTATCTCCTTTTCTCTCTGTCTCTCCCTCTCTCTTTCTCTCTCTCTCTCTCTCTATGGCACTGATATGACGACGAATGAATGTTTATATATATGTATATATATATATATTATATATACATAGATATATATATATATATATATATATATATATATATATATATATGTGTTTGTATATGTGTGTGTGTGTGGTATATATGTATGTGTGTATATATTGATATGTATCTTGTGTATATATATATATATGGCACACACACACACACAAACACACACACACACACACAAACACACACACAAGCAAACACTCAAGTGCGTCACATTTCTACGCCGACATAAAGATATATATATGTTCTTCCTTTGTCTTTATAGTATTGGAGACACTATAGGATACCTCCTGTAATATTTCCCCATAATATCTCGTAAGATGCCAGCGGCCGAGGCTTCAGAAAATCCTATTTCCTGTAAAATGAAATTGGTAAACATAAGGATAAGATTTTTTTATTTTTCAGTTTTCTCTTTTCATAGTTTCCTCTCTAGCTAGAGGTTGGTAGCATATGCTAGTTCAAAGGGATATATATCTGCCTATCTATCTGTCTATATACCATATTCATTTATCTATATGAATGTATTCATATGTATACTTTTCTATCTATCTATCTCCATCTATCTATCTGTCTATTTTGCTATGCATCTATCTCTATATATGTTTCTATGTACATATCACACACACACACACACACACACACACACACACACACACACACACACACACACACACACACACACACACACACACACACACACACACACACACACACACGCACACACACACACACAAATACACACACTAGAACCTCCACATGACATTATATAACAGAAAATTGTCCACTCCTTTTCAGCGAAATAGCAGAAAGTGTAGCTGTATCATATTTTGAAATAGGATCGAACTGGCCTCAGATTAAAAAAAAAAAAAAAAAAAAAAAAAAAACATTTATGAGCAATAGAAAACAAAGACTTTAAATCTGTACCTTTTAATATCAAAATCATAGATATTCCTGCTAAGATGATCCTTTTGAATGCACTTCTGTTCTTTCCTGATCTTGGTGCATCGTACTTCCTCGATTTTGCAATGTATGTTGCAGACCGAGAGAGGATGATAGCTCACGGGAATTACAAAAACAACACTTTTGCATCCAGTGATTCGAAAGTTACCGGCACAAAGTTAAGCGAAATTAGCCACGCCCCCTGTTTATCCGCGACCAATCACAGTCATATTTCTCAATGGATACAAGATGCGAAGAACCTGTTTGGTGAGATGGGGAGGAGGGGGCGAGACCACTTTTGCCTGACTTTGCGCCCGTGACTTTAACATCTATATTATATCAAAATTATTAGTCCCGTCTTAGAAAAAGGCAATAGGATTATTTGTAATATCTTTGTTACTTGATGTGTTATTTTCTCTTTGTGTCTGTCTCCATGTATTGCAATACCAATGATGATAATAGCAACAACAACGATAATGATGATAATAAATCAGTAACAACAATAATGATGATAATAATAATGTTGATAATAATAATAATAATGTTGATAATAATAATAATAATAATAATGTTGATAATAATAATAATAATAATAATGTTGATAATAATAATAATAATATTGTTGATAATAATAAAGATAATAGTTGTGATAATATTGACAACTTTGCCTTTCAAGTGTGAGGACGAATTGCAGGCCAGAACCCCAAATACCAATGTATCAAAATTTCATGAATACACCATACAGTATTGAACGCATAGTCATTTATACAAGAATTTAATACAAGAGGTGTAGGATGTCACTTCCCGGGAAACATTACTGGGATGTCACTGATGTCTTTGCTGTTTACCACATCATGCAAAAGACTTCAAATGAATGAAGTCTTTTGGTGAACTTCAATCAACTTTTCCGCTTTATAGTAAATAGGTCAAAGGTGCTAGCTCTGCCAAGAGGTAAAGCGAAGTGGTCTTTGCTCACTTCGGTGATGTCTAGAAGAAATTACAAAGAAGAAATGAAGAAGGTTGTTGTGCTTAGAAGCTTGTCAAGTAGTGGAAGAATATGTTGATTTGGATAATACGGTTATGTGTGTTGGCTAGAATGATGAATAAATGAAGAAACGAAGGTACGAAAAAGTCACTATCTTTACCATTTTTGTGATAAATAAATGTAAATAACCCGACTCATCCAGGCAAGAAATATGATATCATCGGAGAAGACAAGCGAATCACCCACAATTATCATCAATCTGTTGAAAAAACAACAAATGATTTAACTATTTTGGTTTCATTATGATACGTTTTAATTCATGGGCATAATCTATCAGATGTTTGATTCTGTTGATCTATCTTATAAGAATAAACTTTACATTATCTATTCTCTTCGATTTGGTCCTGTCTATCAGTACCGGGAACTTTTTTGAATCCGGACATTTTTGCGAGGAAAGAATAATCTATATTTGACTGTAAACATATATTAGATTCATATTTTGCATCGTCACCACACTGTCTCGCTTTCTAACAGGTTGTATGTGATTAAAAACGTCAGGAGTTTCCCTACTTACAGCATCCTAGGCACACCAGCATCCTTATCTCAAACACAGACAACCGCCTCATCGTTAGTATCAGTTCATTTTGCATTTATTTTTTCGTTATTTCACAATATATTTTTTTCTAACGCGTCTGCCTTTCTTTCCGACGTGAATGTTCTTACTATTATATAATTGAAATATGGAACGATATAGACGTAAAGAAAAAAAATTATATGTATCATAAAGGACACAGAATATGACTAAGTGATCAGGCTATTCTGTGGGTACACGTATGTGGTTTTGAGGTATGTGGTGCATGACGTAAAGTCCCCAGTATTGATAGGTAAATCATAAACATCGCTCTCTCTCTCTCTCTCTCCCCTCTCCCCCATCACCACCTCTCTCTATCTCCCCTCTCCCCCACCCCCGCCTCTCTCTCTCTCTCTATCTCCCCCTCTCCCCATACCCCCATCCTTCCCTTCCCTCCCCCCCACCCCCGCCTCTCTCCCTCTCCCCGCCTCTCCCCTCTCCCCTCTCCCCATACCCCCATCCTTCCCTTCCCTCTCCCCCACCCCCACCTCTCTCTCTCTCTCTCCCTCTCCCCCACCCCCGCTTCTCCCTCTCCCTCTCCCCTCTCCCCCACCCCCGCCTCTCTCTCTCTCTCCCCCACCCCCACCCCTCCGCCTCTTTCTCATTCTCCCACACACTCACGCGAGCAGCAGTGTTTAATCCCCCGTGTGCAAAGAAGATGAAAACTAAAACTACCTAGAGGGGAAACGATACCAAAGCAAAACGGATTATAAACGAAAGAAAAAAGAAAATTCGAAAAAAAAAAAAAAATGAAGCACTGGAAAGGAAAA
>NW_028234442.1:16389137-16394137 GCF_977035675.1 Penaeus japonicus
ATTCAATGATAGAGAAGTGACATTCCTTTTGAATCATACTCTGAGTAAGTCTGGTTATAGTGAGAAAGTTTGGTTTGAATATTTTACATAGATGCACTTAGGTGTTCGTGATCACAGCAAAAACAACAAAAAAACAATAACAATAAAACAAAACAAGAAAACTGAAAAAAAGAGTGGTCAACAAAATAGATTGTATTCGTATATACTGGATCCAACATAGCACTCGTATACATATCGGTCGACTGAACACACATAAGAATGTGGAACAACACAGCATAAACAAATCGACACAAGACCTACATACATACGAGTATCCACACGTGTTATATGTACGGATCGACACAACACTCATAACCATACAGACCCACAAAGAACAGCCCTCACATACATAAGAATCAACATAAAACATATAGAGCGACACAACACCTGTATATATACGGGTCGAAATACCGTAGACACACACACACACACACACACACACACACACACACACACACACACACACACACACACACACACACACACACACACACACACACACACACACACACACACACACACACGCACACACACGGAGTCGAAATAGACATGATACTCGATGTCTGATCTTCGGCAGCAGAATTACAGGAGGGCGGTGTTGCCAAATCCGTGTTTCTGGTCTGTGTCTGCGTTAGATAACCTCGCATTCACCTCTGCATCGTCGCCAAAAAGGTAAACTCCACATGTAAAATCCACATACAAACTCCGACACACGCATTTCGCACGAAACTCCAAACGTAGAATTCAAACACATAACCTTCAGACGTCTATTCCACACGCACAAACTTCCCGCATAAACTTAATAATAAACTCCAGAAATAAAATCCACACACACACACAAACTCCAGACGCAAATTCCACACGTAAACTCCCCGCATTAACTTCACAGTCAAGTCCAAAAGTAAAATCCACACACAAACTCCACACGCAAACAGCGCCTCTAGACCCCAACCACTAGAATCCTCAGCCTGCCTGAAGACCCTGCGTTCAAGACCGAGTGAATGTTGGTGATGCATAGCCAGTGTGAGGCGCCTTTACCTGTTATGGCAGTTTACTATTTAGGTAGCTAGCTACTTATCCCCCCCTACTCCTCTCTCTCTCTATCTCTCCCTCTCCCCCCCTCTCTCTCTTTCCCCCCCTCCTTTCTCTCACCCTCTCTCTCTCCCTCTTCCTCTCTCTCTCCCTCCTCTCCCCTCCTCCTTTCCTCCTCCTCTTCTCCCCTCCCTCTCTCCCCTCCCCTCTCCCCCCCCCCCCCCTCTCCTCCTCCTTCCTCTCTTCTTCTCTCCTCTCTCTCTCTCTTCTCTTCTCTCTCTCTCTCTCTCTCTCTCTCTCTCTCTCTCTCTCTCTCTCTCTCTCTCTCCCTCCCTTCCCCCCTCTCTCTACCTCCCTCTCCCCCCCTTCCCCCCTTCCTCTCTCTACCCCTGTCTCTCTCCCTCTCTGTCGCTCTATCAATCTCTCTATCAATCTTTCTATCAATCTATCCATCCATCAATCCATCAATCTATTTCATAAATATCCTTTGATTTATTACAACTCCTACACAGAAATCCCCAAACACGGAAGTAAAACAACAAACGCGAATTCCGGTGGCTGAAGGAAACAGGATTCAAGGCAAAAGGCGATGGCATTTCAGTATGAATTAATCTCCTTTGAGTGAAGAAATTCCCAGCCTCAAGCATGAATAAATGAATAAAATATATAACGTCAAAACTGTGAGAGGTTTGCTTGGGAATTCGCATGTGTGTGTGTGTGTGTATTTATGTGTGTGTGTGTGTGTGTGTGTGTGTGTGTGTGTGTAAATTTATGAATGCGCGTGTTTTTGTGTGGTAGGATGTTTTGTTTGTACGTTTTTTTTTTTTGTTTTTTTTTGCTTGTGTTTTGTGTGCGCGCGTTTATGTATATACGTGTGTGTTCGTATATTTATACTCATTCATAAGTGAAAAAGAAAATAAATGAGAGAAAAAAATCGTCAGACGATATCCTATCAGATAACAAATTTTCTGTCTACTTTCCCTTTCTGTCTCATTCTCTATTTTTCTCTTTCTTCTCCCTCCCCTTCTCCTTTCCTTCCTTCTCTCTCCTCCGTGTCCCTTATTTCTCTTCCTTCTCTCTCTCTCTCTCTCTCTCTCTCTCTCTCTCTCTCTCTCTCTCTCTCTCTCTCTCTCTCTCTCTCTCTCTCTCTCTCTCTCTCTCTCTCTCTCTCTCTCTCTCTCTCTCTCTCTCTCTCTCTCTCTCTCTCCTTTTTCCTCCTTCCCCCTCCTCCCTCTCCCCTCCCCCTATTTCTCATCTACTCCCTCTTCCTCTCCCTCCTTCCCATCTCCCCACCCCTATATCTCCTCTCCCTCTCCCTCTCATTCCACTCCCTCACCATCTCCCTCTCCCCCTCACCATCTCCCCCTCACTATCTCCCTCTCCCCCTCATTCCACACCCTCTCCCCCTAATTCCACTCCCTCTCCCCCTCACTATCTCCCTCTCCCCCTCATTCCACTCCCTCTCCCCCTCACCATCTCCCTCTCCCCCTCACCATCTCCCTCTCCCCCTCATTCCACTCCCTCTCCCCCTCATTCCACTCCCTCTCCCCCTCATTCCACTCCCTCTCCCCCTCACCATCTCCCTCTCCCCCTCTCCACCCTTCCTGTGATGAGCGGGACGTGATCCACTTTGCAATATTGCACCACCACCACCTTGCATATAGCAGCATGATAGCCAGCCACTATGCCTGTCTGCTCTTTGCCACTATCGCGCATTTGCGTTACTTTTGCGTCGACTGTTTTGGAGTTTTGCTCAAGATTTGCTCTTCCGGGTCTGGGATGGCGGTGTGTTGTTTTATCATTATTTTTTCTCTCTCTGTCTGTTTGTCTGTTTCTTTGTTTGTCTTTTTCTCTGTTTGTCTGTTTGTCTTTCTCTTTTTTTTTTTTTTGTCTGGTTATGTGTTTGTCTGTTTGTCTGTTTCTCTGCCATCTCTCTTTCTCTCTCTCTCTCTCTCTCTCTCTCTCTCTCTCTCTCTCTCTCTCTCTCTCTCTCTCTCTCTCTCTCTCTCTCTCCCCTCTCTCTCTCTTTCTCTCTTCCCTGTGTATCGTCTTATAACTTGTAACACACACACACACACACACACACACACACACACACACACACACACACACACACACACACACACACACACACACACACACACACACACACACACACACACACACACACACACACACACAATCTAACGTGGGGATTTGTGCTTCACACTAACTACAACCACAAATAATGTCTAATGAATCAAGCTTAACAAGATGATAATAACTTTTAACCAACAGGTTTCCGTGGTGTTATTTCCGTAATATCTTATTCCCTAAATTCCTGATTTTCATTTAACTATATTTATCTTACGGCAGGAAGATCAAACGGTAATCTTTCAGAACTTCATAAGAATCTGACTGTAATCTTTCAGAACTTTATGAGAATCAGACTGTAATCTTTCAGAACTTCATAAGAATCAGACTGTAATCTTTCAGAACTTCATAAGAATCAGACTGTAATCTTTCAGAACTTTATGAGAATCAGACTGTAATCTCTCAGAACTTCATAAGAATCAGACTGTAATCTTTCAGAACTTCATAAGAATCAGACTATAATCTTTCAGAACTTCATAAGAATCAGACTGTAATCTTTCAGAACTTCATAAGAATCAGACTGTAACCTTTCAGAACTTCATAAGAATCAGACTATAATCTTTCAGAACTTCATAAGAATCAGACTGTAATCTTTCAGAACTTCACGGGAATCAGACTGTAATCTTTCAGAACTTCACAAGAATCAGACTGTAATCTTTCAGAACTTCACAAGAATCAGACTATAATCTTTCAGAACTTCATAAGAATCAGACTATAATCTTTCAGAACTTCATAAGAATCAGACTGTAATCTTTCAGAACTTCATAAGAATCAGACTGTAATCTTTCAGAACTTCATAAGAATCAGACTATAATCTTTCAGAACTTCATAAGAATCAGACTATAATCTTTCAGAACTTCATAAGAATCAGACTATAATCTTTCAGAACTTCATAAGAATCAGACTGTAATCTTTCAGAACTTCACAAGAATCAGACTGTAATCTTCAGAACTTTATGAAAATCAGACTGTATTTTTTCAGAACTTAAGTAAGAATAACATATAAGTAAAAGATGATACTAACACACTTCGTACTTGTGCAACGAAAAGGGCAATGACATTCACTTATAATTACTATTATTAGTGTGACAAATCTTTATGTAAGTAAGGAGTGCCACCTGAAAAGGAATTCGACCTCCAACTTCAATCAAAGGCACTGTCAACATGCTTATTCTTGACCCACGTCAGTGCCACTGGGGGCGGAACCGTCCTCTATGACCTCTTGACCTTACAATACACTTTCTCTCTCTCCCTCCCCCCTCTCTCTCTCTCTCTCTCTCTCTCTCTCTCTCTCTTTCTCACACACACACACACATACAGACAAACACACACACACACACTCCCCCCATCCTCCCCCTCTTCCCCCCCTATCCCCCACTCCCCCCTCCCCCCACAATATCCACATACCCACTCCACACGAAAGAACAATCGATCCCATATATCCATGAATTACAATTGTCAGAATATCAATACCAAAAAGAGATTAATTCAACGTGTAATGTTAGGCGGCGCAATAGGCAGGATCCCGAATCGAAAGTTTCTTAACAATTAATCAGACAATGCGAACGCAAACTGAGCTATTGAACTGTCCGATGGCTGGTATATTGAGGAGAGGATCCTGGTTGCTGGCTCTGTCTCTCTCTCTCTGTCTGTCTGTCTCACTTTTCTCTCATTCCTTTTCTCTCTCTCTTTCTGTCTGTCTGTCTCTCTCTTTCTCTCCCCATCCCCCTCTCTCTCTCTTCTCTCTCCCTCCCTTCCTCCCTCCCTCCCTCCCCCCCTCTCTCTCTCTCTGTGTCT
>NW_028234442.1:16401637-16404137 GCF_977035675.1 Penaeus japonicus
TCTTTCTCCCTTTTTCTTTTTCTTCCTCCTTCTTCTCTTTCCTCTTTATTTTCTTCCTCCTCCTCTTCTGCCTTTTTCTTTTTCTTCCCCTTCCTCTCCTTCTTCTTCCTCCTCCTCCTTCTCCCTTTTCCTTTTTTTTTCCTCCTCCTCTCCTCATTTTCGTCCTCCCCTTCTTCTTCTTCCTCCTCCTTCCGCTCCTTCTCCGTTTTTTTCCTTCTCCTTTTTTCTTCCTCCTCCTCCCGCTCCCCTTCCTCCTCCTCCCCATCCTCCTCACCTCCTTCTCCCCCTTCTCTTCCTACTCCTCGCATTCCGACTCCTCCTCTTCCTCCTCCTCCTCCTCTTCCCCCTTCTCTTCCTCCTCCTCCCATTCCCTCCCCTCCTCCGCCCCCTCCTCTTCCCCCCCCCTCCTCTTCCCCCTTCTCCTCCCGCTCCCCTTCCTTCTCTTCCTCCCCCTCCTCTTCCCCCTTCTCCTCCCGCTCCCCTTCCTTCTCTTCCTCCCCCTCCTCTTCCCCCATCTCTTCCTCCTCTTCCTCCTCTTCCCCCTCCCGCTCCTCCTCTTCCTCCCATTCCTCCCCCTTTTCCTCCTCTTCCTCCTACCCCCTCCTCCTCCCGCTCCCCTTCCTTCTCCTCCTGCCCCCCCACCCCACCCCCTTCCTGCAGCGGGTGTGATGTAGCCCTGGTGCGGCAATATCCGATGCGGCGTGAAGGACATCCATGCGTAAAACCTGATGGATGACTGATGACCACTGGACCATAACCTTGCACAGTCAACATTGCACGGCCTACCTTGCACGGCTTGCAACACTTCGCTCGCCGTGACGCTCGTGTGTTTTGTATAGTAAACATCCCTTATTTCGTTCTTTCCATTGATTAAAGGTTGTTAGAATATAGGGAAATAGTTTCTAACTCCTTTGGATGTATTTCGATCTTACTCTTGGTTCTTTCTTGTAGGAGAGAAAGGGTACTCAATCCTGCATCATTATAGCTTCGTTTTATGTTCAAGCACGACGGATTATATGGGTAAATAATAGCGTAGCAGCTGATTTGATATCCGTGTGTCATCTTACTCTATATTTATAATACTGTTGATAGATGCTTTTCTTTTTATTCGAGTTGTTTATACGTAGCAAACACCCAGCACGACTTCTGATGCTGATAATAAGTGACGCAGTAATTTGACATCTTACTAAGATAAATTCCATTGATATTATGGCATCATCATCTTTTCTACATCTTCCACAGTTGTTGTTCTTATTATAATCATGTATATTCTACTATTACTGATATTACAACTGGATAGTACTATCTTTATCTTTTACTACTACGATTGTCAGTAACTATATTCCTATCGCCACAATTATTACTACCGATAATTGCTACATAGGGCAGAAGAAATAAAAATTATAACAGCAATACGGATAACAACAATAGCAAGAATTAATACTATCACTAACACTATCACTATCACTATCACTATTTTGCTACTACTACCACAGCTACTACTACTACCATGCTACTACAGTACTTCGATTATTACTACAGCCATTATTGCTAGTTAAACAATAGCATCATTACGGCATTACAGTACAAAGTTATAATTAGTTCTTGTGCAATAGCAATAAATCATTGGCACTCTCGCTGTCACTCGTACATAATAGTATCACACAGTACCTAACTGAATCCGTTACATCTTGTGGAGATAACGCGCAAAGGGCCACTGCATGAGATAAGATTTTTTTCATTTTTTTTTTCATCTTCTTAAAGAAATCGAAGCAGAAAGTCGAGCTGGTTAATGGCCATGTTTTAGGTTCAGAATGTAATTGTGTTCTTTCATTTGGATAATAGAAGTTTATTTGAATTATAGTACGTATTGGGATCAGCGGATTTGTACTCACATGTAGGAGCAGGTCCATTATCAGTGGTTTCTAGTGCCTGGCGTCGTTATCAGCTTATCAGCAACATGAATTGATGTGAGTGAGTCACTGTGGGAACATATCGTGGTCGGCTGTTCCGTGTGTCACTCGGTCGGTGTTTTCTTCGCGTAGTGAGTGTCTTCGGCGAGAATTTTAGTGGATCCGGTTGGATTTCAGTGTTCCGTTGTCCTCACTTACGGATATCCGCTTTGAGAGACGTTGTTTTGGCGTGTGTCAGAAGTGCTAAGTGTGTTGGAAGGTCTTGTGCTTGTTAAGACGAAGGGGAAATGAGTGATACTGCATTGTGACTCCTTTTTTCGTTCGGGGAAATGGTTTTCTTCTCATTTTTTCATATAAAGAAGAAGTGATTAACAAACTTGCTACGTTCCGAAGCGTCGCCATATCGTTTTGATCACATGCAATGAAAAGATCAACATATTTACAACGCATATGTTTATAAAAGGGAGATAAGTCCACTCTGTGCAATATATATAAGCTCTTTTACGTGTCAAAATTTTTATGAGGAAAAAAAAGGGGGAAAAAAAAGAGAAAAAGAAAAACGCTTCTTGTCCAAACACACGTAATGT
>NW_028234442.1:16421637-16424137 GCF_977035675.1 Penaeus japonicus
TATATGTTTATATATATATATATATTTATATATATATATATATATATATATATATATATATATATATATATATATATATATATATATATATATATATATATATATATATATATATATACACATACACACACACACACATAGATACACATAAATGTGATTTTGAATTATGTGTTTTCTGACTTATATGGATATGTAGAATGTTTGATGTATTATCTTCCCTCATGATTATGCAAATATTCAGATTCCACTTCCTGAATATCTAAACATAATTCACGAACTGGAAACCCTTCTGAATATACTCACAAATCACCAGATGTGAATGACATCATGTTAATTCATCTAATTATGATTATTTTTCTTCACGAAAGGGAGAGATAACGAGAGTTATTTTTTAATTTTTTTATTTAGAAAAAAAATATTTCTTAAGCTCGTACTAACTTGTCTCTCCATTTTCTTCTTTGCATGTACCTGACCTTCGACGCCACAACGCGCCACGCCCATTGGAATCGACGAAATATACAACGACAACAACTAAATTTATTTCGGGGTACGAACTGATGTCTTGTTCTTTGTTTTTTTATGTATATCATTTTGTATTTTTGGCGTGTGTGTCATGATGACGTGCACATGTACACGTATACGCATGCGCTTACGGTTTTGCACACACACACACGCATACACACACACACACACACGCACACACACCCGCGCTCGCACGAACAATTATATGAAAATAACAGACCAAAAGTTCGAGTGATTCAGACCACTCAGTGGGCGGGCTGAGAACGGCCTCTTTGGACCGTTTGGGCCGCAGGTCAAACGCCCACCCGGCCGCCCACGCCCATGCCCACGCCCACACCCCTCATTACACTCTCCCCAGGCGCCCACCCGCGACCCAGAGGTACCAACAGCAACCAAAGGTAAGTTCAAGTTCCATTCTTTCCTATAAAGTTGAGGACAAGCTTGTATAATGGTTCTTCGGTGACTTCATTACAGGAAGTCCCGGAATGTGAGTTTTGGCGGAGAATATCTTCATTTGGTTCACATACTAAAGTTTATTAACTATAAAGTGTAAATGGGAACACATTATAATGCAAATCCAAGGAAGGAAGCTTCGCTATATGAATGTAATGTTGTATTCCGTGTGTTTTAATTTCTTAGGTTAGGTTAAAAATATCCCAGAAAAAGGAAGAAACAAAGAAAGTATTCATATAGAAAGAAATTAAGAAAATAAAAATGATATGAAAGAAAAAACATTTCTTAGCTTAAGTTAAAGTTCTGGGTTTAGGCTGAGAACCTTATTTTAGCCTGCGAATTATAATAAAATCCTGAATGGAGCTTGGGTGTTTTCGCCCGTACAACACCGTAACATATAGCCCATTATATCAGATCGTATAACGCACATTTTCAATGCACTTTTCGGCTAGTTAATGGAGCAGACAAAGAAAGTTGTTTACGACTCTGCATATAAATTCTAATATACCTAGAGAGCCGCTGCTGAACGTGCCTTACTTGGCAAAATTTGGCGGGAAATTTACGGATCTTGAGAAAAGGCGGGAAAAAAGCGTTAACGGTTGAGCTTTTTGAATTTTATATTTTATTTCTATTTTTCGGGGAGAGTGCGAAATGCTGGAATGAAATGCAGTTGAGAATTTTAAGTGAGGCAGGGAAAGTATAGAAAAAAAAACAAAAAACAACGTCAACAGCAAAATAGTTGAACGTGTTATGGAAATGGAATTAAAAAGCGAATTATTTGCAACAAAATAAATAAATGAATAAAACATAGGACATAGAACTTAGAATAACTAAGACAATAGAATCAATTTAATGAGTATTCCAAAGCACGGAGCAAATTCAACAAAAGTTACATTAATCATGGATATATTAGGAAATTCCAGACGTCAAATACAAGATCTAAGATTATCAAAATGGCGGTCTGATAAGATGGCCATTTCATAAAGTAGAATTTGCCGCTATGAGAAGCTATAAGTTCATGACGTTTTGCTGACAGTTAGTGGAGATAAGAAGGAAAGGTTATTATTATTGTTTTTTATGGGTAAATCATCTTGAAATGAACATAATTCCTGGAACAACGGGAAGAAGGGAAGACAAATATTTCACAGAGACAGAGGGTGAGAGAGAGAGAGAGAGAGAGAGAGAGAGAGAGAGAGAGAGAGAGAGAGAGAGAGAGAGAGAGAGAGAGAGAGAGAGAGAGAGAGAGAGAGAGAGAAAAGAGAGAGAGAGAGAGAGAGAGAGAGAGAGAGAGAGAGAGAGAGAGAGAGACAGAGAAGAATGAAAGAAAGTAAGAAATAGAGAGAAAGAGAAAGAAAGAGAAAAAATAAGAAAGAGAAGGCCTAAGTAAAATTTTAGCGAACATTTTCTTATCCTTTTTTCAACTGGAGGGGGGGGGGGGAGAAAAGTTAATGAAATGCATCCCCTTTTTATGGTATGGCAACACCTGTTTCACTAGAGTTGCCATTTAGAACGAATATGACTTCAT
>NW_028234442.1:16426637-16429137 GCF_977035675.1 Penaeus japonicus
AAAAAAGACACACCCTTTTAAATAAAGACAAAGTAGCAGAGAGAGAAAGAGAGAGAGAGAAAGAGAAAGAGAAAGAGAGAGAGAAGAAGAAGAAGAAGAAGAAGAAAGAGAAAGAAAGAGAAAGAAATAAGGAAAAAAAATAAAGTAAGAGAAAGAAAAAGCGAGAAAGAAAAAGAGAAAGGAAAGAGAGAAACAGTCAAAACATCGAACCCCATCACCTTTCGTCACAATAGATACCTAAAATGAGTCACAGAATCCCCCAAAACTTGAACCTAAGTCCCGTTGGTCGTCCTCTTGACAAGAGAGCATCTGTCATGAAGGATCCAAGAGGACGAATCGCATTTCCGAACCCTTTTAAAGGTATTTACAGATATTCTGCGGAATTTTTCTGAGTGGCTGTTCTCTCCGGTGCTTTTAAAAGGCCTTTTGGAAGTCGCTAACTTTGTGGTGCTCTTTTCCCTGCCGTCGAGAAAAGGTTGGCATACTTGGGTTATGTTTATAGATATATGTATATATGCATACATATGTATATATATGCATACATGTGTGTGTGAGGGTGTGTGTATACATATACGGTAAATAATCGTAATGATTATTTATTTCCTTCTCCTCCTTTCCCTTCTCTCTCACTCTTCGATTCCACATACTAATCTTATCTTAATTTCTTTCTTTATCTCTACGAATGTCCTACCATCTGTATCACTCTTCCTCCTTCTCTCTACCTTTCTCTTCTTCCTTCCTCTATTCCCACCTCTTGTGTCCTATCTCCTATCTTCCTTCTCTCCTTCTCCTTCGCCTCTTCCCAGCAAACCTTATCTTCAGTCTTTTCTATCTCCTCTCCTCTTACTTACTTTATTGATCCCTCTTATACCCTATCTTCTGCACTCCTCTCCTCCTCCTCTTTATCTTCCTCCTCTCTCTACCTTTCATGGCAAACCTATCTTCATTCCTTCCTTTATCTCATCGTATTTCCTATCTCCTCTTTCTTCCTTTGTCTCTCCCTCTTACGTCCTATTCTCCTGTACCCCACTCTCCTCTTCCTCTTAAGCTTCTTCCTCTCTCTTCTTTTATCTCTCCCTCTTACTCTCTCTCCTATACTCATCTTCTCCTCCTCCTATTCCTTTTTCTTACTTTATCTCTCCCTTTCACGTCCTATCTCCTGTACTCCTCTTATCGTCCGCCTCCTGTTCCTTCCTTTATCTTCCTCTTACGTCCTATCTCCCGCACTCCTCTCCTCCTCCTCCTCCTCTTCCCCTTACGTCCTATCTCCCGCACTCCTCTCCTCCTCTTCCTCTTACTTCCTATCTCCGCACTCCTCTCCTCCTCCTCTTTAACTTCCTCTTACGTCCTACCTCCCTTACTCCTCTCCTCCTCCTCCTCCTTTTCCTCTTACGTCCTATCTCCCTTACTCGCCTCCTCCTCCTCCTCTTCATCTTACGTCTTATCTCCCTTACTCCTCTCCTCCTCCTCCTCCTCTTCCTCTTACGTCTTATCCCCCGCACTCCTCTCCTCCCCCTCCTCTTCCTCTTACGTCCTATCTCCCGCACTCCTCTCCTCCTCCTCCTCCTCTTCCTCTTACGTCCTATCTCCCGCACTCCTCTCCTCCTCCTCCTCCTCTTCCTCTTACGTCCTACCTCCCGCACTCCTCTCCTCCTCCTCCTCCTCTTCCTCTTACGTCCTATCCCCCGCATTCCTCTCCTCCCCCTCCTCTTTAACTTCCTCTTCTCTCTTCCTCTCCGGATCCTCATAGCAACCTGTCCTGCTTCCTTCTCGAAGTTTCTTCCTGTGAACTTCTCGCCTTAGGAAGCATCGTAGCGCTTCCTCCCGCCCTCGATTACACTTCCTGCTTCTGGCAAACTTTAAGAGGGAGTATAATGTGGTGGAGATGGTGATGGTGGTGATGGTGGTGGTGATGGTGGGGGTGGTGATGGAAGAGGAGAAGGAGGAGGAGGAGGAGGAGGAACAAGAAGAAGAAGAAGAAGAAGAGGAGGAGGAAGAAGAAGAGGAGGAGGAGGAAGAGGAGGAGGAGGAGGAAGAAGAGGAGGAGGAGGAGGAAGAAGAAGAGGAGGAGGAGGAGAGCTAGGGAAGGAGGAGGAAGAGGAGGAGAGCTGGGGAAGGAGGAGGAAGAGGAAGAGGAGGAGGAAGAAGAAGAGGAGATATATTTGAAGGAGATGGAGGAGGAGAGGGAGGGGGAAAAAGGAAAGGAGATAGAGAACAGGAAACGAATGGATTAGGAGGATAGAAGGATAGAAGGATAGACGAAGTAAGAAGAGGAAGAAAGAACCTCAAAGAGTAACAGACCTTCAACGACCAGTTACCGTCCGAAAAGTCCATCAACCAATCTACCTTTTCAACAAATACATTCTTTAAATAAGCCTTTTCCGCTTTACACCACTTCCCAAAAATTGTGTTCACCCATTGAATTAAAATAAAAAATAGGAATATCTCCCACCTCTTCAACCAATACATTCTTTAAATAAGCCTTTTCCACTTATTTTTT
>NW_028234442.1:16444137-16446637 GCF_977035675.1 Penaeus japonicus
TTATCATTATTATTATTATTATTGTTATCTTCATCGTCATCATCATCATCATCATTATGATTATCCTCCTCCTCCTCCTCCTCATCATCATCGTCATCATCATCTTCATCATTATCATCATTACAAACATTACATGATATTGTATATATATATATATATATATATATATATATATAAATATATATATATATATATATATATATATATATATATGTATGTATGTATGTATACACACACACACACACACACACACACACACACACACACACATATATATATATATATATATATATATATATATATATTACAGAACCTACCATACATCCCTACTAACCGCTACCACATTTTCGAATACAAACACCCTATATCATAAAACCAAACGCTTATCACAACCATCACAGTCATCGCATTCACATATTATCATGAGCACCGCGTTTTCTCTTCAGATAACCGTCAAAATCGGCCATGAACAATACAGAACAAATATGAACAATATGAACAATACTGAACAAATCCTCGCTCGCTCGTACGAAGCAACTCCGCCGCTCACTCGATCTGGTACTGTATTCTACGGGGCAATAACTGGCTATAACTACTGTCAGTGGCGCTGCTACTACGTGGGTGTTAATGGGGCGGATGCAATAACTTGTAGAATGGGGAAAATTGTGGTTGTTTGGGTTATGTTGTAGGCTTTGTTGGGTTGGTTCCATGACCACAAGTGTAATAGCGGCACACACAAATTGTGACGATTACAGCAAATGTATATATATATATGTATATATATTATATATATATATATATATATATATATATATATATATATATATATATATATATACATATATATATATATATATATATATATATATATATATATATACATATATATATGTATATATTTATATATAATATTATATATATATATTATATATATATATATATATATATATATATATATATATATATATATATATATATATATATATATATATTATATATATATATATATATTTATGTGTATATATATAATTATATATATATAAATATAAATTATATATATAATATATATACATACATATATATATATATATATATATATACATATATATATATGTATGTATGTATATATTGCAACACGATTGGATATCCGCCCTCCCCCCCTCCCCCAGCAGCGCCCCGAGCCCCTCTGAGTCCCCCGCGATCCCCTCAAAAGCCAGTAGTGCGGCTGCGATCACCCGGGCCACTACGACCGCTGTCACGACCACTATTATGCTACTACGAGACTTCCCCCCCTCCCCCGGCCCTCGCCCCCCGCCCCCCGCGCACCACCTTTAACGCAGGCCGGTGCCTCTTCCATCCTCTTTAACCCGCTCGGGGCTCGGGCCAGTCAGGGGGAAATTACGTCCATGCTATATTCAACGTCCGGGTCCTGTTGCTTTTACTGCAGCTGCATTACGTCACGTTACGTCGTTTTGGAGTGACGTTGATGCATGTCCGTTTACGTCTGTCTGTCTGTCTGTCTGTCCGTCTGTGCTCTCTTTTGTGTCATGGAAACACCTTGTTACGTCTGAAAGGTCTCCGTTATGCTGAGGTTGCATATTGCATGTCTCGTTGGGCTTGTCTTTTATACGAGCGTGATTGGCAGGTCAGGCTGTCCCGAAAAGATCAAGCAATGTGGGACCGTCAGATGTGGGGGAAGGCTGGCGACCGAGGACGCAAGAAAGGTCAGTCACTTCTAAAAGGGCTGACCGAAAGGTGGTCAAAAAATAATTCAGAAGGCTGTTCACCAGGGACGCTCGCGCCGCCATTACACAATCGAAAAGATTAAATGAATTAAATTAAATCGTTGCACCCGCTTCTTGCAGACAGCCACAAACTCTGCAACGAGATTTTCTGCGCCGCACCGACGATCTGTTCGCACCTAGAATCGAAGCAGCGGCTTTTTTTTTTTTTTTTTTTTTTTTTTTTTTTGCAGCGGAATATGGCTCTGTCGCGTGAATAACGCCATCGGGGAGATGTTTATTGCGGACACTCGTGTCACGGTGTTAGTATTACCTCTGATCACGGGGCTGCCATCACAGGGTTCGATGTCGGGTCGAGTATGAGGGAGCCAGCACGAGGGAGCTAGCACGAGGGAGCCGCCACGAAGGACCTAATGCAAGGGAGCTAGCATGAGGGAGCCGCCACGAGGGAGCCGCCACGAAGGACCTAATGCGAGGGAGCCACTGTGAGGGAGCCGTTATGAGGGAGCCGCCACGAAGGACCTAATGCGAGGGAGCCACTGTGAGGGAGCCGTTATGAGGGAGCCGCCACGAAGGACCTAATCCGAGGGAGCCGTCACGAGGGAGCCACTGTGAGGGAGCCACTACGAGGGAGCCAGAGCACCAGCTGCCGCCGTGCTTGGTGCAGCTGGCGGGGCGCTCAGAGTGGAAGATTACGCCAAGATTGGCCACCGGGTGAACATTTAATTGGTTCCGAAAGAGGAGAGCATATATCCCGC
>NW_028234442.1:16451637-16456637 GCF_977035675.1 Penaeus japonicus
TCTGCATAATGTGCTTGAAGGCAGTACATAGCCTTCTCTCGGAGGAATTATCATTCTAATGGGCTAATAAGTTCCTAATTTACTAGTAATGGAGCTTCATCTTAGTAAAAAAAAAAAAAAAAAAAAAAAAAAAGAGGGTTTCTTAATTATTCGTATTTTTTTTTTTAAATGTCTAATCACATTGAGGCGGGAATTGCGTGTCATTTGTTTTATGAATAATGTTATGTAAAAAAGAATATTCTGATTGAGGTTGTTGGATTCGAGGATTTATTTATTTTTTTCGTAAAGTAATGTTTGCTTTTATGTGTTGTTTGTTTTGATGTGTTGGATTTTAATAGATTTCACTGTTGATGTGGAGATTAATGTTTTGTTTTGATACATGTTTTATCGGCTTATTTCTTTGGGATTTGTTTTTGTTTCGTTTATTAGTATAGTTTCTTGTATAAAAATGATGCATCTCTTTCTCTCTCTCGCTCTCTGTCTCTCTATCCTTAATCGCAGCATGGATATACATATATATATGTGTATATATCCATATCCATATATCTATACTTGTATATATCTATCTATTTATCTACATATCTATTGATCCATCTCCTTATCTTTATATCTATCAATTTATCTATCTATCTATCTATATGTTTGTCTGTAAATGTGCGTGTATGTGTATGTGCGTGTGAGTGAACATTACACGACAGGAATAGGTACACATGTAAATGAGCTTACGGTGTTGTAGCATCTTTGTTATTGTTAAGAAGATGCTGCGATCTCCCCTCTCATCTCTTAGTGTCTGACATTTCTGCTCACAGCTGTTAACGGCCGAACACGTGACACACCGGAAGTTTTGTTTAAATATTTCTTCGGAAAATCCATAGCTGGAAACCTCTGTAACTGTCACTCTTAACCTCATCTCTAATATCTTTCTATCTTACTCTCACCTCATTGGCGATGTTACTTACGTTTGTTCGTATCTGGTATAGCAGCTGTAAGTCACCATTGATATACCATAGACCCGGAGTAATGATTGCAATTTTTTTTTTTTTTTTTTTTTTTTTTTTAGGAGGGGGGGAGTAAAAAACGAGGCAGACTTTTCTCAGAGCCTTGACCTTGAAGGACCTCTCTTCCAGCCACGGAGGTCAAGTCGATAAAGCTTTGCAGTAGAGAAACGACTGCGCCCCCCCCCCACGCCAAGTTCCACCCCCCTCCCCCCCACCCCCCTTGGATCAAATCTCAAAGCTCACACGTGTCAGCTGTTTTTATCTAGTGTCCAGCTCACAAACGTATCAAATAGAAACAAGGGGTTTAGTGTTTAATGTAAGGGTCTGCTATGCACTGACTAGTATTTCCAGTAACAGAATAGGCTTCAGAATACGAGACATATGCTATTTTATATCAGAAAATGCTTGTAGATATCCAGGTGCTTGTGATATGGGGGATGGCGAGCGGAGACACACTTATACACTTAATACTATTTTTGGAACAATGTGTTCAGGCAAAGCTTTCCCCTCAACTCGTCAGTGAGATATTGTCATTCCTCTTTTGAACAAGTAGTTAGGGGAATGGGCGTTCTAGATACTCAGTGAATCAGTGCAACATTGCAAACATGTTCGTCTTAGATGTGGAAAAAACGGAAAATTCGATGCTAGAAATCAATTGCAATAATGCTTTTCTCCTTTTAGAGCTGGAATGTTGATCTTTGTTGCATGGTACAGTGATGACGTTACTCATCTGGCAATGTAATTTATACTTTGATTGCAACGCTATGAATCTCTATAAAGATAACAAAACTCCTGTGACTGTTTTTTTTTTTTTTTTTTTTTAACAGGAGTAAAGTAACCAAAATGTCGAATTCACTCTCAACATAACACATTAAACAATATATATATATATATTTTTTTAGAATGAGATACGTTTTCATGATTATCAGAAATTGCAAAGTTTGTGGCAATTGCACGTGCAACAGAGGGACGATATCAGCTCAGCTCTTCCATAACCCTCTCGTTTGCGCGACCATTGTGACGCCCTTTCCCCCATTTTTTGACGCGTGGGGATAACTTCCAACTTTTGATGGAAAACCTTATTTGTGGGGGGAAAAGGGAGAAAAAAAGAGATAAACGTTGGTGAAAAAAGGAAGGAAATAAAAACAAGACACACATATACGGTGATGATAAAGAAAGAGGAAAGAAATTATAATAATAAAAAATACAAACACACAAGAAACACAAACGTTAGTGAAAAAAAAAGGAAAAGAAAAAGAAAAACACACACGATGGTGATAAAATAACAAGAGAAAAAAACAAAACAAAAAAACACAAGAAATAAAATAAACGACCGTAGAAATAAACAAACGTTAAACGTCAGCGTCACGACGTCTGGGAAATACAAAGTAAAAAACGGTTGACCAATGCAATTGAGGATTCCAAAACAGGTCTTCCATGCAACAGCCACGTAGGATTTCTCGCTCTTCTTCGTCTAAGTGAAGGAGGACGAGGAATTGTCTTATATAGGGAGGGAAGGAGGGAGGGAAGGAGGAAGGAAGGGAGGGAGGGAAGGAGGGAGAGAGGGAAGGAGGAAGGGAGGGAGGGAAGGAGGGAGGGAGGGAGGGAGGAAGAGAGAGAGAGAGAATGAGAAAGATACAAAGTGAAAAAATAAAAATAAAAAATAAAATAAATAAAATAAAAACAGAGAAAAAAATATCACTTAGACCAACAAACAACGACAACCAGACACCCTACCTCCACCCAAAACAGACCACCAACCACACAACCAACCAACCAAAAACAGAAAGAGAGAGATAGTCAAACACTCACCAACATACACGGGTCGAGGAAAGGCCACTGCACGTTAATCATGCGAGGAGCGGATAATGGTGGATAAGAGGAGGAGGTGGAAGAGGAAGAGGAGGAAATGGAGGAAATGGAGAAGGAGATGGAGGTGGAAGTAGAGGAGGAGAACAAGCATGTGGATAGGAGAAGGAGGAAGAAAAGGAAAACGAGGTGGTAGAGGAGGAGGAGGAGGAGGAGGAGGAGAACGAGTTAGAGTACAAAGGGATGGAAGACGAGAAGGAGGTAAAGCGAGAAGACAGTAGAAAGAGGAGGAATATTAAAGCGAAGTAAAGGAGGAGGTGGGAGAAGAGGAGGAGGAGGAGGAGGAGAAAGAGGAAAAGGAGGAGAAAGAAGAGGAAGAGGAGAGCGAAGTAGAGGAGGAGGTGGGAGAGAAGGAAGAGGAAAAGGAGAAAGAGGAAAAGGGGGAGGAAGAAGGACGAGGAAGAGGAGAACAAAGTAGAGGAGGAGGAGGAGGAGGAGGAGGAGGAGGAAGAAGAAGAAGAGGAAGAGGAGAGCGAAGTAGAGGAGAGCGAAGTAGAGGAGGAGGTGGGAGAGGAGGAGGAGAAAGAGGAAAAGGGGGAGGAAGAAGAGGAAGAGGAGAGCGAAGTAGTGGGGGAGGTGGGAGAGGAGTAGGAGGAAGAGGAAAGCGAAGTAGAGGAGGAGGATGAGAGCGAAGTAGAGGAGGAGGAGGAGGAGGAGGAGGAGGAGGAGGAGGAGGAGGAGGAGGAGGAGGAGGAGGAGGAGGAGGAGGAGGAGGAGGAGGAGGAAGAAGAAGAAGAAGAAGAGGAAGAGGAGAGCGAAGTAGAGGAGGAGGTGGGAGAAGAGGAGGAGGAGGAGAAAAAGGAGGAGGAGGAGAAAGAGCAAAAGGGGGAGGAAGAAGGACGAGGAAGACGAGAGCGAAGTAGAGGAGGAGGAGGAGGAGGAAGAAGAAGAGGAAGAGGAGAGAGAAGTAGAGGAGGAGGTGGGAGAAGAGGAGGAGGAGAAAAAGGAGGAGGAGGAGAAAGAGGAAAAGGGGGAGGAAGAAGGACGAGGAAGACGAGAGCGAAGTAGAGGGGGGGTGGGAGAGGAGGAGGAGGAGGAGGAGGAGGAGGGGGGCAAGCGAGTGGACAGAAGGCGTGAGAAGGACACCAGAAGAGGAGAGTTAATTAGGTTGTCACTGGACCAGGTGAGGGCGAGTCGCAACGGGCGAGAGATCGGAGGCGGGCTATGTGGTATGTGGTATGTGTGTGCCGGTAGGAGAGGAGGAGGAGGAGGAGGAGGAGGAGGAGGAGGAGGAGGAGGAGGAGGAGGAGGAGAGGAGGAGGAGGAGGAGGAGGAGGAGGAGGAGGAGGAGGAGGAGGAGGAGGAGGAGGAGGAGGAGGAGGAGGGGGGGAGGGGGAGGAGGAAGAGGAGGAAGAGGAGGAGGAGGAGGGGGAGGGGGAGGATGGGGAGGAGGAGGAGGAGGAGGAGGAGAGCAGGAAAGGGTAAAGAGGTAAAGGAAGAAGAAGAGAAAAATAGGAATAAAATAAATACTGCTGATAATAAAGAGAAAAAAAGGAAAAAAAGGAAAAAAAAGAGAGACAGAATAAAAGATAACTAGAAAAAAATCTATGCCACAAAATTACAACTGGCTACAGAGAGCAAGCAATAAGGAAACGCAACATACGATGCCCTTCCCCACAAGACATGACCCAACAAAGTCAAAGTTGCAATGAAAGAGATAAAAACAGAAGAAAGGCAATGAAATGAATAAAGTGATCCACACAGGGAAAATATTCCCTTGCATTCGCTTTCGTTGCAGTCCATCTCAAGAGAAGCGAAAGTCGTTTTGTTGTCTTGAGAAAAAATAAAATAAAAAATAAAGGAATTTGGCAATGGTTAAGGAATATAAAGTCGGCCTTATTCTAGATTCGTGTGAGATGGAGAAAGAAAGGAAAAAAGAGGTTTTATTAACACTATGGCTTCCGATGGATGTCTTTTGAGAGTCGTTTGTCTTGATGGGAACTCCTTTTTGGATTGTGGTGTGTTGGCCTTCAGAATTACGACACTGTATGCCTGGGGAGGATTATCTGTGTTATGATCTGTATGTGTGGTATAACTTGTATATATAACATGTACTTATCTTCACTTATAGTGCTATATTTAGGTTCTGCTCTCTTTGTTGTAATAAGGATGTTTTGAGTATAGAGACGCAAT
>NW_028234442.1:16471637-16474137 GCF_977035675.1 Penaeus japonicus
CTTCCTCCTCATTACCTCCAACACCATCTTTATTCATTTATTCATTTATTTATAGAAGAACGCCTCCGCTTCATCTTCGGGGTTATAAAAATTCAGAAAGAGTGATGATGAGACGATAAAAATTGATGATAAAACAAACAAGTAAACAAAAAAAAGTAAACAAACAAAAATAAACATAATATTACAGAGTGAAAATATTTTGCTCGAGGTCAAAAGAAATCTCTGTGAGGGAAACTTAAAAAAAAATACTAATACTAACAGAATACTAATACCAAAAGAAATAATGAAAGGAAAAAATGAAAAAATAAAACCGACTTTTAAAATTAAAAATCTCACTTCCTCCCCTAAAAAAAAAAAAATTAAAAATCGCTACCTACGATAGAGAGCCGTGAGGTAGAAATTGCATATCCGTATTTTCATAAACGGTAGATGGGAATGGGAACGGGAATGGAAAGGGAATAGGAAGAAGAAGAATTTGAATATTGTTTTCCTAAAGGTGGGGGTTGGGAGGGGGAGGGGGGGAGGGGGGAGGTACCATAGACTAGGAATCGTCAACGGTTTGAAAATATTGATGTTATTGATGTTATTAACTGTAGTTCTGAAGAAAAAGAGTAGCGGAAGACGAGAGGGAGAATTGATAGAGAAAAAGGGTGAGGGAGAGAAAAAGATAGATAGAGAGAGGGAAAGAGGAAAGGGGAGAGGAAGAGACAGAGGGAGAGGGAGAGAGAGAAGGAGAGAGAGAAAGATAGAGAGAGAGAGAAAGGAAGAGGAAAGGGGAGAGGAAGAGACACTGGGAGAGGGAGAGGGAGAGAGAGAAGGAGAGAGAGAGAAAGATAGATAGAGAGAAAGGAAGAGGAAAGGGGAGAGGAAGAGACACAGGGAGAGGGAGAGGGAGAGAGAGAAGGAGAGAGAGAAAGATAGATAGAGAGAAAGGAAGAGGAAAGGGGAGAGGAAGAGAGAGAGGGAGAAGGAGAGAGAGAAAGATAGATAGATAGAGAGGAAGAGGAAAGGGGAGAGGAAGAGACAGAGGGAGAGGGAGAGGGAGAGGGAGAGAGAGAAAGATAGAGAGAGAGAGAAAGGAAGAGGAAAGGGGAGAGGAAGAGACATAGGGAGAGGGAGAAGGAGAGTGAGGGAGAGAGAGAAAGATATATAGAGAGAAAGGAAGAGGAAAGGGGAGAGGAAGAGACACAGGGAGAGGGAGATGGAGAGGGAAAAGGAGAGAGAGAAAAATAGACAGAGAGAAAAAAAGAGGAAAGGGGAGAGGAGGTGACACAAGAGAGGAAGAGGGAGAGGAAAGTGGAGAGGGAGAGTAAGGGAGGGAAAACGAGAGATAGGAAAAGGGAGAAGGGGAGGGGGGGACTAGAGAAAAGCAAATACATCACACATGTAAAATACGAAGCGCCTTAATGGGAACGAAATGCGACCAAGAAACGAAAAGTAGACAACAGACTTAAAACAAACTAAAAAAAGAAAAAAAAAAGAAAAAAAACAGGCGAAAATAACTAGTCTCCCCCCCTTGAAAAAAATGTAAACAAAAGAAAACATAAACATAACCAAAAAATAAATAGAAAAGATTATGGGAAGAGTGGGGGGGAGGGGCGGGAAGGGGAGGGGATGTGCCCAAAGAATGCCATTAAAGAAGCAAGAAAGGGGAACCTGGAGACACATGATATCCTAAAACAGAGGGGAGTGTTTCACAGCCTCCGCATCTTTCTGGTTAAGGAATGAGTCTCATGGCGGTCAGATGGCTGTAAAGGGAGGGAGAGGGGAGAGGGAAGGAGGAGAAAGGGGAGGAGAAAGGAGAGGGGGAAGGAGGAGAAAGGGGAGGGGAGGGGAGGGGAGAGGGAAGGAGGAGAAAGGGGAGGGAGGGGAGAGGGAAGGAGGAGAAAGGGAGGGAAGGGAGAGGGAAGGAGGAGAAAGAGGAGGGAGAGAGGAGAGGGAAGGAGGAGATAGGGGGAAAGGGGAGGGGAGGGGAGAGGGAAAGAGGAGAAAGGGAGGGAGAGGGGAGAGGGAAGGAGGAGAAAGGGAGGGAGGGAGAGGGAAAGGGGGAGAAGGAGTAGGAAAGAGGGGAGGGTAGGGAGGGGAGAAGGGGAGAGGGAGAGAAGACGGAAGAGAGGGAGGAGAGAGAGGGAAAGAGAGGGGGAGAGGGAGTAGGAAAGAGGGGAGAGGGGAAAGAGGAGGGTAGAGAGAGTGGGTGAGAGAGGGAGGAGATAGGGGGAGAGGGAGTAGGAAAGAGGGGAGAGGGAGAAGGAGAGAGAAGAGAGAGTGGGAGAGGGAATGAGGAGAGAAGGGGAAAGGGAGGTGAAAGAGAGGGGAGAGGGAGTAGGAAAGACGGGAGAGGGGAGAGTGAGTGGGAGAGTTAGGGAGAAGAGAGTGGGAGAGGGAGGGGGGAGAGATGGGAAAAGTGAGTAGGAAAGAGGCGGGGGAAGTGCGAGGGAGCGAGAAAAAGGAGCGAAAAGAGAGAAGGAAGTGGGGAGGGGGGGAAGGACGTGGGAGAGAC
>NW_028234442.1:16481637-16496637 GCF_977035675.1 Penaeus japonicus
AAAACAGCCTTCACACCGACTCAAAACAAGACCGAAACATTTCCCAGAGATCCTATGTTGGTCTCATCAAGTCCTGCCTCTGCCGTTGATAATATTCCATCTCTCATTACCAATGTTACGATCTGAAAACGACCCATTAATACCAATGCAGGTTTTCTATTCCCGAAATAGAACACTGATTTCGGGTTATGCAGTTCGTCACGGTATGAGTCCTTGGTGATTTTATTATTTTTTATTTTGAGATTTTTGATTTTAGATTTTTTTTTCTTTTTTTTCTTTCTTTTTCTTTCTTTCTTTGTTTTTTTTCTCTTTTTTCTTTCTCTTTCTTTTCCCTTTCTTTATTTATCTTTCTTCTCTCTCTCTCTCTCTCTCTCCCCCTCTGTCTCTCTCTCTCTCACTCCTGCTTTCTCCCCCCCCTCACTCTCTCTCTCTCTCTCTCTCTCTCTCTCTCTCTCTCTCTCTCTCTCTCTCTCTCTCTCTCTCTCTCTCTCTCTCTCTCTCTCTCTCTCTTGTCCTCTCCCCCCCTCTCTCTCTCTCTCTTCGTGTCCTAGACTTGTGTTGCAAATGCGGCAAACAGTGGGCTGAGGGATAAATTTTATACAGAGGAAACTTTTATTACGATGCATTAAGTATGTTTATTGCCTGAATAAAAAATAATTTTCTGTTTTTCTTTTGCTACCAAGCTCAGAGATAGATAGATAGATAGACAGATAGATGGGTAGAGAGAGAGAGAGAGAGAGAGAGAGAGAGAGAGAGAGAGAGAGAGAGAGAGAGAGAGAGAGAGAGAGAGAGAGAGAGAGAGAGAGAGAGAGAGAGAGAGAGAAAGAGAAAGAGAAAGTGAAAGAGAGAGAGAGAAAGAGAAAGAGAAAGAGAGAGAGAAAGAGAAAGAGAAAGAGAAAGAGACAGAGACAGAGAGAGACCGAAAGGGAGACAGACAACTAGAGACCGAGACCGATAAAGAAAGAAAGTGTAAAGAAAAAAAAAGAAAAGAAAAAAAAAATGCCATAACACGATTCGATTACGTCGAAAATCCACCTCAACTCCATTAGACGTCGGCCCTAATGCATTCGGAATGTATCAGAGAAACGAAAATTTTAGGAACGAGAACCATAAATTCTGCGAGTGTCGTGCTGATGCTGGGGGTAGGGGGGTGGTAGGGGGGTGGTAGGAGTAGGTAGGGGGGGGGAGGTGGTGACGGGGGAGTAGGAGAAGGTGAGAAGAGAGGGTTGTGGGTAAGGGGGGGAGGGGGAGAGGAGAGGTAGTGGAGAGGAGGGGGAAGGGTGAGAGGAGAGAGAGAGAGAGAGAGAGAGAGAGAGAGAGAGAGAGAGAGAGAGAGAGAGAGAGAGAGAGAGAGAGAGAGAGAGAGAGAGAGAGAGAGAGAGAGAGAGAGAGGAGAGAGAGAGAGAGAGAGAGAGAGAGAGAGAGAGAGAGAGAGAGAGAGAGAGAGAGAGAGAGAGACAGAGAGACAGAGAAAGAGAGAAAGAGAGAGGAGAGGCTGAGGGGAAAGAAGGAGGTAGGTGAGGGGAGAGTGAAGAGGTGGCGAGGGAGGGGAAGGGGAGGAAGAGGTTGAAAGAGAGGAGAAGAGGATATGCGAGGGAAGAGGGCGAGGGAGAGGGGAGATAAGAGGAAGTGGAGAGAAAGCGGATGAAAGAGAGGGGAGAAAAGGCGCTAGGGAAGAGAGCTGGGCGAGAGGAGAGGAAGAGAGGAGAAAGAGACCCGGGGGGGAAAGAAGGAGAGGAGGGGAGGCGAGAAGGAAGAGAGGTGATGGGAGAGGGGAGGGGAGGTGAGGAGGAAGAGAGCCGGAGAGTGGGGAGGTAAGAGAGGAGGTGCGAGGGAAGAGGGTGAAAGAGAGAGGTGAGAGGAGGAGGAGGGGGGGGGGGGAGGAGGAGGGGGAGGAGGGGGAGGAAGGGAGCGGGAGAGGGGGGGGGTAAGAGAGGGGAGGAGGAGGAGGAGGAGGAGGAGGAGAAGGAGGAGGAGGAGGAGGAGGAGGAGGGGGAGAGGAGGAGGAGAGGAGGAGGAGGAGGAGGAGGAGGAGGAGGAGGAGGAGGAGGAGGAGGAGGAGGGGAGAGGGAGGATAGGGTACATACCAATGCAGAGGGTACACAGTGCGTGGCGGAATCAGATTAAAAGATCGTGGGAAAAGAGTGTGTGTGTGTGTGTGGGTGGTGGTCGTGAAGAGTTCGGTGAATAGACAAGAAAGGGGTAGTGGGGGGGGGGGAGGGAGGAAAAGGAGTAGAAAGGGTAGGTAGGGAGGGAGAGAGGGAGGGTGGGAAGAAGGGAAGGAGGGAGGGAGAGAGGGAGGGAGGGAAGGAGGGAGGGAGGGAAGGAGGGAGGGAGAGAATAGGGGAGGGAATTAGAAGCAATTGAGTGAATAGAAAGGGAAGGGGTAGGGGGGAGAAGGAGAAGGAAGTGGGCGAATGGGGGAGGGAAAAAGAAGAAGGAATTGAGTGAATAGAAAGGGAAGGGGTAGGGGGGAGAAGGAGAAGGAAGTGGGCGAATAGGGGAGGGAGGGAGGGAGATAATGGGAAAGGGAAGAAGAAGGAGAAGGAAGTGGGGGAATAGGTATGGGGTGAGGAGAAAAGAATGAGGAGGGGAAGGAGAGGGAAGGGGTAAGGAGGGGAAATAAGAGAGAGAAAGAATAAAAGGAAGAGGGGGGGGGGGATAAAGGAGGTAGAAAAGGGAAGAGAGAGAGAGAAAAGAAGGAAGGGGGGATAATGGAGGTAGAAAAGGGAAAAGAATGAAAGGGAAGGGTAGGGAAAGGTAAGGAAGGGAGAGCGAGTGGGAGGAAGGGGGAACAAAGGGAGAGGAAGGGGAAGAAATTGAGAAGATACGGTAAGCAGGGGAAGAAAGAGAGCGTGACAGATTGATTAAAAGGGAGAGGAAAGGGAGAAGAGATAAAGTAGGGAAAGGCAGGAAAAGGAGAGTGAAAACAAAACGGAAAAAGGAAAAAAGAAGGGGGAAAGGAGAAGAAAGCAAACTTAGGAAAGGAATAAGAGAAGGAAAAGAGCGAATGGGAAAGAGAGAGAGACAGAGAGAGAGCGAAAGGGAAAGAGAGATAGAGACACACAGAGAGAGCGAAAGGGAAAGAGAGAGAGACACACACACAGATAGCGAAAGGGAAAGAACGAGAGAGACACAGAGAGAGGGAAAGATTGAAAGGGGGGAGGGGAAGAGGGGGAGGGGAGGATGAGTAAGAGATATAAAGGTAGGATTAAGGAAGGATATATGAAGGATGGGTTGTCGAAAAGAGAGGCTTGGGAGAGGCAATGGCTTTGGGGTTTAATCGTATTTGGAATCAGTTCGGCGGAATTTATTTGCCTTTATTTTTTTTTGTAACGGGATTTATCTTTTTCTCTCCCTACTTTAGTTTCGATATTATAGTAGTTATCATCACCCTTTTCATTACCCTTATCACCCATGTTAGTATTAGTATTGTTTTTTTTTTATTATTATTATTGTCCTTATTAATGTCATTATTATTATTATTACCATTATCGCAATTATCATTATTGGTATTACAACTTTTAATTATTATTATTATTATCATTATTATGATAATACTAATAATGATAATAATAATTATTATAAACCGTGTTTCTTATCTTACTTTCTTTCTTCTTTGTTTCTTGTTTCCTTTTTTCTATACTTCTTTCTTCTCTTCTATATCTTTTCTTTCTTATTTTTCGAGGCCATGATTCCTCTATCTCCTTTTCCTTCTCCTTTTATCTCTTCTTTCATTTTTGCCTCCTCCCCCTCTTCCTCTTCATTATTTTCTTATTTCTCCTTTCACATGTTTTCTTCCTGTTCTCCTCCTTTTCTTCCTCTTTCTCTTTCTCTTTATTATCATCATCATTATCATCATCCTCATCCTCTTCGTCTCCATCCTATTCCTTCTCCTGCCCTCCTTTCCTCCATCTTCTTTTTCTCCCCCTCCTCCTCCTCCTCCTCCTCCTCTTCCTCCCCCTCCTCTTCTTCTCCTCTTCCTCCTCCTCCCCATCCTCCTCTTCCTCTGCCTCCTCCTCCCCATCCTCCTCTTCCTCTGCTTCCTCCTCTTCCTCCTCCTCCCCCTCCTCTTCTTCTTCTTCCTCCTCCCCCTCCTCCTCCTCTTCTTCCTCCTCTTCCTCTACCTACTCCTCCCCCTCCTCTTCTTCTCCTCTTCCTCCTTCTCCTCTTCCTCCTGCTCTTCGACCTCCTCTTCCTCCTTCCTCTCGGGCGATGAGCTACCGTCATCAAATATAGAACCCGGATGATAAACAACAGTGACGTGAGATGAATATGGGCGGGTGATGTCCGTGGAGTTATGTCCAAGTAGTAGATCTATGACAGCCATAACGGGAAAACCCGAGAAGGAACGAGAGACGAACAAGAGAGAATGAAAGAGATGGAATAAAAGAAAGAGAAAGGAAGGAGAAGAATAGGGAAAGAAGGACTCGAAAGGATATATGAGAGGGACTAAGGTGCGTCGTATAGTATCTGAGGGAGGAATATAAAGCAGTAAATCTGGATATAGGAAGATGAATGGCATAGATGAGGGAGGTGGGGAATTACGAGAGGAAAGAAGAGGAATAATAGCGAATGTGGGAGATAGGTGATAAGTGGTGATGAAAAGAGGGAGGAGAGGGAATGAGGGAAGGGGAAAGGGGGGAGGGCAAAAGGAGAGAGAGAGATAGATAGATAGATAGAGAGAGAGAGAGAGAGAGAGAGAGAGAGAGAGAGAGAGAGAGAGAGAGAGAGAGAGAGAGAGAGAGAGAGAGAGAAAGAGAGAGAGAGAGAGGAGAGGGGATGAGGGAAGGGGAGAGGGGAAAGGAGGAAGGAGGAGAGAGAGAGAGATAGGAGAGGGGATAGGGGAAGGGGAAGGGGGGTGAGAGGGAAAGGGTGGGAGATTGGAGAATTATTGTGATAATGGATATACTAATGTTCGTGAGATGAAATAGTAATGATGATGATGAAGGTGATGATGATAACGATAATCGTGATAATGATTATGACGATATTGATAATGAAAAGGATAATAATAATAAGGATGATAAGGATTATAATAATGACTAATAATAATAACAATAATGATAATGATCATTATACTACTCCTACTACTAACATCAGTGATGCAAAATACAACAATAATGACATACATAATATAAACAACAACAACAACAGCAAAAAGGCTCAACTCAATAAAAAATCAAACGAAAACTAAAGGCGGCGAATAAATAAACAGAATAAATAATTCAGCTTCCATGATGAAATAGAGCGAGGATAAAAGCTATCACAGAAATATATTGGAAGGAACGTGCTTTGTTTGTCAAGTTCCGAGACTGCGTTTACAGCTGCTATTATTAGGCCTGTTTGACTTTAATCTCATTTTGCAAGCTATGAGGCCAAAGTCTGGATGCGGGGTGATACGTGTGTGTATGTGTGTGTGTTGGAGGGGGGGGGGGAGTGTGTGTGTGTGGGGGGTGGGTGTTTGTGTTGGAGGGGGGGGGGTGTATGAGTGTGTGTGTGTGTGTGTGTGTGTGTGTGTTGGGAGGGTGTTTGGTTGTATGTATGTTTTTTTTTTTGTGTGTGTGTTTGTGTGTGTGTGGGTGGGTGTTTGTTTGTATATATGTGTTTTTGTGTTTGTGTGTTTGTGTATTTGTGTATGTGTATGTACGTTTGTTCTTTTCTATATATCTGCACATACCTCCCCCTCCTCTCTTCCTACTCCTCCCCTATCCCTCCTCCCCAATACCCCTCCTCCTTTTCTTCCTTCTCCTGCCCCTGCCCCCCCCCACCACCACATCCCCTCCGCCACCCCTCCCCCCCCCCACATCCTCTCCGCCCCCCCCCCCCCACACACACTTCACATCCCCTCCGCCACCCCCCCCCCCTCGCACCTCATATTCACGTATGCATGACGTCATACGCAGTGACGTCAGTGAGTAGATGAAAAACCGTCGTCGGCGGTCAGAGTAATGGCCTCGGGCTCTGACTTATGACTGCCTCGTCCATTTGTGACTGACGTCGCCTTTTATACGACGGGATGTAAAGCCAAGCAAGCAGGTGGGGGGTGGGGGTGAAGGGGAGGAGAAGGGGGAGGAGGGGGAGGAGGGGGGTAGGGATGGTGGTGACGGAGGGGGGGAAGGGAGGAGGAGGGGGGTAGGGGAGGAGGAGGGGGTAGGGGAGGGAAGAGGGGGGTAGGGATGGAGGTGACGGGTGGGGGGGGAAGGGAGGAAGAAGGGGGGTAGGGAAGGTGGTGACAGGTGGGAGGGGAAGGGAGGGAGAAGGGGGTGGGTGGGTGGGGAAGATGGGATAGTAAGGGGGAGGAAGATGAAAAGAGTTGAGGAAGTTTATGAGGGGGAGGAGGATGGGGGTGGGGGGGGAGTGAGACAGTATATGAAGAGGAGAAGCAGGAAGAAGGTGAAAGAGGGAGGAAAGAGGAGAAGGAAGAAAATGTTTATGAGGAAGAGAAGAAAGGGAAGAATAGAAGGATGGAATGGAGAAGAAGGAGAAGAAAAAGAAAAGGAAGAAGAAGAAAATTAAGAAGAAGAAGAAGAAATAAAAGAAGAAGAAGAAAAAGGCAAAGGAAAAGAGAAAGAAAAATCAACAAAATAACAAACAAATATAAAGAAAACAAACAATAAACAAAACAGGGAAACCTAAGTATATCTTCACGCAAAATAATTGACCAACATATTCCAGACACAATTTAGCAAAGTGGCCCCTCCATCGCCAGCATTTCGAAAAGAAAACGAAAACAAAAAAAAGTCCAAAAACGTTGATACAGTATCTCCTGGAATGGCTAGAATGTCTGGAATGGCTACAATAAAATTAGGATTTTTGGAAAATGCTGAAAGTGTTCGAATAGAGGAAGGAATCCTAAGATATTGCCAAAGGAAGGAAGAAACAGGGCCTTCCGGTGCAGTTTTGGGGAGGAAAGGAGACGTGTGTTGGCTGTATATACTGTGGGTATAATTATGGCTTTATCTATATTTATATCTATATATAGATATGAATATAGATTTGAATGTATATATATATATATACATATATATACATATATATACATATATACATACATACATATATATATATATATATATATATATATATATATATATATATATATATATATATATACATATATATATATATATATATATATATATATATATTTATATACATATATATTTATATATGTATTTGTACATTCAAATTTATATTCATATCTAGAAATAGATATAAATATAGATAAAGACATAATGATATTTATAATAAGAATAAGAATAAGAATAAGAATATGAATAGGAAAAAAATAAGAATACCAATAATCATGATGACAATGATAATGATAATGATACTAATGATAAGAAGAAGGAAAACAAGAAAGGGAAAAAATGGAGAAGAAGAAGAAGGAAAAAGAAAGAAAACGAGAAAGAGAAAAAAGAAAAAAAAAAGAAAAAAGGAAAAAAAAGAAGAAATATACAAATATACAAATGAATAAAAGATATAAAAAAAATGTAAAGCAAATAAAGAGACAAAAAAAGGTAGAAATAAACGAATATCAAAACAGGAAGTAAAATAAAGCAGTAGATGTATTAGACAGCACAAAGCGCAGCTCTAAGAGACAGGGATCGATACAAAGTACACACACACAGAAAGGTGAGAGATGCTCAGCCTGTGGAGGGAGGAGGAGGAGGAGGAGGTGGGAGGAGGGAGGTAGGGAGAGGAGAGGGGAAGAGGGGGGAGGTAGGTAGGGAGAGGAGGAGGGGAGGTAGGGAGAGGAGAGGGGAGGGAGGAAGAGGAGGAGGGAGGAGGTAGGGAGAGGAGAGGGGAAGAGGGGGGAGGTAGGTAGGGAGAGGAGGAGGGGAGGTAGGGAGAGGAGAGGGGAGAGAGGAAGAGGAGGAGGAGGAGATGGTGGGAGAAGGGGGGAGGGGAGGTAGGGAGAGGAGAGGGGAGGGAGTAGGAGAAGGAGGGAGGAGGGGGGAGGGAGGTTGGGAAAAGAGGGGGAAGTGGGAAGGAGGGAGTGTAGGGGGTAGTGAGAGGGGAGGGAGGTGGGAGGGGGTAAGTGGGAAGGAGAGAGTGTGGGGGGAGGAAGTGAGGGGGATGAGGAGGAGGATATGGGTTAGGAAGAAGGGAGAAGCAGGAGGAGTGTAGAAGGAGGAGGGATGGAGGGAGGAGGAGAAGGGGGTAAGGAAGGAAGAGGGGGGAAGGAGGAGGAGTGTATTGGAGAAGGGGGGGAGGGTAGGAAGAGGGAATGAGGAGGGAAGGAGGGGAGAAGGAGGAAGGAAGTAGGGTAAGGAAGAAGAGGAAAGACGGGTAGGAGGAGGGGTGGAAGAGGGAGGAGAGGAAGTAGAAAAGAGAGAGAAAATAGGGGAAGAAAAATGAGGTGGGGAGGAAGTGAGAAGAAGGGGAAAGCAAAATCAGGCTCCCTGGTTCAGAAAAGTAAAAAAAAAAAAAAAAAAAAAAAAAAAAAAAAAAAAAAAAAATAATAATAATAATAATAATAATAATAAGGTAATAAAGGGAATGTATTTGAAGGCCTATCTTACCCCTTAATGTAGTGAGAATTGAATGTTGAATGAGGAAGAGAGAGAAGGAAGAGGAGGAGGAGGAGGAGAAGTAGAAGAAAAAGAAGAGAAAAAGAAAAAGATAAGAAGAAACGAGGGAAAAAAATGAAAAAAATAATGTTATTAATAATGATGATGATAAAGATAATAATAGTAATATTAATGGTGAAAGATGGTAATAATAATAATGATAATGATAATGATAATGATAAAAATAATAATGATAATGACGATAATAATAATAATAATAGTAATAATGATGATATTGATAATAATGATAATGATAATAATAATAATGATAATAATAATAATAATAATAATAATGATAATAGTAATTATACCACTAATGATAATATTACTATTGTTATAACCACTACTACTTCTACAACTACTACCACAACAACAACTATTACTACTGCTACTACTACTTCCTTTTATTTATATATTTATTTGGAATTTCTTTAGGCCTAGTTTTAAAGGCCGGTTGGAAAACCTTATCGACGGGGAGCGTGTGATGTATGATCAATGGGTGAACGAATTTTTTTTTTCTTTCTTTCTTTTCTTTTCTTTTCGGACGAAAGTTGAACGAAAGGCAAGGGAAGAGAGATAAATGAATAGTTTGATGCGTGTGCTTACTTGTATGTTTGTGTGTGCGTGTGTATGTGTGTGTTTCTATGTTTGTAAGAGTGTTTTTATGTTTATTTGAGTGTGATTGTATTTGTTGTGTATGTTTGCTTGAGTGTGATTATATTTGTTGTGTATGATTGTTTGAGTGTGATTATATTTGTTGTATATGTACGTGGGTGTGTATGTTTATGTGTGTTTGCATCTGTGTGTCTATGTTTTTATGTATGTGTTTGTTTGCATGTTTGTGTATGCGTGCGTGCGTTTCCATTCTCTCCCTTTCCCTTTGTATACATATATTTGTATCTGCCCTTCACAAACTTACAAAACTAAATAGTATTTATAAGTGAAGTAGCAATATTATATTCATCATAACCGCTGTGTTTTACTAAACAATAAGATATATCTATAGGTGGCAATATTCATCTAGGTGTAAAAAATAAAAGAGAAAAACAACTTTTACAAATGCACCAAAAATAGAGAGGTAACGTAGGAAATGCCGAACAGAGAAAATGAATATGATCGTATATTTTCGCTGACTCAGAAAAATGGAAATTGAAAAAACGAGGATAACAAAGAAACTATTTTGACTTAATTCTGGTATGGAAATGTGTTATGCTAAACACACACACACACACACACACACACACACGCAAAGTAAGAGAGAGAGAGAGAGAGAGAGAGAGAGAGAGAGAGAGAGAGAGAGAGAGAGAGAGAGAGAGAGAGAGAGAGAGAGAGAGAGAGAGGGTGAGAGAGAGAGAGAGAGAGTGGGAGAGAGAGAGAGTGAGAAAAAGACAACGAGAGAGAGAGAAAGAGAGAGAGAGAGAGAGAGAGAGAGGGAGAGAGAGAGAGAGAGAAGAGGGAGAGAGAGAGAGAAGAGAGAGAGAGAGAGAGAGAGACGGAGAGAGAGAAGAGAGAGAGAGAGATATAGAGCGAGAGAAAGAGAGATAGAGAGAGAGAAAGAGAGAGAGAAGAGTGAAGAGAGAGAGAGAGAGGAGAGAGAGAGAAGAGAGGAGAGAAGAGATGAGAGAAGAGAGAGAAGGAGGGACGAGGAGATTGAGAGAGAGTGAGAGAAGAGAGAGAGAGGGAGCGAGGAGAGAGAGAGAGAGAGGAGTGAGAGAGAGGAGGGATGAGATGAGAGGAGAGTTGGAGAGAGAGCAGAGATAGAGAGAGAGAGAGAGAGAGAGATAGTGAGAGAAGGATGGTGAGAGAAGAGAGAGGAGGGGTGAGAGAGAGAGAGAGAGAGAGATTGAGAGAGGAAGAAAGGAGAGGAGAGAGAGAGTGAGCGGACGACTGAAGAGCGGAGTTGAGGAGAGAGAGAGAGAAATGAGAGGAGTGAGAGGATGAAGTGTGTGTAGAGAGGGACGATGAGAGGATGTGAGAAGGGAGAGATGGAGAAACAAATGGAGAGAAACGCAGACAGACGTACAGACAGACAGGTAGGAAGGCAGGAAGGCAGGTAGGCAAACAGACTGACAGGCAGGGAGGCAGGGTGGCTGACAGACAGACACACATACAAGAAGGCAGTCAGGTAGGGAGGCAGACAGTCGGACAGTCAAGCAAACAGACAGATAGACGAACAAACAAACGGACAGACAGACAGATAGGTAAACACGCAGACACATAATAAGACATTCAAACAAACAGACAAACAAGCACGGAAACAAACAAACAAACAAATCTCCCAATAAACAGACACAAAGGCAGAGCACCAAAAGAAAGAAAAATGAATAAATAAAAAGAAAAGAGACACGCAGAGAGACAAGGAAACGAGCAAGGACTTAGAAGCGGAAGAGTGCGTGATGCGCAAACACACTCGCTCGACTAAGTGCGTTTATAGTTAGTGTGATGTTTGTTGCCTCGGGAAATAAAGTGCATTTCTCTTGCCTGCTTGCATCCTGACGACAGCCTTCGTGTTGCTTGCTGCCGTATAGTAACTGTGCTTTGTTTGGAAGAGTTGAGGGATTTTTTTTTTTTTTTTTTTTTTTTTTTTTACTATTATTATTATCTTTTTTAATAAGAGTTCTCTTTTATGTGAAGTTTATGTGAGCAGTGTTGCCAGTTCGCGTTAAGGTTGTCAAGTATTTACCATTCGTGTTTTTCTTTTTTCTTCTTCTTCTACACCAGGGTGTGAAACAAGATCTGTGAAATACCATGCTATTTTTTCCCAATTAGGCCTACTTAAAAAGAGTTACGCTGTTATAAGTTTATGAACATTATAACAGCTGTATAACAATCGCTTCTGTTCTCAATCATACCCCTTACCCCCTCATAAAGGAAAAAGAAAGAAAGAGGGTAAGAAGAATTATAATTATATAATGATACATAGATATATGTATATATATATATATATATATATATATATATATATATATATATCAAATAAAGAGCATTTATCTTCTCAATTACTGAAAATAATAAAGTTCTTCATAACGCTATTGAGCGTTATCACAGTAAGATAACGAACGCTTATTTTCTCAAGTACACCCCCCCCCTCAGTTAAAAAAAGAAAACTATGACGATTGAAATGAACCTTGAACAAAAGCCAAAGTTCAACAGATGTTCAACTTACGGATTGAGTTCGTTTAAGGAGGAGGGGGTCGGGGGTCTAGGGGGGAAGGGAGGGAAGGAGGTGAAGGGAGGGAGGGAAGGAGGTGTAGGAAAGGAGGGAAGTGGCTAGAAGAAGGGAGAGAGTGGGGGATGACAGCCTGCAAGATGCGCTGCACGCATGTTCCTGGGGGGGGGTTGTCGAGAGGGTGGAGTCTGGTGGGAGGGGGGGGGGCTTTTTCTTAAGAGCTTTCACAAAAGTCCGGGATATGTGTCGTTTCCCCTAAGCCGTGTGTATATTTCTTGGGAAGACGGAAAGCATTGCGCGAGCCAGAATTAGCATAGGTGCAACAGCAGCTATTGTTGCCAGCATTGTATATGTGTCGCTTTGTTTTTGTTTTTTTATTTTTCGTCCCCTTTCTCGCCCTCTTCTTCTCCTCCCTCCTCGTCCCTCTTCTTCTCCTCCCTCCTCGTCCCTCCTCCTATCCCTCTCCTCGACTTCTCCCTCATTGTTTCTATTTCTCCCTTTCTTTCTTCTTTTCCTTCCCCCTCGCCCTATCCCTCTCTTTCTCCTTCAGCCTCTCCTACCCTTCCCCCACCCTATCTCCTTCTCTATTTTCCTCTCCCCTTTTCCTGTCCCTCTCTCTCTCCTTTCCTCAGCCTCTCTCTTTCCCTCTCCGTCTCGCTCTCCCTCTCTCTATCCCTCCCTCTGCCTCTACAACCTCTCCATCCCTCTCCTTCTCCCTCTCCCCCTTCCTCTCCTTTCCCCTTACCTCTCCTTCTTCCTCTATCTCTTCCTCTCCTTTCCCCTTCCGCCTTCCCCTCCCTCTTCCTCTCCTCCCCCCTTCCCCCTCCCCCCCCCCCCCTCCCCCCCCCCCCCCCCCCCCTCTCCCCCCCACCCCCCCCACCCCCACTTACCCTTTCGCTTTTATCTTCCCCTCTCCCTCTCTCTCCCTCTCCTCACCCCCCCCCCCCCCCCTCTCTCCTCCCCTTTTATCCCTCTCTCCTATCAGCCCCTCTCCTTCCTCCTCTCCTCCATTCTCTTCTCCCACACCTCCCCCCCCCCCCCCTCACTCTCCCCTCTCTCACTCTGCTCCTCTCTCTCCCTCTGCCTCTTCCAACCCCCATCCCCCCCTGTCCATATCCCTCTACCCTCTTCCCCCACCCCCCACCCCCCACCCCCCACCTCATGGCTCAGCGCTTATGAGGAATGCTGCAGAGAAACAGTTATTTTCCCTTTTTCTTTTAGAATGAAAACATAAAAAAAATGTAAATTTCTTTTCCCTTGCGTGGAATGACTGTCACAAGCATGACTCACAACACTTAAAAAAAAAAAATAATAATAAAAAGAGAGAGAGAAAAAAGAAAAGAAAAAGAAAGGAATAAAAATCGTGTTTTATTTAGCGTAAGCAAACACACTACAGACCGGAAAGCATGTAACGATCCGATTGAAGTCATGGCAGTGAGGTTTTCTCATGGATCGGGCCGCGTGTCATGAGTCTGACATCGGGAGTAGAGAAGGGGAGGGGGGGGAGGGGGGGGGGGGGGGGGGGGGGGGGGGGGGAGGGGGAGGATCAAGGGAGTCTCATGAGTAAAGGAATAAAGAATGGATTGGGATTAGGAGTCAGAATGAAGGATTGGCTGTAGGCTTGGCGAGTCAGAGTCGAAGACAATGATGGAAGATGAAGAGAGGGAGAGGGAGAGGGAGGGAAAGATAGATAGATAGATAAATAGATAGATAGATAGAGAGAGAGAGAGAGAGAGAGAGAGAGAGAGAGAGAGAGAGAGAGAGAGAGAGAGAGAGAGAAGAGAAATAAAAAAGTGAAAAAGAAAGAGAAAGAGAAGGAGAGAGGGGAAGAGAGAAAGGGAGAGAAAAAGAAACAAAGGAAAGGAGGGGGAAAGAGAAGGAGAGAGGGGAAGAGGGAAGGGGAGAGAGAAAGAAAGAAAGGAAAGGAGAAGAAAAGAGAAGGAGAGAGAGAGAGAGGAAGAAGGAGCAGTAGAAACAATTGGGAAATAGAGACAGGGAGAAGGACGATGATGATAGGGAAGAGGGGGATAGGGAAGGAGAAAGCGGGAGAACAAAAAAAAAAGAAAGGAAAAAGAAGGGGATGAAGAAAGTGACGCAGAAGAAAAGGGAAAAAGTATTAAAAAAAAGAAAAAAAAAGTAACTACGTGCATATGTGCAGTGACTTGTGCACGTGTAAACATATGCATCCCCGCGAGCATGATGCATGCATGTGCGCCCGTGCATGCATTCTCCACATTCACCCTCCGCTGCCGCCGTCCAGCCGCGTGTTGTAGCGTGACGCGAAACACTCCATGTCGAACCTCCTTCTTGACGAGCGAGGGACGGCGTGCGATCTCCACCCCTCTTGCAGGCGAAGTCGTCGGGGTGAGAGAGGAAGATGTGGAGCCTCTGTGGGGTGTGTGGGGGCTGTGTGGAATGGGGAAAGGGGGATGGGAGGGGGGGGGTGGGAGGGGGACTAAAAGGGAGGAAATAAGGGGGAGGGGGTAGCTGTTTGTGTGTGTGTGTTTGTGCTTTTGTGTGTGATTGTGAGAGAGATGGATTTGTGTTTGTGTGTGGGTTTGTGTGTGTGTGTGTGTGTGTGTGTGTGTGTGTGTGTGTGTGTATGTGTATGTGTATGTGTGGGTGAGGTGTCTGTGTGTGTGTGTGGGTGGGTGGGTGTGCGTGTGTGTATATATGTGGATGAGGTTTCTGTATGTGTGTATGCGTGCGTGTATGCAGAAGAAATCCAGCGAGCGCGCGCGTCCGTGTGTGCGCACGAGAAGGAAACCACTCCATCACACCCGCCATGTTAACACCGCCTCTCCAAGCTAATTAACGCGCCCTTGAATAGCGCCGAGGCAGTCGCGTGATTCTGCCTTTGAACGACACGAGGGCCATTTGCCCCTCGATTGGTATTCTTGCAGCGACCTGCTTTGTCCCGAGCGGCCCGAGGGACGAAGCAGGAAGGAGGGTGGGGTGGGGTGTGATGGGGTGTGGGTGGGGTGGGGGATGGGGGGAAGGCCGCAACACGAAGGACCCCCACCCGAGGAGTGTCCCGAGGGCGTAGGATCTCTTATGGAGCTCCCGAGGCCCATCGAGAGGCTATGGGTCTCCGGACGCCAGCCTGAGGACGTCGGGAATGACAATTAGGATCGACGCGGCGAGCCTTCCATGGACGTCGGCTGGTCTTACAGGTCGAACTGGTCATACTTAAGCTGATCTTACAGGTTGAATTGGTCTTACAGGTTACGCTGGTCTTACTCAAACTGGTCTTAC
>NW_028234442.1:16501637-16506637 GCF_977035675.1 Penaeus japonicus
CCTGACTTCTTACTCCGCCATCTTTCTCATCCACATTGTGTCCAGTTCCCATTTATCCTCGCACATTCTTCTGTATTCAGCTTCCTCTACCTCCCCTCCCTCTCCCTTCCCCTCCTCCTTCCCTACCTCTTTTCTTCTTCCTCCCTCTCTCTCCTCCCTCCCTCTCTCTCCCCCCTCCCTCCCTCTCTCTCCTCCCTCTTTCCCTCCTTCTCCTCCCTCCCTCTCTCCCCCCCCTTCCCTCCCTCCCCCTCTCTCTCCCCTTCCCTCCCTCTTTCCCCCCTTCCCTCCCTCCTCCCACTCACCGACCACTCCCCAAAAAGCCTCGCAATGACCGCAAGCCCTGGCCTCATCTTGCCCTAATTTGCATCAACTCGGCGGCGTCATTCATTATCATAATGTATGCATCTCCTCGTCCTAGCTCTCACCCTCCCCCCCCTTCCCTACCCCTTCCCCCCTCTCCCCTCTCCTCTCTCTCTCTTCTACCTTTCCCCCCTCTCTCCCTCCCTGCCCCTCCGAGCTGTCGTTCTTTTATTCTTGCCTCTTTCGTTGTTTCAATCCTGCCCCCTCCTCCCCGTCCCTCCCTCTCTACCTCCGTTCCTCTCCTCCCTCCCCTTCCCTCCCCTCCTTCCACTCCCTCCCTCCCCTTCCCTCTCTCCCTCCCTCCCTCCCTCCCCTTCCCTCTCTCCCTCCCTCTCTCCCTCCCCTTCCCTCTCTCCCTCCCTCCCCTTCCCTCTTTCCCTTCCTCCCTCCCCTTCCCTCTCTCCCTCCCTCCCTCCAACCATCCACATCCCTCCCCTTCCCTCTCTCCTTCCCTCCCTCCCACCCTCCCCTTCCCTCTCTCCCCTCCTACCCATCCCTCCCCTCCCCTCTCTTGCCCTCCATTTCCCTCTCTCCTTCCCTCCCTCCAACCATTAACATCCCTCCCCTCCCCCCTCATCCATCCCCATCCTTCTCTCCTTCCCTCCCTATCCATCCCCTCCTCTGCCCTCCACCCTTCCCTCCCTCTGCCTTCACTTCAAATTCCATCCCTGTTTTGCGGTCAAAGGATATCCTCGACCTTTTCTTTACCAGTCAATGTACTTTCTCTGTCATGGTTAAGTAGTGCTGTCATGCTTCCGTTTGAGATACTGAAAGGATACATTCTTTCCTTTAAAATATCGTAGAAAAAAGACTGAAAGGATTATAGATCAGGATATTGAATCCTTTTAGCTAGGTAAACAGATCGATGGTGCATATGGCACATACATTTGCTAGAAATGGAATAACCAGACGAAATATATTGACGTGTTTACATATTGCAGAACCTCGTGTATATTACAGTCCATAAATCTTGACAGAGAGAGCGAGAGAGAGAGAGAGAGAGAGAGAGAGAGAGAGAGAGAGAGAGAGAGAGAGAGAGAGAGAGAGAGAGAGAGAGAGGAGAGAAAGAAATAAAGAAATAAGTTGAGACATATAGACATACAGAACAAACAAATAGAAAGAAAGAAAGATAGATGGATACATAAATAGATAAATAGACTTTGGAGGGTGTGTTCAGGTCAACACTATGTCTTCTCTGCTGTTCAGTTTCAGAGTTGATTGTATGCGATTCTGGGGGAAAGGGGGACCTTGTTTACTGTAGCTTTGTCACAAAGGGAGGGAGAGCCAGGGGGAGGGGAGGGAGGGAGGAGAGAGGGGAAGGGAGGTGAGGGGAGGAGAGAGGGGAGAAGTAGGGACAGGGGAAGGAGAGGGAGACGTGAGAGAGGGGAGAGGGAGAAGTGAGAGGTGGGAGAGGGAGAAGTGAGAGAGGGGAGAGAGAGAGAGAGAGAGTGAGAGAGAGAGAGAGAGAGAGAGAGAGAGAGAGAGAGAGAGAGAGAGAGAGAGAGAGAGAGAGAGAGAGAGAGAGAGAGAGAGAGATAGAGATAGAGATAGAGATAGAGATAGAGATAGAGATAGAGAGAGAGAGAAAAACGAGAGCGAGAGATAGAGACACAAACAACAAAAAAACTGCCATAGTTAGAAGGACCACAAAAGCGAAAGAGACACAGACCAACCACAAAGACATGCAAAATACACACGCATTCCATTTAGATCCATTCATTACGTCACAGAAGCGGGATCATCCTACGGGCCGGACGAGCAGCCAGCGACAAATGATAGACTGAACTTTCGAGGGTGTGTGTGTGTGTGTGTGTGTGTGTGTGTGTGTGTGTGTGTGTGTGTGTGTGTGTGTGTGTGTACTTATGCGCGTGTATGAATTTGAATGTGTGTGTGTGTGGTTATTGTGTGTGTACACATGATTGAATATGCGTGTGTGTGTGTGTTTATGTGTGTGTGTGTGTGTGTGGCTGTGTGCGTGTGGTTATTATGTGTGTACATATGATTGTATGTGTGTGTGTGTATGTTTAAGTGTGTGTGCGTCCACGCAAAAGGGAAACGGCAAGGCAGTCGTATAAGCCACGTATCCATCTGGTAAATTCAGATACAATTACCGACCATACGTGCGTATGTCCCTGGTGTACATAGCGGGGATGAGCTATTAACACGCCATTCGAACATGAATTAGCAACATGCATCTGCTCTCGCTCTGTCTGATTCTGTTTCGGATTCGGTGCCGTGGTGTTCGGTCGCTCGCTCTCTCTTTCTCTCACTCTCTCTCTCTCTCTTTCTCTGTTTCTCTTTCCCTCTCTCTCTCTCTCTCTCTTTCTCTTTCTCTCACTTTCTCTCTCTCTCTGCTTCTCTTTTCCTCTCTCTCTCTCTCTCTCTCTCTCTCTCTCTCTCTCTCTCTCTCTCTCTCTCTCTCTCTCTCTCTCTCTCTCTCTCTCTCTCTCTCTCTCTCTTTCGTTTTCTTGCGTTCGTTTGCCTTTTGTATTTAGTGTCTTTGGGAGATTTTATGTCTTTCGTATTGTATGTCTTTCGCATTTTCTTGTGTCTTGCGTTGTTTTCTTCTTCTTCTTCTTCCCTCTTTTCTTTCTTTTTTTTCCTTTTCTCGTACCGGTTCTTTATTCTTGCCTTTGGATCCATATTCCTTCCTTTCTATCTATTCTCTTCCTCTTACTCCACCTTACTTTCCTTTCCTTTACTCTCTTCTCTTCTGTTCTTCCCTCCTTTTCTTCTTCTTCTGCCCTTCCAGACCTTTCCTCTTTTATCTGCACCTCTTTTCCACTACCCCCCCCCAGCCCTACATATTTCTTCCTTCTTACATCCCCCTCCTAATGCCTCCCCCCTCCCCTCCCCTCCTATTTCGTCCTTCCACTGCCCCCGATTTCCTCTTCCTAAACCCTCTTCCTCTGCTGTGAGTAAGCCCTTCCCCCCTGACCTCTTCCTCTGCCCCCCCCCCCTCTGTCCCCTTTGCCCTCTGCTTGTCCCCTTTGTCCTATTCCTCTCTTTCCTGTCCTCCAACTTTCTTTCCTGTCCTATTCCTCTGCTCCTCCCTCTGCCTCCTATCCTGTCTTCTTAATCTGCCTCCTCCCCCTCTGTTCTATTCTTCCTCTGCCTCCTCTGTCCCCTTCCTTTTCCTCCCTCTGTCTTCTTCCTCTCCCCCCCCTCTGTCCTCTTCCTCCCGCCTCTGTCTTCTTCCTCTCTCCCCCTCTGTCCTCTTCATCTGTCCCCCCTCTGTCCTCTTCATCTGCTCCCCCCCTCTGTCTTCTTCCTCTGCCCCCCTCTGTCCTCTTCATCTGCCCCCCCCCCCTCTGTCCTCTTCCTCTGCCCCCCTGCCCTTTTCCTCTGCCCCCTGCCCTTTTCCTCTGCCCCCTGCCCTTTTCCTCTCCCCCCTCTGTCTTCTTCCTTTCCCCTTTGTCTTCTTCCTCTCCCCCCCCCCCTCTATCCTCTTCATCTGCCCCCCCCCTCTGTCCTCTTCCTCTCCCCCCCTCTGTCCTCTTCCTCTGCCCCCCCCCTTTCCCTGTTGCATGTGAGAGCGAGGCGAGCCAGGAGCCACTCGGATCAAGACCAGATGTTCTGTTTTAACTAGACCCGTGCAACTGCACATTGCGTCGCCATGAGCCTGCAGTTGATATGGAATACCAAGGACCCCGGATGTTGCCTGTCTGCAAAGAGGATCTAGCTGTCCACCACATAGGATACCGGGATGAGAGACATAATGGTGCAATAGCTGACCCGACGTGACCCGACGTGATAGTGTGAGGCACCTCTTATGAAACAGTCCATGGTCGCTTTCTCGTTTAACTGTTGCTTGAACGTGCGTTTTAAAAAGGGCTCGAGAAGGTATAGTGAAAGGTATTACTCCCTCACTCCTTCTCATTCTCTCTTCTTCTCTCTCTGTCTGTCTGTCTGTCTCTCTTACTCTCTCTCTCTCTCTCTCGCTGTCTGTCTCTCTTTCACTTTCTCTCTTTCTCTCTCTCTCTCTCTCTCTCGCTCTCTCTCTCTCTCTCCCCCTCTCTCTCTCTCTCTCTCTCTCTCTCTCTCTCTCTCTCTCTCTCTCTCTCTCTCTCTCTCTCTCTCTCTCTCTCTCTCTCTCTCTCTCTCTCTCTCTCTCTCTCTCTCTCTCAGTCACTCCCTCCCCCTCTCTCTCTCTCTCTCTCTCTCTCTCTCAGTCGCTCCCCCCCCCCTCTCTCTCCCTCAGTCACTCTCTCCCACCCTCCCTCCTCTCTCTCTCTCTCTCTCTCTCTCTCTCCTCTCTCTCTCTCTCTCTCTCTCTCTCTCTCTCTCTCTCTCTCTCTCTCTCTCTCCCTCTCTCTCTGTCTGTCTGTCTTTCTCTCCCTCTCTCTCTCTCTCTCTCTCTCTCAGTCCCCCCCCCCCCCCCCTCTCTCTCTCTCTCTCAGTCACTCCCCCCCCTCTCTCTCTCTCTCAGTCGCTCTCCCCCCCCCCTTTCTCTCTACCTCAGTCACTCTCTCCCACCCTCCCTCCCTCTCTCTCTCTCTCCTCTCCTCTCTCTTCTCCTCTCTCTCTCCTCCTCTCTCTCTCGCTCTCTCTCTCTCTCTCTCTCTCTCTCTCTCTCTCTCTCTCTCTCTCTCTCTCTCTCTCTCTCTCTCTCTGTCTTTTCTCTCTCTCTCTCCCTCTCC
>NW_028234442.1:16516637-16524137 GCF_977035675.1 Penaeus japonicus
TAAAGATAATAATAATAACGAATCAAACTCGGAACACATCATAGCGGAGGAAATATATTTATTTTTCTCAATTACGAAACATTTCATTTGTATTTCTTGTTTTTTTTTTCTTTGTTCTTTTTTTTTTAAATAGAAGATTGGGGAACGTAAAGTGCTGGTCTCCCCCTCTTCCCCCCTCCCCTGCCCCCTTCCCCCTCCCCCTTCCTCCCTTCTTACCACTGCCTTCCTTTCTTCTTCTTTTCCCTTATTATTTTATTCTTTCCTTCCTTCTTGTCCACCTTCTTCTTTTTCATCCTTTTTTCGTCTTCCCTTTTTGCTTCTTTTTCTTCTTCTTTTCCTCCTCCTTCTTTTTTCTATTTCTCTCTCTTCTTCTTCTTCCTCCTTCCCCCTGTCCCTTTATCCTTCTCCTTCCTCCCCCACCCCCCTCCTCTCAAACCCTTCCCTCCACCCTCTATTCCCCCCTTCCTCTCACCACCCTTTCTCCTCCCCCACCCTCCCCCCTCCCCCTCCCCCATAACCCCCCATCCCCCTCCCCATCCTCTCCCAATACCCCCTCCCCCCACAACTCCCTCCTCCTCCCCCACAACCCCAATACCTCCCCTCCCCCTCCCCCACCCTTTCCCATATCCCCCTCCCCACAACCCCCTCCTACCCCCTACCCCCTCCACAACCCCCATACCCCTTCCCCCCATATCCCCCTACCCCCACAATCCCCCCTCCTCCCCCCACCCCGACCGAGGGCACGGCAGCGCTGATTGATGAGCGAGAGGCTCCGCCCCGCATGTTTTCGGGATGCTCTTCTCTCCTTTGGATGCTGCAACACCGCGATGCTGCTCTCCTTTCTTCTTCTTTATCCTTTTCTTCTTCTTCTTTTCCTTCTTTTTCTTCGTGTTTTTCTTTTGTTTTGTTTTTCCTCTTTTGCTTCTCCTTCTTCTTCTTCTTGTTCTTCTTTTGTTTCTTCATCCTTTTCTTCTTCTTTTAATCTTCTTCTTCTTCTTCGTTATCCTTTTTTCTTCTTCTTCTTTTCCTTCTGTTTCTTTGTTTTTTGTTTTTCTTCTTCTGTTCTTGTTTTTTGTTTTTCTTGTTCTGTTTTTGCTTCTTCTTCTTCTTGTTCTTCTTTTGTTTCTTTTTCGTCTTCTGTTTTTGTTTCTTTTATTTGTTCTTCTTTTGCTTCTTTTTCTTCTTCTGTTTTTGCTTCTTTATCTTCTTCTATGTTTGCTTTTTTATTCTTCTTCTGCTTATTATTCTTCTTCTGATTCCTTTGCTTCTTCTTCTTTTTTCTCCTTTTTTTTTCTTGGTTCTTCTGCTTCTTCTTCTTTATCTTTTGATTTTTCGTATTTTGTCTTCTTATCCTCATTATTCCTCTTAACTTTCTTCTTCGTCTCCATTTAATTTTGTCTATATTGCTTCTTCTTTTTCTTCTTCTTTATTTTCTTCTTCTCTTTCTTTTTTTTTTTTTCTTCTTCTTCACACACATTATTAGATTTTACTTTAATTTAATTTAATTTTATTTTATTTTGAGACGCGCTTATTGTGATGTTTTTATCTTTCTTTCGTTTTTTTTTTTCTCTTGATAAGATGAGTCACTCTTCTTTCTTATTTTCCTTTTCGTAATTTGATTTATATTTTGCGGTGTTTTCCTTTCACTTTCTCTTTTGTTTTAGTGTTTACATTTGTCTCTTTGCTTTCCGTTTTTTTTTTTCTCTCTCTCTTCAGTTGTGAACGTTTTCTTTTCTTATCTCTATTTTTTTCTTATCACTTTCCTTATCTTCACCGTGTCGTTTTATTGCCGTTGTTTTAATTCTGTCTTTCATCACATCTATTTTTATTCCTTTCACTGCATTTTTTTCGTATTTTCTTCGTCTTTTTTTTCTCACTTCACCGTTACTATTTTTTCCCTCTCATCATCGTGCCTGTCTTTTACCCTCTCTTCACCGTGCCTGTTTTTTCCCCTTACTTCATGGTAATTATTTTCCCTTCTCTTCACCGTGCCTATTATTTCCTTTCGTCATCATGTCTGTTTTTTTCACTTCACTGTACCTGTTTTTCCCCCTTCACTCTATCCCTCCATACGTCTCTTTCCATTTCCTCCTTCATCTTCTTCTCCCCCCCCCCCCCCCTCAATCTCCCACTTTTCATTAATCATTCGCTTGATCCCCTTTCGCGTCTTATTGCTGCCTGCCTCCCTTTTCCTCATTTTTATTCGTTTTTTTCTCTTCCTCTTCGCCATTTTGATATCGTTTGTGTTTTGTTTTTGTATTGATTTACTATCTGTATCACTCTCTTTCTCTTTTTCTTTCTCCTTCGCTCTCTCTCTCTCTCTCTCTCTCTCTCCTCTCGCTCTCTCTCTCTCTCTCTCTCTCTCTCTCTCTCTCTCTCTCTCTCTCTCTCTCTCTCTCTCTCTCTCTCTCTCTCTCTCTCTCTCTCTCTCTCTCTCTCTCTCTCTCTCTCTCTCTCTCTCTCTCTCTCTCTCTCTCTCTCTCTTTCTTTCTTCCTCTCTCACACTCACTCTCCTCTCTCCATATCTCTCTCCCATTTACCTCGCTCCCTTATCGCTGTTTGTTTATCTACTTTCTTTTAGCAAAGTTTCCGCTGTTTTTACACTTTTTAAAAACTTTCAAGACCATTTTCTCCATTGTTATCTCTCTCTCTCTCTCTCTCTCTCTCTCTCTCTCTCTCTCTCTCTCTCTCTCTCTCTCTCTCTCTCTCCCTCTCTCTCTCTCTCTCTCCCTTTCTCATCTCTCTATCTCTCTCTCATTCACTCACTCACTCTCTTACTCACTCTCACTCACTCACTCACTCACTCACTCACTCTCTCTCTCTCTCTCTCTCTCTCTCTCTCTCTCTCTCTCTCTCTCTCTCTCTCTCTCTCTCTCTCTCTCTCTCAATTTCAACCGCTCTTCCAATCCGTTTTATTTTTGAATTACGAAAGGAAAATCGACATATATAAAGTCCCACGTCAATAGACACAGGGGAAAAAATGACCCCTTTCCCCCTCCTTCTCCTTCCCTTCCCCCTTCCCCTCCTACTCCCCCACTCTCCTCTCCTTCTCCCCCCTCTCCTCTCCTTCCCTTCCCCCTTCCCCTCCTTCTTTTCCGTCGGCGCATATATAGCATGGGAAGTCTTGTGTTTGTTTTAAAAAATTCTTAAGAAAGAGAGAAAAATCTGTGTTCTCAAGACGAAGAATGCGCTCAGAATACGTGAGTGATTTTCTTGGTCCAGTGTCTATTTTCTGTCTTCTGTTTTTCCCTTTTGTTTCAATTATCTCGGGTTCAGGAAACTTGATTAATTATGTCTACTGGGACATTGCTAATGACCTCTCATATGGACTCTAATTGGAATTTCTTTTATGTACATAGACTGTATGTGGACACATAGCCATATGATTGAAAACACACATACACACACACACATACACACACACACACACACACACACACACACACACACACGCAGATATATATATATATATATATATATATATATATATATATATATATATAGATATAGATATAGATATAGATATATACATGTATGTATATATACAAAATTTTGAACGTATATATTATTATGATGGAAGGTAAATACATTTCATAAGAGTTAATTTCAACTGAAATTGGCTACAATTCAGCTGAAATAAATATTTAATGGAGTTTAATCAGAAATTTCTTTCTGTGATTATCCGTATCTTGGTAGAAATGGCCAGTTTGCTTATTCACATACACACGCATATGCGCACGTAGGTGTATATTTGATTTGTGTGTGTGAGATAGATAGATGGATAGATAAAAAGACAGACAGACAGACAAATAGATATGTAGAGAGAGAGAGAGAGAGAGAGAGAGAGAGAGAGAGAGAGAGAGAGAGAGAGAGAGAAAGAGAGAGAGAGAGAATGAGAGAGAGAGAAAACGTAGCTGTGTGACATATATGTACAAGCATGAAAAAGCTACATCTATGCAATTGCTTCACTTCATTCACTGCAATCGAGAAAACTCCGCCTTGTTACTCAACGCAATCAATTGATCTCATATAACAAGGGGATCACCTGATCATATACCGATGAGTCACTAACTTCTTTCTTTTTTTTTCTTCTTTCTTTTTCTCTGTGTTAGCAATATCCTTTTACTCGCAATATTTCCCACGGTCTTTATCCTCCCATCTCTTTCGCATCCGTGTTTCTTCCCTTCCCTTCCTTTCCCTTCCCTTTCTGAACACCCCTTTTCCATCAACAGTATTTCCCCATTCCTTGTCTCTTTTTATAAAGTCTTTCTAGTCTTACTTCCTCCCCCTGTTCGTTTCGCTTCTCTATTGACCTCCTCTCGCTGTCTTCCCTTCTCCCCCAAGGACTCACATATCAATGGCAAATATCTCTCAGGGTGCTGGCTCTTTTTTTTTTTTTTTTTTCCTCTTCACTGGAACGTGTTTCTCTTATCAGGTTTTGGTGTCGGAGGGAAAAGGTTGAAGGGTGGGGTGGGGTGGGGGGGTGGGGGGTGGATAACAATATACCAACTATCTCTTGTTGCCTTTAGACGCGAACATGATATAGGAGAATGGAGTTTAGTTTTAGTTTGATTCTTCTGTGTTGTTGGCTTGATATCAGTAATTAACAGGAGACAAGAGAGTGAAATTAAACACAGGGCACTGTTCATTTTGATTCGAAGCTGTCTCGTCTCGAATCACCCTACCCTACGCTGTGTTTGTTTCGCTTGATGTACGAAACGATGGGCCATATTGACACATCTTTGTTTCTTTTACTCTTGTATCTATCATTTCTTATTGTCCCTGTCTGTCTCCCTTCGTCTCTGTCGCCCCCCCTCTCCCCCCCTCTCTCTCTATCTCCTTCCTTTCCTCCCACCCTCTTTATCTCTCTCTCCCTCCCCCACTTCCTCTCTCCTTCTGCCCCTCTCCCTCTCCTTCTACCTCCCTCTTCTCAGAGCCCCCCATCCCAACACAATGTTTGCTTCACACCCGCCGAACGAAATGAAACACCGAACCACCACGACTCACCTTCATCTCTCTCTCTCTCTCTTTCCCTCCCTCTCCCTCCCACCCTAAGTTCCCCCCTCCCTCCCACCCTTAAGCCCCCCCCCCCCAAGTTCCACCCCACAGAACTCCCCAACTCAACCCCAACCCCAACCCCAACCCAACATTTCCTTCACACCCTAATTCTCCCCCGAAATGAAACACCGAACCACCACGACTCACTCTCGATCTTCCTCCTCCACAGGGAAAGGGCTACGGCTACTCTCCTCCGTCAGCGGTGTTTGACGATGACCCGGGCATCATGTCGGAGGCGGAGACGTCCTCCACGGGATTCCGTCGGGGAGGCAAGCAAAGGGCGTCTCTCCCGGTCTCCAGGACGCCCTCCGCGAAGACCCTCGACTCGCGCTTCGGTAAGTCTCGGACGCGACGAATCCTTTTGGGGTCGTTGTTTGTGTTGGTTTCTTGTGTTTTTTTGTTTTTTTTATTATTGTTGTTGCTGTTGTTTTAATGATGGTTATGAGGATGATGATAATAAAAAAAAGATTGTAATTTTATTAATGTTCTTGATAATGATGATAAAAATAATTTCAATCATAGTAATGGTAATGATGATAATAAAAAAGATTGTAATTTTATTAATGTTCTTGATAATGATCATAAAAATAAATTCAATTATGATAATGATAATGATATTAATGATCATGATAATAATAATGATAATGATAACAATGATGTAATGTTAACGATAACCATGATAATGATAATAATAGTGATGATATTTCTTATAACAATAATCGTTATGTTGATAATGATAATGATGATATTAATAATAATAATAATGGTTATTATCATTACCATTATTGTCATTACTGTTATTGCTATTGGTATCATTATTATCATTACTGTTATTGCTATTGGTATCATTATTATCATTACTATTTTTATTATTGTTGTTATCGTTATTGTCAATATTATCATTATCTTTATCATAATCATCACTGTTATTAGTGTTGTTATTATTACTATTCTTAATGATGTTATTATCATTATTATTATTATCAATACTATTGTTAAAATGATGATTATTATTATGGATAATGATAATAATAATAGCAGTAGTAATAATAATAATAAGAATAACAATCATAATAATAATAATGATAATATAAATAATTATATTACTATTAATGATTAGCATTGCCAGTGTTATTACTATCAGTACTACCTCGAACTAGTCTGCAATGTAGCCTCAAGGAGAGGTATATTTCATGCATACTCTCTTGCACGAGGCAATATAAATAAATCACGAAAGTATTTGATAAGTTATTATACATTTTTCATTTTTTGATTTATTATTCCCGTTTATTTTATGCGTATTTTGAATTTATCGTCTCCTTTGTCTGTCTGTAATTCCCCATAATGTGATCTCAAGCTGGACTCTTTGCAACTTTTCATCTTAAGTATAATCAAAATCAGATTTGAAGGAGCGTTCTCTTCCCCTCTCTTCCCCGTTCTCCCCCTCTTGTATTTGTTATTCCTCTCTCTCTCTGTGTTAGGCTTTCTCTTCCTCGCCCTCTCTCACTCGTTTTTATTCTCTCTGTCTTCTTTTTTTGTCTGTCTGTCTTTGTCTCTGTCTGTCTCTGCCTCAGTCTGTTTGTCTTTTGGTTCTCTTTCTTTCTTTCTTTCTGTTTTGTTCTGTCATCTCTCTCCTCTCTCTCTCTCTCTCTCTCTCTCTCTCTCTCTCTCTCTCTCTCTCTCTCTCTCCCTCTCTCTCCCCCTCTCTCTCTCTCTCTCTCTCTCTCTCTCTCTCTCTCTCTCTCTCTCTCTCTCTCTCTCTCTCTCTCTCTTTCTCCCTCCCTCCCTCCCTCCCTCCCTCCCTCCCCCCCCCCCCCCCCTCTCTCTCTCTCTCTCTCTCTCTCTCTCTCTCTCTCTCTCTCTCTCTCTCTCTCTCTCTCCCTCTCTCCCTCTCCCTCTCCTCTCTCTCTCTCTCTCTCTCTCTCTCTCTCTCTCTCTCTCTCTCTCTCTCTCTCTCTCTCTCTCTCTCTCTCTCTCTCTCTCCCTCTCCCTTCCTCCCTCCCCCTCTCCCTTCCACCCTCCCTCTCTCCCTCTCCCTCCCTCTCACCTTCCCTCTCCCACCTTCCCTCCCTCCCCTCCTCCCCCTTTCCCTCTCCCTCTCCATCCCACTTCCGTGTTGCCTTTAGCCCTGTGTTTCCCCAACCTCGTCACAGTCCATCCTTCCCACCTTCCCTCCTTCCTTCCTTCCTCCCTTCCTTCCTGCTCTTATCAGCCGAGGAACAGCGAGAACTCGATGCCGCTATTTGAAAGAAACCCCCCTCCCCCCTCCACCTCCCTCTTTCCCCCCCTCCACCCCCTCCCCCTCCACCCCGAAGACCTATCAAGGCCAGAGCATTGTTTAAGGGTACATCTCTTTTAAGATACGTGGGGGGGGGGGGGGGAGGAGTGGCGGCCGATAGCACAGACGGGTGCATTTTAGACTTGTGTTTCAAGGCAGAGGCT
>NW_028234442.1:16541637-16544137 GCF_977035675.1 Penaeus japonicus
AGAAAGAGAGATAAAAAAAAGGAAAGAGAGAAAGAAAGAGAGAGAGAAAGAGAGAGAGAGAGAGTAAGAGAGAGAGAGAGTGAGTAAGTGAGTGAGTGAGCGAGCTTGAGAAAGAGAGAGAGAGAGAGAGAGAGAGAGAGAGAGAGAAAGCAAAAGAAAAAAAGAGAAATAGAGAGAAAGAGCGAAAGAGAAAGAGAGAGAATGATCAAAAAGAGAAAACGGCAAGAAAGATAAAGAGAGAGAGAGAGAGTATAACCATCATGAATAGGAACGTAATTACAAAAAGGAAAAAAAAAAAAACACTATTAAGAGCATAATCGCCGTAATTAACAATTTCAGAATAATTCACCCTTGATCAGGATTCAGCATCAGGGACGAGAAAATCTAACATAGGGTCACAAGGGAGAAATTTGTATACCATCCACAAATCGGTGAAAGCATTAAATAATTCGAGAAAAATATTCAAGAGCATTCTATTTTTTTCATTGCTATTATGATCATCTTTATCATTACTACTGCTATTATCCTTGGTATTATTAGTGTTTTTTGCTATTATTACTATTGATATTGTTATCATTACTATTTTCATCATTATTATGATTATCATTATTAGTAGTAGTGCTGATATTATTATCATTTTATTATTTTTATAATTAGTAGCATTATCATTATTATTTTACTAAAATTATTATCTTTGCTGCTATTATTTTTATCATCATTATTATTATTATTGAAGTTTTCACCATATGCTTATTTCACGTATAAAAGTTTTTTGTCTCTTGCCCGATTAATCTTTCACAAACATGCAATGCCAATTTTCCATTTTATTTTGATTAGGCCATGGGCTCTCAACCTTTCTAGGGAGAGGAATTTGGGGGTTATGTGACTGGTTTCTCAAAATATTTGGTCTTAAATGTACAACCCTATATATAGGTAAGTAGCCTATATGTGTTACGCTAGACTAGACCACTAGATGTATATATCTTTCACTAGGTGACAACACAAAAAGAAATAACGGAGAAATTAGTCTGAGGAAAATATATAAATTCGTATGCAGGGATTGATATAAGGATATGAATTATTTCAGACTCAAAATTAATTTACATTTATGATAATTCTTATCAGCATTAGCTCTTAGGTTCAGTGCTTGGAAAAGCTTGTCTACTCTACAATTTATATTACAATTTATATAAACCAAGTTGATGAACCATGCATTTCTTTTTAAACCTTCTTGGTACTAAATTCTGGGTTAATTAAGGACACGTGACCAGCACTGAAAACTTCAAAGAGTACATAAGATTAAAAAGGTTGAGTACCCCCTAAATTAGGTTTATTACTATTCACGTTTGTGGCTGTATTTTGTTCCATCGTTTAATCGCCTATTTTCCTGATGTTTTATTTTTTATCCTTTTTAAAAAGAAGAGAGAAAAAAATGAAAATCGGCCGGTATTTATTTTTATTTCCTTCCATATATATGAAAATAATCACCAAATGTTCATTTTTTATTTCCTTCTATGAAAAAAAAAACTAATATTTTTTTTTTCTATTAATTCCATAAAAAAGCAGACACAAAGCCCGCCTGATGCGCTTTTTTTTCTTCAAATCTATGAACAAAATCATCACCGAATCCTCTTTTTGTTTTTCTTTCATCTATAGAAAAAAAAAACATCACCTGATACTTTTTTGTTTTCTTTTTCCCTAGTTATTATTATTAATTTTTTTTTTTCGTCCCTTCCCAAAAACAAAGCTCCCTTATTAAGTGAATATTACATCGATCGTTCATTTCGTAATGAGAGATTATATGAGTATTTTTTCTGATACGAATAAAAAAAAAAAAAAAAGTCAGACAAACATACAGACGTATTTGTAGGACGACCTCTTCCCGTGATAGAGAATAAAGTAATCCCTTATTTTATTGTTTTTGTGTGTTCGATTACCTTTCGTTGGCTCAGAAGGGGGAGAGAAAGGCATTAGTACACGAGAGAGAGAGAGAGAGAGAGAGAGACAGAGACAGAGACAGAAACAGAAACAGACAGAGACAGAGACAGAGACAGAGACAGAGACAGAGACAGAGAGAGAGAGAGAGAGAGAGAGAGAGAGAGAGAGAGAGAGAGAGAGAGAGAGAGAGAGAGACAGAGACAGAAAGAGAGACAGAAACAGACAGACAGAGAGACAGTGGCAGTGACATAAACAGAAACAAAAAATAAAGAAAAGACAACGACACAGACTTAGACACAGACATAGAGTAGTCAGCACACAGGAAGCGCAAGGCCAAACAGCAGAACATAAGTCTAACGAACAGGTTCACTACTAGTTCAGCCTCCTACCGCTCTCGCCTCTCGTAACCAAATGTAATTCCCATCATTAGCCATCCACGTGAATACTTATCCATCATTTACTTCACCCTTAATTACATTTCCATTAAATTACATTTCATTTAGAGCTAAATTGGGCACACTTACCCCGAGGGAAACATTATATAGATCCACGAAGAGATACC
>NW_028234442.1:16567380-16584880 GCF_977035675.1 Penaeus japonicus
CACAACACCCCACAAACCCAAAAAACAAACAACACACCAAAAACCCCAAAAACAAAAAAAACACACACAACACAAACCCAAAACAACAACACACACACAAACCTAAAACAAACAACACACACACACACAAACCCAAAACAAACAACACACACACACACAAACCCAAAACAAACAACACACACACACACAAACCCAAAACAAACAACACACACACACACAAACCCAAAACAAACAACACACACACACACAAACCCAAAACAAACAACACACACACAAACCCAAAACAAACAACACACACACACACAAACCCAAAACAAACAACACACACACACACAAACCCAAAACAAACAACACACACACACACAAACCTAAAACAAACAACACACACACAAACCCAAAACAAACAACACACACACACACAAACCCAAAACAAATAACACACACACACACAAACCCAAAACAAATAACACACACACATACAAACCCAAAACAAACAACACACACACACACACAAACCCAAAACAAACAAACACCACACACACACACAAACCCAAAACAAAACAAACAACACACACCCCTACACCCATGAACACACAAAACATAAACAAAACCCAAACACCACCAGAGCTACAAACCCCGAAGCCAGAACGCCCTGTCAGCCACCACAAGCCCTCAGCGAAAAAGGCCAATTATCCAACGCACTTTACCAGGAGGTTTCGCTAATACATGTCCTCTCCCACACTTCCGTTCACACACTGGATCCCCCACCCCGAGCACTGTGATTTTTTCCCTCGTCTCAGCTACGAACACGCACGCAGTTGGCACCCATTTCCTCTTCGCGGTTTTTGATGCTGACGTCATCGCTAGTTCAACCCTTTCGGTGCGTGATCGGTGGTTGGTAATCTCGCTTTTTTTTCTATTTATCTATTTTTCTTTCTATTTCTTTCTCTCTGTTTTTTCTCCCTCCCCCTTCCCCTCTTTTCTCTCTCTCTCCCTTTTCTCTCTCTCTCTTCTCTCTTCTCTTCTCTCTACTCTCTCCTCTCTCTCTCTCGTAGAGTATTTACTAGCAAGCATAGTATTAGTGTTTTTTTGTTGTTTTGTTTGTTTTGTGTGTGTGTGTGTTGGGGTGTGTGTGTGTGTGTGTGTGTGTGTGTGTGTGTGTGTGTGTGTGTGTGTGTGTGTGTGTGTGTGTGTGCGTGCGTGCGTGTGTGTATATGTGTGTAATATACGGGAGTGACTATATAAATGTGTATATACACTATTCTGCCATGTATTTGTGAATGCACGTGCGCATACGACCTTCAGTGTATGAGCTGCAACTTCCCTTTCTCTCCCTCGATCCTATCCACCCCCCTCACCTTCCTCCACCCCCACCGCCCCCCTCCTTTGTCTCCAAGCACTGTAGACAAGCAAGCATTCCATAGAAAAAAACAAACAAAAAAAACAAACAAACAAAAGCGATATCTCGATGTCAGGGGCATCCCCGCCAAGAGAAGTAAGTGCCTGCGTGACGTCACTCTGCAGCCAAGCAAGCACGATTTTGGCACAATACCTTTGAGTCATGGTGAACCAGACATATTAAACCCGAAGAATCCCTTTTCCTTTGATCGGTTAGTTAGGGGAAAGGGGAGGGGAGGGAAAGGGGGGAAAAAAGGGAAGGGGGAAAAGGGGGAAGGGGGGGAAGGGGAAGGGGGGGAAGGGGGGAAGGGGGGAAGGGGGTGGGGGAGGGGGGTTTAAGGGGGGGGGGGTTTTCTTCTTTTTGGGATTTTTTGTGGGTTTGCTTTTGTTATGTTGGGGATTTGTTTGTGTTGTTTTGGGGTTGTGTGTGTGTGTGTGTGTGTGTGTGTGTGTGTGTGTGTGTGTGTGTGTGTGTGTGTGTGTGTGTGTGTGTGTGTGTGTGTGTGTGTGTTTGGGTGGTGGGGGAGGGTCTTTTTGATATCTTGTATCGCTTGTTTGTGTTATCTTTGTGGCATTTACACCGTGTTATGGGTTATTTAATGTGTTTTGGGTCATGTATGCTATTTTGCGATATATAATTTTTTGCTGTTTGTTATTAAATTCATGTTATGTTTCATTTCCTTTCTTTTCTATCGTCTTCGTTATTTCGTGTCATTTATGTTCTACCTAGTTATTAAAGAACCGATATCCCTTAGTGTCTCCTGTTTCCTCAAATCACTACTCATTTTCTTCATTTAGTATTTAACTCTTTGAAAGGGTTAAATATGTCGTTTTGTCTAGTGTTATTTCGTATCCCTTACATTCTTCTGGTTCCTGACTATTCCTAGTTTCATCTGTTTATACTCTCTGGGAATTTTGTAATTTCTTGACCTTTTTATTTCCGTCTGGTTGTAGTCTTAAGGATTGTTAGTTTTTTTGTTTTGTTTTTTGTTCTTAAATTTCGGTTGCAATTTTTTTGAAAACATGTGAAAAGTTCTTTTTTCGTCATTAATTTTTCTTAAAAAAATTTATTTATAAGAAATTAGTGTACCTTATCAATTAATAGTCACGTCTTGGTAATCATTCGTTTTTAATCATTCTCTCTTGCTTCGCTTTCCCTCTTTCTCCCTTTCTTTTTTTTCTTTCTCAATTTCTCCTGCTCTCTCTCTCTCTCAGAACAAGCAAGATGATATTCCTTGAATCTCTTTTTTCACGCAAAACCCAAAAGAAATCTAAATAATTTCTCTGTTGTTATTTTTGTGTATTTTACCTTTATCTTTATTTATTATTGCTAGCTTTTTTTTTTTTTTTTTTTTTTTTGTCAATGTGGCTTTGTATCTATTCATCTATTTCATAATTATTATCATTATTATATTTTTGCTCTTTCTCTCTCTCTCTCTCTCTCTCTTTCTTGCATGACCTTCAACATAACGCGATACAAAGACCCAACGTTCTCCAACCTCCGATATTCAGTTCCTGCATGACCGCTATTACACTCTGCATGACCGTCATGGCTAGCCAGCCCTCCCCCCTAAAAATTATAAAATAAAGGGCAAAGTGCGTGAAGGAGAGAGAGAGAGAGAGAGAGAGAGAGAGAGAGAGAGAGAGAGAGAGAGAGAGAGAGAGAGAGATAGGGAAAGATTTGGGAAAGAGAGGAGAGAGAGAGAGAAGAGAGAGAAGAGAAGAGAGAGAGAGAGAGAGAGAGAGAGAGAGAGAGTTAGAGGAAAAGAAGGAGAGAGAGAGGGAGAAAGAGAAGAGAGAGAGAGAGAGAGAGAGGCGAAAGTTAGAGAGAAAAGAGAGAGAGAGAGAGAGAGAGAGAGAGATGAGGAAAAGAAAGGAGAAAGAAGTAAAGAGAGAAGAGAGAGGAAAGGAGAGAGAGAGTTTTTAGAGAAAAAAGGAGAGAGAGAGAGAGAGAGAAGAGAGAGAGAGAAGAGAGAGAAGAGAGAGATAGTGAGAGAGAGATTAGAGAGCAAGGGGAGAAAGAAAGAGGAGAGAGAAAAGAGAGAGAAGAAGAGAAGTGAGAGAGAAAGAAAGAGAGAGAGAGAAAAGAGAGAGAGAGAGAGAAGAGAGGGAGGGATTTTAGAGAAGAAGAGAGAGAGAGATAAAAAAGGGAAGGGAAGAGAGAGAGAGAGAGAGAGAGAGAGAGAGAGAGAGAGAGAGAGAGAGAGATGAAAGAAAAGAGAGAAAGACGGAGAAAGAAAGAGAGAGAGAGAGAGAGAGAGAGAGAGAGAGAGAGAGAGAGAGAGAGAGAGAGAGAGAGAGAAAGAAAGAGAGGGAGAGCGAGAGAAAGCGAGCGAGCGAGATAGATAGATAGATAGATAGAGAGAGAGTGAGAGAGAGAGTGTGAAAGAGAGAGAGAGTGAGAGAGAGAGAGTGAAAGAGATAGATAGATAGAGAGAGAGAGTGAAAGAGATAGATAGATAGATAGATAAATAGAGAGAGAGCGAGAGAGAGAGAGTGAAAGAGATAGATAGATAGATAGAGTGTGTGTGTGGTTGAAAGAATATATTTTTGATAATGAGAGAGAGAGAGAATTCAGCCCCAAGGTTAGTGGAAAAAACCTCCCTTTTGCTACACGTTATATTAAATCCAAACCCTTTTTTCTTGTTTTTTAATTCTTTTTTAGTTTATCTGCCCCTTTTTTTTTGTTTCAAAGGCAAGGGTAATATTTTTTTTTGTTTTCTTTGCTGTTGTTGGTAAAATACTTTCAGAGTAAAAGAAGAGTTATTTTTAATTCGTAAGAACCAATGTGTAGCCGATTACGTATGACAGGAGAGAGTATCTCTATGTGTTATTCTTTATAATGTATTTTCAAATACAAAAAAAAAAAAAAAAAAAAAAAAATAGTACCTGCAATGGTAATTATTCCCATTTTCATTATCATGTGTTATTATGCATTATCATTATCACTATTAGGTATGATCAGTATTATTATTACTATTATCATTATTACTGTCATTATTATAGATTATTAATATATTATAAATATTATTCCATTACCATTATTGTTATGATTAAGTATCATTATTATCCTCATGTATGATCATCATCATTATGTATTATCATTACTACCTTTTACCACTGTTATATAAAAAAAAATAAAACCTATCATTATCATTTTGTATATTTTCTTACTATATGAAATTATTATTTTAAATCATGTATCCTTCTCCCTTCGGCTATTCAGCCTGGAAAGTTTTTGCTTTCTTTTCTTTTCTTTTGCTTTCTTGCTTTGAAAACTATCCCGCAAGTAAATATGATTGGCTGAAAAGTATACCGCAAATATTTTACTATTCAAGAGACATGGTTGTTAACCGAGCAAAGGCTTTTTTTGAGTGTTTGTATCTATCTATATATATAGTTATCTATTCCACTGTCTGTTATTTTTTATATCTGTTTATCAGTCTATTTATTTGATCGGAGTTTATTTCTCTTTGTGTTCTATCTATCTATGATTCTATCTGTTTAACATCTTCTTTAAATTTTTTAAAATATTTACAAACAACGTATCCAAACCCCCCCAACCCTCACACCCACACCATGGTGTGTGTGTTGTGTGTATGTGTGTGATGGAGAGAGCGAAGAGCTCTCCCTCTCTCTATCTTCCCATGTATTTCTATAAAATTCCTATCGCTTGCAAATCAAAATTTAGAAATCTCCCCTCAAAGAATTTTCGAACCGCTGCAGAATCATTAAGGTGAAATGCCCGTTTTTTTTCCACTCCCAGGTCCGCCAAAAAAGAATATTAGCATTACTAAGGTAATAAAATCGTTCAGTCTTCTAAATAAACCCCCATTGCAGGATGGGAAAATTTTCATTCAAAGGAATTTATTAAACATTCTTTGCATGTTTTGGAGCAATAGCTATTAAGCCGAGTCTTAAATCTGCCTTTGAGATTTTTCCGAAATTTTTTTATGACTTAGGGATGGGGGGGGGTGGTAGGGAAGGGGGGGAGGGGGGTAGACTGTGCTGAGACATGGTGGGACGGAACGATAGTTACTCTCTCTCTCTTTTTCTTTTTTTTTCTTCTCTTCTCTCTCTCTCCCCTTTCTCTCCCCCCTTCTTCCCTCTTCCCCTTCCCCTCTTCTCTCCCTCCCCCTTTTTCTTTCTCTCTCTCTTATAAAATTAATAATTTATATAAAATATATTTATTTTTATATATATGTAATTTTGTATTTATAAAATATATATTTAATATTATTTATTTTTATATTATTTTTATATATTTATTGCTCTCTTATTCTCCCTCCCCCTCCCCTTTTTTTCTCTCCTTAAATCCCTTTTTTCCTCCTCTCCCCTCTTCTCTATCATCTAAACATTTTTTATCTTTTTTTCTTTCTCTTTTTCTTTCCCCTTTTTTTCCCATCCCCTTTTCTTCTTTTCTCTATCTCGCACTTTCCCCATTTACACAAAAAAAAAAAAGGAGAACGGGCCCCCTGTAAAATGTACGATCTATTTTTAAAACTTGTGTTAAAATTTAAAAAAGGGGCTAATATTTTTTCATTAAACGCCAACAAGACTTTTATTATCGCCATTTATCTAAAAAATATCATAATCCACGCACACACATTTTTTTTTATCTCTCCAAATAGCGAAATGTATCACCAAATATTGTCTCGCTAATGGCTATAATTACCACTGTCGACATCAATGAGGATTTTCATATATTTATATACCATAATACAGCATCACTAGCATCATAAACAAGATCAGTGTTAAATATCTTAAAAGTATAGCACAGCAGTTTATATAATCGGAATTAGGCAACATATAAAGAGTAAAGAAAAACGAGACATACCTGTTTCATATATTTCAAAAATAAGTGATTTAATCTAAGGACACATAAACTACTTCTTCAAAGCTACTATAGAGTGGTCTTACCTTAAAGAAGATAGAAATAGTGATATTAAATGGTAACATTATAAGATTTTAAAAAGGGGGATTAAAGCATAGAGCATTATCATGAACAAAAACAAACAAACAAAAAAAGCGTAGTGCTGATGTGTAAGGTGTGGTGAGTGGGAGACTTTATCTCTTGTCTTGTACCTGTGCTCTGTTTTAATATTTATTTATCGTTTCTCTCTCTTTTCCTTCTTTCTTCCACTCCTCCCACACACTCCTATCTACTATCTGAAAACTATCTTCCCTATATATATTTCTTTCCCTTATCCCCTTATTTCACTTATTTTTTATATTTTCCCGTCTTTTCCCATTTGTTCTTCCTTCATATTTATCTTCCTTATTTTCTTTTTTCTTTTTTTTTTTCCCCTTTATCCAAAATCATAATCTCTCTTTCCCTTCTTCCCTTCTAGTCTATTTTTTTTCATTTTTCTCTCTCCTCTCTACCCCCCTCTCTCACCCTTCTCTTCTCTCTCCTTTCTTTTTTCTTTCTCTCTTTCCCTTTCTTTCCTACTCTCACTCCTCTCCTCTTTCTGTCTGTTCAGCTGTCTCTCTTTTCTCTCCTATTCTCTTCTTTTTCTCTCTTTTCCCTCACTTTCTCTTTTTCTCTGTCTCCCCCCCTCTCTGTCTCTCTCTAGGCAGTCTCTCTCCTTTTTCTATCTATCTAATTTTATCAATTTATTCATATTTATATCATCTTATTTTATAATCATATCATCCCTTTTCCATCTCCTCTCCTCCTCTTCTCTTCCCACCCTCCCTCATCTTTTTCTTCTTCTTCTCTCTCCACTCCCCCTTTCTCCTATCCTTATATTATATCATCCCTTTCCTCTTCCTCTCTCTCCTCCTCTCCTTTCTTCTTTTTATTTTCCTATCTCCCTTTTTCCTCTCTCCCCCTCCTCTCTTTCCTCATAATACCAGAAGCAAACACCTGAAAATCCCCCTTCAGTCACAAACAAATCCTCCACACTCTACTCTTTCTCCTCTCCTTAATCCTCACTCACTTATATTCTCACTCAACCTCCTAACAAAATCATTAACATATATAAAATTCCAAACATCCTCACTCTTATTTCTCTTACTTCCTCACTAACTCTTACACTCTCTTACTCTCTCAGACTCTACACCTCCCCCTTTCCTTCTCTCTTCCACTCTACTCTCTTAATCTCCCACTCCTCTCCTCTCCAATCCCTCACTCACTCATCACTCCCTCACGTCTACTCCATTCCCGTATCTTATCCTTGTATCTAATACTCCAAATATCTGTCAGTATGTGGGATATACCCTTGTCTCCTTAAACCCCATTTATTTAGAATTACTTACTCACTCTCTCCCCCTCGCCCCCCCCTTTTTCTTTCTCCCGTCTTCATCCATTCAGTCACTCTCCATCCCTCCTTTTTCTCTCTCTCTCTCTCTCTCTCTATCCCCCCCCTCACCCCCCCCCCCCCCCACTCTTCTCTCCTCTCTCTCTCTCTTCTCTCTCTCTCTCTCTTCTCCTCTATCCTCTCACTCGTCCCCCTCTCACTCTCTCTCATCACCTCCACTCTCTATCCTCTTTCCAAATATCTCTATCCTCTCTCCTCTCAACATAACTGTTGTTTTCATTAAAGTATTATTGTTGTTTTACTATAACTATTATTATTGTTACTATCTTCACTATCATTATCATTATTGAAATTATATCATCATCTTTATCCTGTTTTCTTATATTAGTAATATTATCATTATCACTTTATTAGTACCTTTATAAGTATAATATATCATTTCTCAACTTTATAACATTCTTAACACTATCATTCTTATAATCAGACTGAATCCCTTTTTAACCAGTCAAATCATATCACATTTTAATTATCTTACACTTTAGATTAAACATCACACACACACACACACACACAACACGCCCGCACACACACACACACAGACAACACACACACACACACACAACACACACACACACTCACACACACACACACACACACACACACCATATATAAATATATATAATATATATAAAATATATAATATATACATATAAATATATATATATATATATAAATATATAAATAAATATCGAATATAAATCAAACATAAAAATATATATATAATAAATATATATAAATTATACATATATAATACATATATGACTATATAATACATTATAAACATATATGTCTATATATATAAATATAAATAAATATATACATTACTGTAAATATATATATAAATATATATATAAAATTAATACATATAAATATATATGTATATATCACTGTAAAGTTTATCTATTATATATATATATATATATATATATATATATAATATATGCCACATACAACACCAAAAAATAAGTCAGCTAGAGAAAAAAACATTCTATTTCAAAAACAAACAAACAAAAATCAGAGGAACCCCCAAGATCCGCAGCAACAGAACGGATTTAAAAAAAAAAAAAAAAAAAAAAAAAAAAAAAGAAAGAAAGAAAGAAAAAAACAGAACCCCGTTAAAAGCCTCTCCCTCCCTCCTCCATATATCTTCCATTGCAATTTAGCACAGACTATGAGAGGTCACTGATTATTCCCGTAACGTGTGTCTACGATTGCATACTTAGTACCTGATTCAATGCACATTGTAACCAGTCCACGACATTGTTGAAAGTAAACTTCAATATATTTGTGTAAGATAAGATTAAGTTGGTATTGACAATTTTAAATGGGGAATAAATATTGGTTCATGGTTGTACCTTAATGTTGAGAAATAATTAATCTAAGAAGATTAATTGTTGTTTTCTTCATCTAACTACACTTATGATTAGACAAATTACCAACTGAAGTTTTTGTAGCTAGAGAAATAATTTAGAATGATATCTTTTGTTATTCAATGAAGTTGGGAAATCCTGACAACTGTGATGACTTCCTAGAAAAAAAAAAAGATTCAAATTTACTTCTCTTACTCACAAGTTTTCTGTGTCTGTACTACTGGGGTAAAAACTGGTCCTCGACAGTGTACTGGTTTATTATAAGTCCGGGGGTGGCAGTCGTTCCAAGGGCGGACTCATGCTCGGTGTGGCATCATCTTCGTTTTGGTATAATGCCACAGACAAAGAAAAAAAACAATAAAAAAAAAAAAAAAAAAAAAAAAAAAAAAATAATATATAATAAAATATATACATTTTAATATATTTAAATATATATATAAAATATATATATATATATATATATAAAATAATTTATAAATATACATATATAAATATATATTATGTAAAATGTGTGTGTGTGTGTGTGCGAGATGTGTGTGTGATGTGTTTTGGTTGTGGTGAGTGGTGTGTGTGTTGATTGTGTGTTGTTTGTGTGGTGGTGTCTATTTAGATATATAGATAATATATAAATATCTATACATAATAAATATATATACATAATATATCTAATTATAAAATATATAATAAATATATATATAAATATATATATATACATATACATATTTTACATGTATATAATATATATTATATATAAAAAAATAAAAATATATATATATATATAATCAAACATATATATTATATGTATATGTAAATGTATGTATATGTATATATATATATAGAAATATATATATAAATATAAAAAAATATATATATGTATATATATATAAACATATATATGCATATATATATAAATATATATATAATATCTATTAAATATATATAAAAATCTATATATATATTAATATATAAAATATTATATTATATATAGTATGTAAAATGTATATATATGAGCAATATATATATAATTATATATATATAAATATAATATAATATATAAATATATATATATATATAAATATGTATATATAAGTGCTTATAAAAATATATATATAATATTATATATATATAATAAATCTCTAAATATATATATATATAATATATATATTAAATGCATTTGTATATATATGTGCCATATATATATATGTGTTCAAATATATATATATAGTATATAGTATATAATATATAAATAATATTTTATATATATATATAATATATATATATATATATGGTGTGTGTGTGTTGTGATTGTGGTGAGGAGTGTGTGTCTAAAATATAGAATAAAATCTATATATATAAAATAAATAATATATATATTATATAAAAACTCTATATATATTAAATATACATAAATATATCAACTCATATATATAAATAATATTTATATATATATATATAAACAATCTATATAATAAATAAATATTATATATACATATAAATATACAAATATACATGTAAAATAATTATATAATATATATAATATAATAAATAACTATATCATATAAATATATACACAAAAATACAAACATACATACATAAATACTACTATATATAAATAAAAATAAATATCATAAAACAATAAACTAAATAATCTATATAAGTATGTCTATGCATCTGTATATATAGTCAAAACAAAAAATGGATCATATAATATCAAAATATATATATCAATACAAAAAAACAATAACACACACTACTATAATAACATTGAGTTTGATATTTATATAGGTTATAGTGATTCTGAGATAGTAGAGAGAGTTATATAGAGACTCAAATCTATCTCACACAACACTCAAACAACACTCTAAAACTACTATCACAACCAAAACAACACAATAACCATCAAATAAACAAATATACCAGTATATATATTATATAAATATATTAAAACTAATCTCTCACACAAAAAATATATACAAAATTCTCAATATATCCCCCAACATACACCCAATCTAAAAAAAACAATATCAATCAAAAAAAATTAATAAAAATAAAAACAAAAAACATACATATCTAACAATCTACACAACAAAATAAAACAAATAAATAAAGACCATATAATCTATATCTAATAACCCAATCTCTACATACAAAAATCCCTCAAATAAATGCAACTAAAAAACTAACACAAAGTTATTTTATATCTCAAAATATCAACTCATAAATAAAAATAACTAAACTCAAAAAAAAAATATCAAAAACTATCAAATCCAAAATAACATCTAATCTACCTCCACTAAAAAACAACACATAAAACAGCTAGAATAATGTTACGTAAAAACCAGACAACTCTGACATAAGTAAATATACATAAATAAATTTAACAATATAAAAACATAATAAAAATATATATTATCACGGAAGGGATTAAACACGCATCTCTATGAAAGCAAGACCTCGCTACTGACCTAAGAACAAGGGGATAGCAACATTAAACCCCATAAAAAGATTTAGAGTATATCAAGATTTGAAAAGTTGCTACCCGCGGGACATCCGAACTGTGTAATACCATATCGCACGGGCACACAGACTGGCTCGACGTGGGGTATAAATGATAACTTTCGAACAATATCGAAGAGATGGCGAGGATCTTTCATTTTTAAAAAGGAAGGTTGGGTGTATACATACCGAGCTTAATAGATATTCATCACCCAATTATCCACCAATTGAGTTAATGAAATTTCGAAAGGGATTACCGAAGGAGAACAGTAAACATACAATAGAAATTTCCAAGTCTCGACACTCCATGAGGTATCTGCAACAAAAATCAATTACTTTTCAGAATTGGATGACAACTATCCTACTGAAGAGCTTTGACGTAAATAACAAACAAAAGCAGTTCCCATAAGCAGTGTAACGTTCAATGGGCCCGACGCTTAACCGCGATCAGCAATGACCAAGGTTTATGCGAACCCACACCGGGGATGCAAAGAAAGTAACAGAACCCTCAATCACGGTCCCACACACTATGGATGCCTCCGCTACTCTCCGTAACGGACCGGCCATTCTCGGAAACCCTCTGTGTCCAGATACACCCTAACGCCCAAAAAAAAAACTACAGACAACCCCATTAAACCGGTCTGGTTAACCGATTCAAATTGGTAACCCTGGCATCACTTTTTACTAGTATAAACCCATCTGTCGGAAAAATAAACCATCGTCCCAAATTCTCAGTACGGAGAATCACTTCTCAGAGGAGCAAAATTACACTTTGGCGACCAATTGTAGCAAAAAAAACACTTATACAGGAGACTGAAAACCTTAGATCACAAGAGAAACATCTGACTCCTTCGAATCACATCTACATCCGAAATACCATCTGGAACACATATATTTCTACAACAAATGAAAATTGGAAACGCAACGAATAAACCACCTAGCGGTATGAACTAACAATTCACCTTTATACCCTTATTTTTTTTCCCTACCACAAGTCACCCTCGGTCAATGACACCCTCCCTAGCTCCATGGAGCTAATAATAGACCTTGGATTGACCGTGTCCGACCGAATCCCAACTGTGCCAGCCAATATCAGGGCTGTTCTATTACCGATCCGGGGAAAAAGTTAAGAGGAATAAGACCAGCCCCTTTGAACGATTTTCATCCGCTGTATTTCCTTCCCAGCCGCTCCTCCCGCGTCGAGGAAAATAAAAGGTTCCGGAAGAAGAACTATTTCCTAAGCCAATTCGAAATGAAAATTCAAATTCAATTACTAACAAAGCAAGACCCGCTGAAAGAAAAAGTTGCAACAAATCAAAAAAAAGATTATCTCATTATAAACTAGTCAAGTTTCTTTAAGAACACAAGATACACAAATATATTGAATTACAAACATAATCATATGGTACATTAGAGAGAGAAATCAAAGAAAATACCATAAAATACTTCGATATTCTCTTACTTAGAAATAAGCTCATTAGTTTTTCCCCGATGTTGTTGTGTTAAAAAACACAACAACACGGATAACAACTATTTATACGACACACAACTTCTGACACAGGTTTAATATTGCTACTGGAAAGGGACATTGATTACTTTTTGGGGTCTGAAACTGTTACCGCTTAGTGGCAACAACTACAAGAGGTATTACTTACAAACAATGGTAAATACTTACTTTACTATAACTACAATACTTAATTAACTATTACTCCTTTAATAATAATATCTAATTAGATGGGAAACTATCAAAGTTCTACATAATAAAAAATGGTTGGCCACAACTAACTAACACCTGTCCAAAAGAATGACATTCACATAAGACCAACAACTACAAAAAAACACCAAAAAGAAGAAAAAAAAAAGTCATCCAATAAAACATCAACAACTTATCAGCAACTAACTCTGGTAGGTGAAAAAATCACTCGTTTTTATCTTCCGCCACGTCATGACATGAGCATCATCATTCATAAAATTTATGAAAGTCAGTGCCACGCCAAGTGAATTATCCCTCAATCTCAACTTTAGCATTTATCAAGGCAAATTCTGATAGCTTCTCTGCCACGCCCATCTCAATTTGCCATATATATATCTATATATATATATATATCTGAGGCTTGACTTTTGATTTAGTAAAAGGGTTTGAATTCTCTCTCTAGATTGATGTAGTGGAACGAGAAGGAGGAAATCTTAAACAGAGTCGAAAAGTATCTGTATTCTATTGAGAAAGTGATTCTGATTTTATCCAATACCATTTCTTGCTTTATTTTTTCTTATATTTCCTTTTATTTTTTTTTTCCCTCGCCACTTGTAAATTTCCCTTCCCAACCGTTCATATATTTCCTAAACTAAAAAAACAAACAATAATCATAAAACAAGTTAACCAAACAGGAAAAAAATACCAGAGGTAAACAACCCCCCCCCCCCCGCAACTACCACCACAAAATCATTAAAAAAAAAAAAAAAAAAAAAATCCCCCAGAAATATTGGAACATCCCTTCCCTCCATGTACCACACGCGTACACTAAAGCGCGCCGCAGGAAACAAAGCGTTCGTGAAGGCGCAATGACGTCACAAAGCGGGAAAACGAAGCAAAAACACAGCGAAAAAAAAAGAAAGAAAAAGAATATAAGCACCACGCTCCCATTCAGCCTCCGTCTGCATTCCCTTTTCATGAGAGTTTCTAGGGACAAATACAAACTCATGGCCAAACACACCCAACGAACCCAACACAACGGGGAACTGAAATCGTGCCGAGCTTACTTAAACATCGGGCGCCAATACTGTGATCTCTCATTCTCCCTCTCTCATTCTATCTCTCTATCTATCTGTCCTATCTATCTGTCTATCTACAATCAGTCTATCTATCTAACGATCTATTTATCCTTCTCTCTATCTATAAGTCTATCTACCTAACTATCAGGTATTTGTCTATCATCTGTGATCCTATCTATCTATCCGTCTATTTTCCACATGACTGAACATGTTTCAGTTACAATATATATATTATTTATATAAATATATATATAGTATAATTATATGTTTTGTGGTGTGTTTGTGTGTGTGGTATCTCTGTGTGTGTGATTTGTGTATGTGTGCGTGTGCGGTGGTGTGTGAGTGCTGTGCTTATGCTGTGCTTGAATAAATACTTAAATAATTTATATATATATAAAATATATAAATATTTACAAATATATATGTATATATTTATAATTAACACACACACTCACCCACACACACACACACACCCCACCACATATAATATAAAAATAAATATAAATAATATATATATATATAATATATCTATATATGAAAAGAAATATTGTATGATGTATATATTATATCTATTATATTTATCAATATATAAATATATATATAAATATATAAATATATGTATATATAAAATATATATAAAACTTATATATATACCCACACACACACACACACACACGCAAACAACACGCACACACACAAACCATGATTATCAAAAACGCATCCATCGCATTTTCGTTTACCATTTTTATGATAAGCATCATCATTATCATCATTGATCATATTCCATTTGTTATTATTAAATTTAAATCCATTATCATTATTAATCATTTTTGTCATCATTGTCATTGATAATCACATATTATTTTCCTAATTATCATTATATCATGATTGTAAATATAAACATAATTATCGTAAGAATAATGATAATGATCTTTATATTATTTATTATGTAAATCATTGTGATTATCATCATTAACTGTTTATTATTTTTTATCATAATTATTATCATTTATAATTCTTATCATATTATAAAATAAAAATTATTATTATATCATTATCATTATTATGATCATTAAACATTATTATTAATATTATTATTATTTATTATCATTACTATTTTTATTAACCATTATTAATCATTCGTATTATTACTACATTATTATCATTATTATATCCTCATCATATCTAAATCATTATTTATATCATCTATCCATCATCATTAGTTTTTTTACATTAAATATATTATAATCAGCACCATCACATCATCAATCTCATCATATTATCATTATTGATTTATACATTCTTATCAATCAGTTTATCTTGTTATTATTATGAAGAATGAGTGAAGATGATGATGATGATAATGATGATGGTGATGATATGATGATATGAAAATAATGTAAATGACGATGATGTGATAAAGATAATGGATGGTGATAAAAGAGGTATTTCATTATCATTATTTTTAAAATTTAAACCCTAATTTTCAAATTATCATTATTATCATAAATCTAATCATTACCATCATCATTATCATTAAAATTTCCTTATCGTTATAATCTTTCGATTAATCATTATAATTATCATATCATCAGTATCATACTATATCACTTTTTACCACTATCATTATTATCTTTAAATATTACCATTACATCATTATTTCTTTAAATTTTGTTTCATTATCATCATTATTTCATTAAAATTTTTATCTTACCTCTTTAATATAAATATATTTAGAATTATCATCATCATTATCCTTCAAAACCAAAAACCAAATAAGCAGGGGCGGGGTTTTTTTAAATTTCGAGCACATTCCCAAAATGCATAAAAAAAGTATTGCAAAAAATTAAGGAGGTTAATAAGGGTGACATAAATTGAAAAGTTACATTCAATCATTTTTTTCTGAAACTCTGTTCTTACTTTTCAATAAACAAAAGTTGTTTATCTAATTTATTTTGGCGGAATTGCATTTTTTTTTTTAGTAAAAAATTTCTCCCACAGTTCCCCCTTTAAAAAAAAAGGGGAAAAAAAAAATTCGTGTCAAAGATAAAAACTTTTCGAACGAAAAAAATGACTCAAATCGAATAAAAGCATATTGTCTCTCGAACTTGAACGATCAAACATATAGTTCATGGGGCCCATCATAAAAAGGAAAAAATTTGATATACTCTCCGAAAAGTTCTACCCATGTAAAGGAGGGAAAAGAGATTAAATTGGGGCCCAAAGGGGGGGGAAAAGGGGGGGGGGGGGAAGGAGAGGGGGGGGGGGGAGGGGGGGAAGGAAAAGGGGGGGGAGGGGGGAAGGAAAAAGGGGGGAGGGAGGGGGAGGGGGAGGAAGGGAAAGGAAAGAGAGAGAGGGGGGGGGGTTTTGGTAAAGAAAAGAGGAAGGGAAAAGGGAAAAAGGGGAGGTGGAGAGAAGAAAGAGAGAAAAGAGAGAAAGAGAGAGAGAAAAAAAAAGAGAGAGAGAGAGAGAGAAAGACGGAGAGGGGTAAGGGAAGGGGGGCAGGAACGGATAAATACCCCTTACTCTCAGCAGTACCCCCCACGCCATCAACGATTCGATCTATAACCATTCAAAACTAAAATAAAAATCACAGCCAGGGGGCGCCACAAGCTAATTTCCCCGACCGGCAATAAAACCCACTACACCCACTCGTTGTAAATTAGCTAGGTCTTAACCTGATATCAAAAAAAAACTTTATACAAAGACAATCTAAAAACGCCCCAAACTCTTATCAATAAATTTCTTTTTTTCAACTAGGATATCCCAAATCACTGGACCTAATAGTTAATAAAATCAGATTATAAGACTTTGTTTTGTTTTTCTAATTTCTTTCAAGTAGTTGTTTTTTTTACAAATTTTCGTTTACCCATCAAATATAACTAATCATTTTTTTAACGGTAACTGATTAATTAAGGTCACACATGAAAAACAATCTCCCCCTAATTTTTTCAGAAGGAATAATTAAAAATGAATTTTTAATACACAAGGCAGTTATAACGAAATTATTAAGTGAAATCTAATTAAAATTCTAGACATGAAAATAAAGAAAAAATGGAATAATAGTATGCATGGTAATGGAACAATATTAAACTAGGGTGATTATATGAAGATGATATGATGAGGGTGAAGATGATGTAA